>NW_024412391.1:63521240-63621746 GCF_014898765.1 Herpailurus yagouaroundi | reverse complement strand
TCTCTCTCTCTCTCTCTCTCTCTCTCTCTCTCTCTCTCTCTCTCTCTCTCCATCCTACTAAAAAGAGTATATTTTGGAAACTATTTCAATCTAGAACACTGTTTATTTTTACTGGGGGAAAAAAGCAGACAACCAATCCTGGATAGTTCTGCAAACTTTGGTCATACTTTTCTAAATGTAAAGTCCAAATGTGTTTCCGCACCAGTCCCACATGAACTTGGAAGGAAGGAGCAAATGTGAAATTTGAAAACAGCTTAGAGAAATGAGTGGGGTCTGACATTTCTGCTTGGACTCTGCATGTTTCAAAACTTGGGTTCCAAAGTCCAAATCTTTCAGCTAAGAAATCTTAAAGTAGGATGGCTTTGCTTGATATTTCCACTTTTAAAATGTTTTTTTAAATATTTATTTATTTTTGAGACACAGAGCATGAGCAGGGGAGGGTCAGAGACAGAGAGAGACAGACAGACAGACAGAATCTGAAGGAGGCTCCAGGCTCTGAGCTGTCAGCACAGAGCCTGATGCAGGACTTAACCCCACAAACTGTGAGATCATGACCTGAGCTGAAGTTTGACGCTTAACCAACTGAACCACCCAGGTGCCCCTGACATTTCCACTTTGATATAAGCCTGTGCTGAATATCTAAATGCTGTCTTGCTTCTGATCTGTATATCAGAAAATTGGGCTAAGTAGCTTATAGTTATGGTTCCAGAGTTAGCAAATACATGAACCCTCTACGCTTGGCCCAAAGTAGACATGGCTGATCAATCACAGGGTACCCTCCCACTGAGCTAGAACAGGCCTCATAGTCCTTTTCTTTTCTTTTTTTTTTTTAAATTTTTTTTTCAACGTTTATTTATTTTTGGGACAGAGAGAGACAGAGCATGAACGGGGGAGGGGCAGAGAGAGAGGGAGACACAGAATCGGAAACAGGCTCCAGGCTCTGAGCCATCAGCCCAGAGCCTGACGCGGGGCTCGAACCCACGGACCACGAGATCGTGACCTGGCTGAAGTCGGACGCTTAACCGACTGCGCCACCCAGGCGCCCCTCATAGTCCTTTTCAATGGCATTGCCGGCCTGCTGATCAATTGGAGTTGACATGACAGATTAAACCTATTTGCTTTCTCGGGTTTAGACTTTTCTAAATATAACAGATACAACAATTATTTGGGCAAAACTTATCATTAATCACTTTTCAAAAGGAATGCTGGACAACTATCTTGGCAGCCCCTCTCTTCTATTTGGTACATAGCCATTTTAGGAGATGAATAACTGCGGACGATCCGATTCCTCCCTTATCTTCCTTTTCCAACAGTGCCTTAAAACTTGATCTCATCCATTTTGAATAGACTTCTGAGCACATCATTCTCGGGTCCTCACAACTGATCTATTTGCAGCAATGGTTGGAAGGACAAGGCGTCCTTCCTTTTTTTCTGGAACTTATCTTTCCCTGTTTCTTACATTCCTTTTGTTTCTTCCACCCTCCAAACTGTTTTTCACTTCATTGTTTCTTTACTATATTATGTCTCCTCTCTCCAATAATTGTCTTTCCACACTGTATAAACGTGCTGTCAGATTTTCCTTAGCCTAAAATAGGCAAGAATATCAACTTTTCAGCAATTCTACTTCCTCCTTAAACTAACGGAACTTTTTTTTTCCCTTTTAACCACAACGTTTCTTCAAAGACTGAGCTGTTTTCATCAAACTCTTCTTAATCCTTTGCAAGGATTAAAAACACTCAGAACTTGCCAAGTGCTTTTCTCTCCCCCTCGGTGTCTCAGAACATTCTTGACATGCTTCCTTTCCTTCGCTTCTCTGGCCCTGCACAAATTAAATTTCTTCTTTGCTTATTCTTTCTCATTTCCTTCCTTAACATTTTATATGCCTTCTAAGGTCTTCTCCTTCCCTTTTTCTACCTCTACCTTTGGAAAACTCAGAAAAGTCAGCTATCACCTCTTTGAGTGTGACTTTTAAATAAATATGAACACCCCAGGCTTCTTTCCTAGATGGTAGTTTCACATATTCAAATCCCCTTCTGAACATTAAAGAGTGAGTCTCTTTTTCCAATGACTTTCAACCTTCACAAGACTTTTTAGCCTGGATTTTCATCAGCTGCATATCCTGTACATCAAATTTAGTTGCCATCTTTCACGGTGTTTTCTGGCCCATTCTTTCTTCCAGTTCTCATTGCCATCTTGAATCAGGTCTTTATCCCCCCAAAAACAGAAAGTCTCAAATAGTTATATTCCAACTTTGTGCTCTAGTTTCTATTATCTCTTTCCGTAGAGCCACCTCGCATGAGGGCCTAAGGTTTGTCACCTTAAAGCACTGTTTTGATACCATTTATCCCTTGTTGAAACCCTTCATGGGATTGCTGTTATTTTTTGGGTGGGGCCTGGGTGCCTCTCTGCCTCCATGACCAGGCTCAACTTATTTGTAAAGCTTGTGCTCATTCAAGCAGGTTACTTCCTGATTCCAAAATTCACCTTGATCTTTTATTCTTATGAATTTTGCCCTTGTTTTGCCATTTTCAATATCTGGGCTAATTTTCTCTACTGCTATGCTCTGCCTTGTAAAAGTCTACTCAACCTGTAACACCCAAATTAAACGACCCTGCAGGAGAGCTATGCCCAGGTCTAGGTGGGGTGCTGAGAAAAAAGAATAAGGAAGCAGTTGAGGGACATCTTAGGAGGTACACAAGATTTATGTCCCATAGAGACATGGACACTAATTAAAACCATGGAATTGCTTAGAGAAATAAGTAAAAGCAGAAGGGAGCCTGAGCCTGGCCTGGAGAACAGCCAAATATTACCTCCTGGGTAGAAGAGAAGAACATACAGGAAATAAAGAATTAGAAACAGTAAAATATGCACAGTGTTTTTGAGAAGTTTGTTGTAGTTGAAGGGGAATGAAGGATCAGGTAAACATTTTTATTTTTTCTTTAGGAGAGGCTTGAGAGAACTTAAAAGCGATTGAAAATATTCAGGTTTAAAGATAAAACTAGAAAATCTCGCAGAGAGCGAAAAAAAATATTTGATTGAAGTTTCTAAGCAGGTGCGAGATGATAGGCTACAAATCACAGCTGGGAGATTTTGATTTTACAGGGAACAGGACCAAGTCCTCTCCTGCAAAAAAGAGAGAGTGCAAATGGATGAAGAGGGAAGGAATGTGTTGGGAAGAAATGACTGACTGATCGCATCTATTTTCCCTCTGAGATAGTAGGTGATGTCACATGCTGACACCAAGGAAGAAGTGGGAAGTGGCAGAGATGAAAGTTTCAGGAGAATAGAAAAAGTTTAAAAGAGTCACCCCTGAGTAAAGTGACAGCAGAGTAATATGAAAAAAAAAGTTATTGGAATGCCAACAAAGAATACAAGAAAGAGGCCATCAGTAGGTGGGTTTATCTAGGACTGGTATTTTGCAAAGCTGATGAGATCAAAATGGAAGAAAATACAGACATTTAGAGTGAGACCAAGAGTGTTACTGAAATGTTGGATGATGGAATACACACATTCTGGTTAACAGGAAGATAAAGAAAAACAGAAGGCTAGTGTATTTTTTATTTTTTTTTATTATTTTTTTTTAATTTTTTTTTTCAACGTTTATTTATTTTGGGGACAGAGAGAGACAGAGCATGAACAGGGGAGGGGCAGAGAGAGAGAGGGAGACACAGAATCGGAAACAGGCTCCAGGCTCTGAGCCATCAGCCCAGAGCCCGACGCGGGGCTCGAACTCACAGACCACGAGATCGTGACCTGGCCGAAGTCGGACACTTAACCAACTGCGCCACCCAGGTGCCCCTAGTGTATTTTTTAAAAAGGAGTTCTCATTGGATTGGCTAGGGTCTCAGAGAGGTCTCAGAAACCTTATCTCATCACCTCAGCTAGAAGTTCTGGATGAAGATCCACCCTCACTTACCATGGTTGTTTGGATGTTATCTACCATACCCTGCTGCATTTCCATGTGATATCCTTCTTTCTGAAGTGTGCTGGCAGCATAGAACACATGGCCACACTCAGCGTTGCTCATGATAGGTGCTCCAAAGATATTTGCTGAATGAATGAATGAGGGAAGTGAGGAAGGAAAGAGGGCATACAAGTAAGGACAATACGCTTTAGTTTGTTTTTTATTTGCAGGTTGTTGTCAACACATATCTTACTGATACCATTTCCTTTTCTTGCTATTTTAAGAGTTAGTGGAAGGTGTTAGTCTTTTATCGATCAAAAGATTGAAGCATTAGATCAGGTCACTCAAGCCAACAAAACAAATGTTTTATTTGGTCATTAAACATACATTTGTGCTTTCTTATTATTCACATCATGAGGCAGAAAATTGTGAAATTTTCCAGTAATTACGATTGTATCCAGAGGGCAAGTCTGAGAATGACTCACCAGCTTGTCTGGACAGCAACAGACCATTATTTACGGGGACAGACCCTGTGGCTATGCCTGCAGCTGACCCTGAATGGTAGCAAGCTGCTGCTCTTCCAGTTACTTTTTAGTTTCCTTCTTTAAGAAAACAATTGTATGTAGCAGGCTAGAACTACACTGAGCATCGCTGTTAAGACAATGGCTTTCTGACTTCGTTGCTATTGGTAAGAAGGCTGCTGTGATGAACACTAATAATTACTTATCTGCTAAAATGTGAATTTTTCCATTTTTCCCTCTGAATCTGTAGAGAATACAGGCAAATCTGATTTATCTCTTTTATATTTTTTATTGTGATTGTATTGATATCTTTCAGTCCAGTCTACCTTAACTTACATTTATTTTGCCATTTTCCTGTTTTTTGTTTTGTTTTTTAATGTTTATTTATTTTTAAGACACAGAGAGAGAGAGACAGCGTGAGCAGGGAAGGGGCAGAGAAAAGGAGACACAGAATCCGAAGCAGGCTCCAGGCTCTACACTGTCAGCACAGAGCCTGATGCAGGGCTCGAACTCATGACCTGAACCAAAGTCTGATGCTCAGCTGACTGTGCCACCCAGGGAACCCTACCATTTTCCTGCTGAAACACATTTTATATAGTGTCAAATATGCAGTTAGAAAAGTAAAACGCCTAAAAAAAAATTTTTTTAATAAACAACTGTGACCTAGATTGTGCAGTGTTATCTTAATGACAGTACTGAATCAATATCTGATGTTTTATTACCAAATTGTGTGAATTTTTTACTTGCCCATATAATGTCTGACCATTAAATAGCACATCTATTTTACAGAACACATCAAAGTGTGCATATTTTATGCCTGAAAAACAATATTATGTCCCAGGAGTAGAACGTTGGATTCTTGATGAAGACTAATTCTTCATCATAGGAATCCTCCTCCTCCTCCTCCTCATCACCATCATCATCAGGTACCTCAAGGCCATTGTCATCACCAGTAGGTGATGCTGAATACTTCCTTTTATAAAGGCCTCATGACCAAAGTGATTTCATATATTATCTCTCACAAGGCCAAATTCTCTCTAGTGTTTTTTTGCTGTCTATTAATTTTCTGGAGATGCCAGATATCTAAAGAAGAGTTAGTATGGTGTCCTTTAAGAGGAATGAGAAAAATATTCAGAGCCAGTGATCCAGGTTCAATTCTGGATGTACTATTTGCTTAATTCTGAGTAGATAATTTTGCTTTCTTTAATCTGTTTCCTCATTTATAAATCAGGGATAAGAATAGCTACCTGAAAGTGTTCATTCATTCAACATCTAATTCTTAGAAATCTATGTGCTAAGCCCTGTGAGCAAGGTAATTAGTTGGCTGGCTTCATGAATCCTACAGTTTAATGATGGCATTAAGCAAATGACTAATATGAGTTGCAGTATATACATTGTTTAAGAGCTGGGAATCCAGGGGCACCTGGGTGACTCAGTTCAGCGTCTGACATTGGTTCAGGTCATGATCTCATGGTTTAGGGGTTCCAGCCCGCATCAGGCTCTGTGCTGACAGCTCAGAGCCTGGAGCCAGCTTCGGATTCTGGGTCTCCCTCGCTCTCTGCCCCTCCCCCGCTTATGTGCGCGTGCTCTCTCTCTCTCAAAAAAGTAAATAAACATTAAAAAATTAAAAAAACAAAAAGAAAAAACAAAAGAGCTGGGAGTCCAGAGCTGGTCTACCTGGGTTCAAAACTTAGCTCTTCCATTTAACTAGTTATAGCACTTTAAATTGCAAGATCTCACTTTGACTCAATGTCCTTATCTATAAAATGAGGATAATATTAGTATCATATCACAGGGCTGTACTGAGGATATGAATTATTATAGATAAAGGTGGGTGCTTTTCTTTCTGACGAGAGAATAGGAGTCCAGAGAGCTTGAATTAAGGACTTAGGAGTAGTTCATATCTCTTAAGGCAGATTTTTAAGGAAGAACACCTCTTATCCTTCCAAAACCTGAAGAGAGGTAGAGAAATATTGTACTTCTCTAAATGGATTTTTGATTTTTAGGGTCTGTATTGAGAAATATTACGGGAACACAGAGGTCCAGTTGGGAGCACTGAGCCACATCAGAATGTATGTGCTTTGGTGATATGTGGTGCTGTAAGCAAAGCCCAGGTCTCATTCAGATGGACACATAACATTAAAAAAGATAAAAAGGGATCCCGATGTGCAGACAGGTCAAATACATACACCCTTACTCTCTCTCAGAAACACACACATGCACACCATCAAAAACTTGTATTTTTGCTGCAAAGATTTTTAGTCTGAAAATACGAAGGCGTTATCCATTTTTTAGAGAGAAAGACTATTTAAAATTAAAAGTACTTAAAATTAATTTTATGACTCAAAATCTCTCATTTCCTGTACTGAAGTATTCATAACATCATTAAATTTCAAAACTAAGTGCAAATAAAATTTCTTTAAAAATGTAGAGATCCATGGGAAAATATAAAAGAACATCTGTTGAACATGTACTTTCTGCCAGGATAAAAGTTAATATTATATCATAAATTTTCACATGTGGTTACTTGTATCATATCTGTAAAGACAAATTAAAAATTTGTGCAGTTTTTTTTTTCAAATCCTTTTTAGTGCTTACTTTGTACCAGGCACTGTTCTGAAAACTTTATGCATAATGTTCCACATTTAAGTAGAAATTAGCTGTTGGTTTTTGTAGACTCCTTTGATCAGATTTAGGACTTTTTCTTCTACTCCCACCTTGATGGGAAATTCTTAACATTAATGGGTGTTGAGTTTTGTCAAATGCTTTCTCTGCATCTATTAAATGGATCGTATACTATTTCTCTTTTATTTTGTTAGTATGAACTGCATGGTTGATTTTCTATTGTCAATCCAACTTGGCATTCCTGGAATAAATCTCATTGGTCATGATGTGTTATCTTTTTTTAAACGTATTGTTAGATTAATTTATCTAATATTTTGTTAAAATTTAAATATATGAGTTCATGAGGGTTATTGGTCTAGAGTTTTCTATCCCGGTGATATCAAGGTTATGCTGGCCTCCCAAAATGAGTCAAAATCGTTCCACCTTCCTTTATTTTCTGAAAATGTTTGTGTGGCACAGCTCTTTTCACTCTTGTGTTTACTTATGGTAGTGAATTCAATGTCTTTAGTAGAGTGGTTCGTAAGTTTTAGAACACATAACAGCCACCTGGCAGGCTTGTGAAAACACAGATTTCTGAGTTTCTGTATTTCCAAATCAGCTCCCAGGAGATGCTTGCCGCTGGTGGTCTCCCAGGTGTTCTTTGAGAAGCAGTGTTGGAGTAGCTAGGGAGCTATTGATGGGATATTGCTGGGGGTGGTCCAAAGTAATAGTTATTTTAAAGTCCCAGTCTGATCAGTTTTACATCTGTGCCGTGCCTGGGTTTTTGTTTATTGACTGTTTATCCTGCTGATGTATTTTCTTGTTTTTTTTCATGTCTGTTTATCTTTTTTAATTGAATGCTGGTCATTGTGTGTAAAGGACATATTTAGTGTAAGATAGGGAGTGCTGGAGAATCATCGCAGGTTCTCTTCCACCCCCAGACACACAAAAAAGGCCTTAATTTATTGCACCTTATTGAGGGTCTCTATCTGCAAGGCCAGTAGAGGTTTGCCATCTATCCCCGTGAGGTAGGCCATCACTGCCTTGTATTTAAAGCAAGACGTTCCTCAGTTCTCCTGTTCTGCCTCAGTCTTAGGCAAAGCCTGGGGTAAGGGTGAGGGTGTCTCACTCAGAAATTCCTCATGCCCTAAATGATGCTTTGAGTTGGTCATGGCAGTGATTTGTGTGGGGACTGATGTGCCTAGCTTTTTTCACAGGAAGGATCTAAGGCAATGCAAAAAATCCTATGCATAGGATTCTTTTTAAATGTATATGATATTGCAATACTGGGAAATGACACTCATTTAACAAGAACATCCCCTTACAGGAAGAATGGGAGAAGGGCAAGGAAGAGATTTTCAGTTGTGTATAGAACTGAAAAACTTAAACCAGGGAGGGAGTGGCTTCGGTGGATTACGTATGAGTCTGATAACAGCGCTATCCAAATGAAGTAAACACTAAAGTCTCACCTAGGAGAGAAATTCAAAATTGGACCGAGAGGGTAGGGGCAAGATCTTGGGGTAGAGCGTGCTTGTAGAAGGTACAAGGCTGCTGGACCAGGTAAATTTTTTTTGTTTTTTAAATTTATTACATGTGGGTCATGGTCAGGTTCTGAGACACAAAGCAACACTCACTGGAGAGGTCACAGAGAGTAGTATGATTGAATCTACTTGGGAGTTCTAAACTAACAATAAGGAAGCTGTACATCCCTGAAGGGCAGCACCAACTGCAATTGTGTATAGCATGGTTTTCCTAATCAAAACTGCTTCAAGAGGATAAAAAATGCCTTACATTTGATCACAGTTACGAGTTGACAGAAAAGTTAGCATCCATAGTGTTAATTCTATAACAGCCCTATAAAGTCAGAGTTACTAATCACATTTTACACATTAAAACAAGTAAATTGAAGCAAAAATTGAGGGTGCACAGATTACACATCATAGCCAATCACACACATCCAGTGTAAGGCAAAACTAACTCGAAATCAAGACGGGTTAAGCTTACATCTCATGCCTTTGCTGCAACTGCTTCTTTGTAGTCTTTAGATATCCTAGACTGGACTCTGCCGCTTTCCAATTTCTGTTATTTCTTAGAACAGTTCCTTTTGGAAGTTGCATCCTGGCTTGACAGCATTGCAGAGAAACAGGAAAAGGAGCAGACTTGGTCATGTTGCGCCCACAGGGACCCCTAGTTCACAAGGCTGCATCCAAGCCGAGGTGGGAAAACCCGGGGCCAGGGCATTTATTATTAAGTTCTCCCCAGAGAATGGATGGGACAAAAAATACTGTTCTTTTCTCACCTACCTGGGGCAGTTTTCTTGCAAAAGCACAGGTGAAAATGGTTGAAAAGGACAAAGTGCTATTTAAGTGTGCCAGATATGACATCTTTAGTGCAGGTGACTGTGGGTAGATTGAGTCTAAAAGAGCATAATGGTGGTTTATACACAACACAGAGTCCCCTAAAAACAACACAAAATTGGAACTATAGCAGAGAATACCTAAATGCTATGCATTCAATGCAGTTTAGTTTCTGAATGATGTACTTTTAGGCTCTCAGTAATGGAAATAATTTTATTTTTAAAAATTCTTTTATTTGAGCATGGTTGACACACTAGAAAAACATTTTTATCGTTATAATACCTAAGTATATAGTTCTCTAAAAGAAAAGTAGAATATTTTAATCATTTCAAGTACATCTACGTCCCCCACAAGCCATTCTTACTCCTAAACGTACAGTACATTTTTAACCCTTTGTATAGTTACAAACTTCCATTCCCCCGGAAATTAAATATACCTCTTAAAAGACTGTTAGCGTTCATCTCAATTTTACTGATTGCTTGACACCTTATAATTTCCTTGAGACTTACATTTTTGGTTCTTAATTCAAATGAGTTTTGCCATTGCTCTCAGCTTACTGATAAGATGATTATGTATTCTGCATCTAAGTGTGCTTTCTGGTGATAAATTATATTATAATTGTCCCTGCCAGAGCTGCTTTAGTTAAGTGCCTGGTAGCATTTTCATTATACAACTCATTTTCCTCCCGAAGGGTTTGTAACTTTACCCTTCCAAAATATGTTTTTGTTATTCAGTTACTAATAGAATATGCATATTGGAGCAGGGCAAAAAACCAGATATCCCTAATATTTAGACCTACTCTCAAAGGGAACTTCTGTGATAAGAACTTTTACAATGGAAAGGAAGAAGTCCTCCTTCTCCTTATGAAAGAAACAAGGATGAAGGTTTAAATGTGTAGTTGGCTTGAAAAACATGGAGAGAGGCAGAGTTTATTCTAAGCCTGAATGTCCTCTCCCTCTTACACACATACAAATATGTAACCAGGAACCTGCTATTGGTTGTTTTCACAATGGTTTGACAGAGTTACATAAAAGATAAAGAGAACTGCTGAGATGCTAGAAGATGGGCTGCTTAGCAACACAAGTTATTTAATGGACTGTCAGCATTGCATGGTTAGGACATGGCACTTTTGTTGAAAACAAAATTGTGTGCACCCAGTGGGACACAGAGGAAGAGACAGAGTTTCTGGCATGCTGTAATAGTGGGAAATCACAGATATATATTTGCATGAATTTCTATGAATTTTATGTAATGTTGTAGCAAATACTTAAAAAGAGTTGCAGGTGAAGAATTTACAGAGACATACATGTGCTAACATTTAAATATAATGTATATTTTCTTGTTCAAACTATTTGATCTAGAAAAATAGCAACATAAGTTGAAATGTATCTATTTACATATGTATGTATGTGTATTTGTTTGTATGTATATTATAGATCCATTATAAATGGCCTGCAAATTCCTTCCTTCCTCCTTTCTCTCCTTCCTTCCTTCCTTCCCTTCCTCTCCCTATCTACCTAATCTAGTTCTTTTCTTAGACATGGATTACACAATCATACCGTTTGTGGATGGAGATACTTCTAGTCTCAGAATAAGTAAATCGTTCCTTCTTAAATCTTCACCCTTTAGAGGCTTATTTAAAAAACAGCACGAGATCCTTTACGTGATAAACAAACAAACTAAATAATAAGCAGGTTGTACAAAAATCTATTCCCTTCAAGTTCTTATTGCTATTTACCCACATTATATAATTATTCCTTGGTGACAAATACCACAGTGCATCGGAACGACCATAGAATCTGGAATTAGGCAAACTTGTATTTGAATTCTCATTTTCTATGTAACACTGAACAATACTTCTCTCCTTGGAGTTTTAGTTTTCTCATCCATAAAATGAGTGTAATAATTTCTGCCACGCAGGGTTGCTATAACAATTAAATGTCATGTAAAGTACCTAACCCATTTTTACCACATCATAGGTGTATAATAAATACTAGATCCCTTCCCTGTATCACCTAAGAAGAATTTTAAATGGAGGGGGGAGTTGGATTAAACTAATTACTTACCATTCCAAGATATATGAAAAATATGATTTAAAAAGGGCAAGGGCAAATGTGTTTTAGGTAATGTTTGTAACAGTTCTTGGAATGTAGGTATAGAATATGCTAACTGAATGCCTAAGTTTCCTTGGATCAAGATTACAAAAGTTTGGTTTTATCTTTGTGCTACTGCAAGTTTTCAATAGGCTTATTTTTATTAAAATATTTAGTACAAAGATATATTTCAGGGGCACCTGGGTGGCTCAGTCAGTTAAGTGACCGACTCTTGGTTTCTGCTCAGGTCATGAATTCATGGTGTGTGAGTTTAAGCCCTGTATTAGGCTCCATGCTATCAGTCTGGAGCCTGCTTGGAATTCTCTCTCTCCCTTTCTCTGCCTCTCCCCTGTTCATATTCTCTCTTTCTCTCTCTTTCTGTCTCCCTCTCAAAATATAAAAAAAGATGCATTTCAAAGATATATATAATAATTGGGAGACTGCTAATGCTATAATCAAGGAATTCACAAGCTAGTAAGAAGACAAACGTGTTAGCAAACAATACATTGTGAAAAGTGTGGTATTAGATACTTGGTAGACATCCTGCTCTCTGGAGCTCCTGGGTGGCTCAGGCAGTTAAATGCCCGACTTTGGCTCAGGTCCTGATCTCACAGTTGGTGAGTTCAAGCCCCACATTGGGCTCTGTGCTGACTGCTCAGAGCCTGGAGCCTGCTTTGAATTCTATGTCTCCCTCTCTCTTTGCCCTCCCCCATTCATGCTGTGTCTCTCTCAAAAATGAATAAAAGTTAAAAATAAAAATAAAAAAAATAAATTAAAAAAAGTCCTGCTCTCTGAGGTAAAAGGACCAGCCGTTGGTCAGGTAATCAGAACAGTTGATTAAACTATGAGTCACACACATACACACACACACACACACACACACACACACACACACACACAAAGGTACATATAGTCTCTGAATATTATATGTAAATTTAAAACTTACAAAGGTATGTTCATTTGATGTAGTGCCAAGATACTTGCTTTGAATGTGTTTCTACTGAATGGAGTGCCTACTTTTTCTTCCTCATAAACCACAACCATATGCAATGCTTAGTGCCCCATTCTGGCTTTTATGAAAAACGAAGCAAGTGTTTGTGTTTACAGACTTGCAAAGCAATTTGAATGTTGAATGAAATTTTAGAAATTTTATAATATCTTACCCATTCCTAATTTAATAGAAGTATTAAACAATTCATATTCATCCTTTTTTAAACAATTCATCTTCAAAATTATTTGTAAATGTTTTCGGCTTTGTTTTCATTAAACAGCAACCTCCTTTCTTTAACCCTTCTATACCACTGATTTATGTAATGTTAAATTAAGTCACAGAATTAAAATGAAATGTAAAAATGGCATAAGCAGGTATGAAAATAAACACAAACTGCGTCTGGGTGAGTGCACGGGTTTACCTGCTGGAGCAGGAGTGCAGGGACATCCTGGTCATGTGCAGCCTGCGTAGGGTATCAGCTTGTGCTGTTAAGGAAATGGAGAGTATCAATTCGTCCACTTGTTAGGTGGAGGTTGGTTAAGACAGCTTTTAGTAAGTCTCAAGTTCTGGTGGTAGCACAGGAGGGGATGTTACAGTAGTTGTGATGATGGAGCTCTTGGGTTACATTTACACGTGATGGTGATCATCAACATTTAATAATTATGTGATCTGGGGCGCCTGGGTGGTTCAGTTGGTTAAGCATCAACTCCTTTTGGTTTTGGCTCAGGTCATGATCTCATGGTTTGTGGATTCGAGCCCCGCATCAGGCTCCATGCTGACAGCATACAGCCTGGTTGGGATTCTTTTTCTCTCCCTCTCTCTCTGCCCCTCCTCCCCGTCATGGGTCTCAGTCTCTCTCTCTCTCTGTCTCTCTCTCTCTGTCTCTCTCTCTTTCTCTCTCTCTCTCTGTCTCTCTCTCTCTCTTTCACAGAATAAATAAATAAACTATAAAAAAAACCCACAATTCTTTTAAAAAATGTGACCTTGGGCAATTTGTCCTAACCCTCAGTTTCTGCTTTTTAAGATGATCATAACTGAGTTGTTAGAAGGAGTAAAGGCACTTAGCACACATGATGTTCCAAAATGTTAGGGATGAGGCTGATTATGGTAACAAAATATCAAAGAAGTCTTTAAAACTAAGAAGATGCAATCATACTTGATCAGATGCATTATTTGATGCTTCACTTGGTCTCTTCTTACATGTTTTTCTGTAACAGTTGCTGTAGTTGTTAGCTTGTAAAAATCATCTAGCAAACTTGTGACCACATTTTCAGTGGGTACTTTAGGGTCCAGGCACTTGCCATCACTAGGTGTTTCTAGGGACAAGAGCTGTTCTAACAGACAAGACCACATACTCTGGAAATACTATCATCTGTTGCAAGACACAGAAAACTTGAAGTGTTACAGGCAGAACCACAAGCAAAGATTTGGTGGGGGTGGAAGGGTGTGTGTGGGGGGGGGGGGAGTGATTAAAAACTAGAATGAGTTCATGGAGACACAGTTCCTGCTAGACTGATTTACTTTCCTTTTATGGTGCAGTACCTTGTTTTGTGTACAAGATAAATATGCTGAAAGTTGTAATGTACCTACTTGGTATCAAATATTTCAAAGTATTTGATTATATCCATTCTATGAGTATTACTTAAACAGGAAGCTGGAATCTCTTCCTTTGATTCTCAAATATTTGTGTCTGCAGGCTTCTGTCTTTGACCCCTTCTTACTCTAAATGCTTTTAATAGAGAAATAGATTTACTTCCATAGCCCCAGCTCCAATAAAAATGTGTGTCTTTGTCCTACTTATGAGTCTGTTCCAGCAGCCCACAGACAGCTTGCATACAGCATGCTCTGCTCTATAATGTAATAGTTTTTGTCCTTCACTCCTTTTTTTTTTTTTAATGTTTATTTATTTTTGAGACAGAGAGAGACAGAGCATGAATGGGGGAGGGGCAGAGAGCGAGGGAGACACAGAATCCGAAACAGGCTCCAGGCTCTGAGCCATCAGCCCAGAGCCCGATGCGGGGCTCGAACTCACGGACCGTGAGATCGTGACCTGAGCTGAAGTCGGACGCTTAACCGACTGAGCCACCCAGGTGCCCCTGTCCTTCACTCCTTTAACATGTTCTTTATCAGAGGTCATTTGCTCAAGTCAGACACCTGGAAACCAACCTTGGCCCTTAGGCCATCTTTACTCTGCACATCCAAATAGTACCCCCCCTTAGACTTATTGGTACTTCTTTGAGAAAAAATTTTAAAGTTTTATTGCCAAAAAATAGATATTTTTTGTTAAGGGTAGCATTTAAAAACCTGAAATGAGGGGCTCCTGGATGGCTCATTCAGTTAAGCATCCGACTCTTGATTTCGGTTCAGGTCATGATCTCCTGATCTGTGATTTCAAGCCCCATCTAGGGCTCTATGCTGACAGCTCAGAGCCTGGAGCCTCTTCGGATTCTGTGTCTCTGTCTCTCTCTGCCCCTCCCTGGTTCATGCGCACATTCCCCCCACCCTCAAAAGTAAATAAACATTAACAATTTTTTTAATTTAAAAAATTAAAAGATTATAAAAACACCAAAAATGATTAATTATAATGGGAAGGATTCCTGTTAACAGTGGTAGAGCATAATTCTATGATGTAAGAATTCAATGACATAAAATCTTTATGGATGGAGGAAAGTTTGAAATGAGGTTTAAAGGTGGAAACTCTCTCCCTCTCTTTCTCTGCCCCTCCCCCACTTGCATGCGCGCGCGCTCTCTCTCTCTCTCTCTTAAAATAATAAACTTTAAGGGGCGCCTGGGTGGTTCAGTCGGTTGGGTGTCCGACTTCGGCTCAGGTCATGATCTCACGGTCTGTGATTTCGAGCCCCGCGTCAGGCTCTGTGCTGACAGCTCAGATCCTGGAGCCTGTTTCGGATTCTGTGTCTCCCTCTCTTTCTGGCCCTCCCCCGTTCATGCTCTGTCTCTCTCTGTCTCAAAAATAAATAAGCGTTAAAAAAAAATTAAAAAAAATAATAAACTTTAAGAAAAATTAGGAAACAAAAACTGCCTGGGTGGCTCAGTCAGTAATGCATCCAACTCTTGGTTTCAGCTCAGATCATGTTTCATGAGTTGAAGCCCTGCATCAGACTTCACACTGATGGTGCGGAGCTTGCTTGGGATTCTCTCTCTCCCTCTCTCTCTGCCCCTCCCCTGCTTGCTCTCTCCCTCTCTCCCTCTCTCAAAATATATAAATAAACGTAAAAAATTTAAAGGTGAGTGAGATTTTGGGGGACTGATATAGGGAGGCAGATGGAACATCTTAACCAAAAGCAGGAGAGATAGGTCAGAGCATCGGGAGGACTTGAGGAACAAGCACTCTCCAATGGGGCATGGAGATGGGGCTGAATGAGCACTGAAAAAAGGCACCGGATCTGGGCACCAGGAGGAAGTCACCAGTGGCCTTTGAATGGTGCCACTGGAGTTGTTACATGAAACCTAACTGAAACATGAAACATAAAAACACTATTTAAGAATCTGGAAAGATGGTGGGGCACCCGGGTGGCTCAGTTGGTTAAGTGTCCGACTTCGGCTCAGGTCATGATCTCATGGTCCGTGAGTTTGAGCCCCGTGTCTTGCTCCGTGCTGACAGCTCAGAGCCTGGAGCCTGTTTCCGATTCTGTGTCTCCCTCTCTCTCTGACCCTCCCCCGTTCATGCTCTGTCTCTCTCTGTCTCAAAAATAAACATTAAAAAATTAAAAAAAAAAAAAAGAATCTGGAAAGATGGTGAAGATAATGAGCTGATACCAGAAGAGGAAGTAGGGGAAAGGGAAGATTCCTTAACAAAAAGTTGTTTGAGGCAGTTTTTAGGTTCAGAAAAGATAGAAGTTGAAATGAGAAAGAGAAGTAACAATAGCAAATTAGTGTAGCAAAGAGCAGATGATGGAATCAGGAGTACAAATGGAGGAGTTATCTGGGAAAGGATATGTGATAATTTACTTGTAAGATCTTAGAGAAGAAGGGAAGTGACATACTACGGCTATGAAGAAATTTGAGGCATAATAAAAGAGCTTTTATCATAAGCTCTGATCAGAGGAAGTAGAAAGTGAGCAGACTTCAACTCCGCTGGGCAGCTCTTTAAAATATCAATGCTGGGGCACCTGGGTGGCTCAGTCTGTTAAGAGGCCAACTTCAGTTCAGGTCATGATCTCACAGTCTGTGAGTTTGAGCCCCGCATCAGGCTCTTCGCTGACAGCTCAGAACCTGGAATCTGCTTCGGATTCTGTCTCCCTCTTTCTTTGCCCCTCCCCCTCTCAAAAATAAATAAATATTAAAAAATAAATAATAAATTATAAAATATCAATGCTGAGTTATACTATGAGAGATTCTGATATATGTGGTCTGATGTGGAGCCCAGGCATCAGTATTTTTAAATATTTCCCAATGATCAACCCGGGCTGAGAATCATAACCTAGAGAGCAAGTCTAGGGTGGCCATATTTACAGGAGGTACAGAAGGTACAGGAGGTTTGAACACCTGCTGAGATTAAAGAACCATTAAGGAATAACATCTTTTCACTGAAAATCAGGAAAAAGTGGGACTGGAAGAAGATAGAACAACAAAAATGCCATTACCATTTACTAATGCAGTCTTTTGCGTTATTCTCTCCTTTTGTTGATTTCACTCCCCTTTCTTATCATGTCCACCTATTTTCCCTTATTTCTGACCAAGCCCCCTGTCTCTGGCTGTTTGGCTTTCCTTCTCTTTTATCATTTGTTTTCCTTACATCTCCCATTCTCCACACTTTTCAACTTTTCCTAATTTTCTGCCCATTAGGTCCTTTCCACCTTCCTCTAGCCAATGTAGCAAGAATAACTTTGGCCAGGCAGGGAACAGAAAACCAGACAGTTTTGATAAATGAGCCAAGCCTGAGCTGACTGCAGAACAGAGCAGGCCCAAAGGACCTAGTACTGCCACAGAGACTCCTAAGAAAGTTGAAGCAGTAGGCAAATGACAGAGCCTCCGTTTTGTTCATTTACTCACAGAGATATCATCTGGAGTTCTCTGGGGACACTACAGTTATGTATACCAGTCTTTGAGTATGAGCAAAATACTGGCAACCAGTCCATGTTATCTTGTGCCAGTGGGTATGAGTGGGAGATTGTACTAATTGGGACTGTTTTAATTACAAGTGAGAGAAAGAAACTTGAAATAGCTTGAGCTAAAAAGAAAATCATTAAACAGAAATGTCCTAAGAATGCCAAAGACAGATAAGGACTAAAACCGAGCGCTAAGATGTCCTCCAGACTGTCTCTCTCACATTTTCCCCCATTCTGCTGTTTTTTGTTGTTTTTCGCCCTCCCTGCTGCTTTTCCATCTGAGGGGTGGAAATTGTTCTGTGGATCATGGTTCCAGCTAGAGAAAAAGTGTGTGTGTGTGTGTGTGTGTGTGTGTGTGTGTGTGTGTGTGTAGGGGAGGAGGGGGGAGGAAGGGAGGGAAGAGATGAGGGAGGAGGAAGAGGGGGGAAGGAGAGACTGCCCTCCTTGTAGCACACTGAGAAATAATCCAATTGATTTAACTGGGGTTACTCGTTGACTTTAGTCCTGGTCATCAACAGCTAAGACACTCAGTTCTTCAATATCAACATGGCTGCCAGGTTTGCGCCCCTGTAAATGAAGGGGGGAGGGGGCATGAATCTGCGCCACCAAATTAAGAATAAATATATCTTAACATCCCTCAGGTAGTTCAACGCATACAATTTCTCTGTTTTGAAACAAAACAAATCCTGTCTTTCACAAATCAAGTCAGGACTCACCCTACAAAAATGCTCTAAGTTTCCTTAAGTGTGAAGAAAACTTCTCTGAAAAATTACACAGGTTGTAAATGTGGACTGGTACCTGATTTCATGTATGCTGTCTGGATGTGAAGTGATGGAAGGCAGAGTGGGTCCTCCAGAAGTGTGCTGCACCTTGCAACTGATGCAGAAGTGAAAAGGAGGGCTATTTAGGGGGCAGTCACGGGTGTGCAAGTTGAACCTTCATGTCACTCTTTCCATTCCATCTACTATTAGCTTTCAGCCTCATGGGGTTTCGCTTACATTTAAAACATGTATGTGCAAAAGTATTGGTAATGGTGGTAGGAGCAGGAGCGATGACATGGGAAGTTTTCTTATTTGGAAATTATATTTCTAAATCATGTTTAGGAGAAACTGAAACTAGACTTTACATCTTTTTTAAAAACAGAATTGAATTTTGCATTAGAAAGTCTTTTCATAACTCAAAATTTCTGATTTTGAGATCAGAACTTTAACAATCTCTACCGAGTTCTTTTGCATTTGAGTACCAAAAATGCTATTATTCATAGATGGTTAAGAGCTGTATTGTTTAGCTTAGTATATTTCATTCCACAGAATTTATCACATAAACCACCAGAAAGAATAGAATCTAGTCCTACTTGTGAAACCTCCCTAAAATTACCACAGCATTCCATGAATATTTGAAAAACCAAACTACTGGGGTGCCTGGGTGGCTCACTCAGTTAAGCGTCAGAATTCAGCTCAGATCATGATCTCACAGTTCAAAAGTTTGAGCCCATGGCGGGGACTCTGTGCTGACAGCTCAGAGCCTGGAGACTGTTTCAGATTCTGTGTCTCCGTCTCTCCCCAGCCCTCCCCTGCTCATTCATATTCATTCTCTCTCTCTCTCTCTCTCTCTCTCTCTCTCTCTCTCTCTCTCTCAAAAATAAATAAACATTAAAAAAAAGAAAAGAAAACTGCTAACGAGCATTTCCATTAAACATTTCTTGGCCCATGAAGGATAAACAAATTTACTCCTGGGAGAAACTTATTTGACACATACTGACCAGAGCATATAAATACAAGGTTGTTTGCTTTACACAAGACAGTAAAATGACATTTCATTTGATCTTCCTGTTTTCTTGACCTAATATTGAACACATTAAATTTGTATACATTTCAGTTTAGTTATAATCTATTTCCTCCATACAACTCCCACCACCTCTACTTCAAATTAAATGTAGCATAACTCTCTTGGTGGTTCACCAAATCTATAAATATTGGTGAACATAATTAAATATAATTTTTTAGCTTTATTGAGTTACAACTGATGAAAATTGCATATACTGAATGTGTACTGCTTTATGTTTTGATAAACATTTACGTTGTGAAATGCTTACCACAAAGAAGCTAATGTACCCATAGTTACGGTGTGTGTGTGTGTGTGTGTGTATGTGTGTGTGTGTGTGTGATGAGAGCACTTAAGATCTACCCTCTTAGCAAATTTCAAGTATACAGTACAGTATTGTTAACTATAGTCACCATGTTCTACGTTGTATTCATCTTGAATATATTCATCTTATATACTGAAACGTTGTACCCTTTGTAACAAGCCTTCAATTGTTCTTAGAAACAATTCACTGCAAATGTGCTGGCATAGTTTTACAAAATACATCTAAATGGAAAAGCAGATTATTTCTAATTTACCAGACTAGAATATTCAAGCACTAAAAATCTACAAGTATTCTAAAACCATACATACGAAAGTAGTATCTGCTCAGTAGTGGCTCCCAAGGCAGGGCAATGGGAGCTTAATAGCCATTAAATCATTTGCCACTTTGGACAATGTGCAGAATTCAAAAGAGATAACAAATGCCTTCTGTGGGAGAAAAATACAAGTGTCAGCATGACCAAAGCACATTCAGTCAATGTTTTATATGCATTATTGTTTGTATGCTCCATAGCAGTCCTAGGAGTTAGGTGCATTTAATAGACAAGATTTTGCCTCTGAAGAGTTAAGCAACTCATCCAAGATCATGTACCAAGCAAATTGCAGAACTGGAATTTGCACCCGATTCTTGGGGAACCTAAGGCCCGTGTGCTTTTGCTGCATGACTCTATCTTCCTTTTGGAATTTCTAATCTGTAGTTGGGGAAAGAAGACACACTTGTGAAACATTTAAGTAATAATGAGAAGCCAGATATGATTTTGTATCAGAAAAAGTGGTTGAGAGAGAGAGGGAGAGAGAGTGTGTGTAGTCAGAGTATGTATATATAGACAGAAAGAGAGTCAGAGAAAGTAAGTACAACCCAGACAAATGTAATTGAAGAGGTTTTTGTTTCTTATTGCATTTGGTTTAGAGGATCGGCATTTTTTTTTCTCAACCTCTATAAAGTTTCCCATCTTTTCTTCTCACATTCTTCCTTATCCATTCACCAGTGACTTTAGCTTTCTGTGAAGGATAAGATAGAAATAGCTCCTTTTTTCTAAGAAGGTGATTTATCTAGCGAGTGGTTCTTGTTAGGAAAGTTAAGGTGCAAAATACCCAGCTCATGGGTCACCTATTTTTCTGTCATTTTGTCCCTCTATTCCTCTCCTCAGCTCACCTTAGGAACCTCACATGTCCCTCTTTCCTGGTGAGAGGAAAGCCTGCCTTTCTGTCCAATTTCATTGCCCCTGACAGGGTGAATAGCTAGGAGTGCAGAGGAGAAAGAATTAGAGGCATATTTTTGTTCTTGGGTCCAAGGGAATGCTCTAATCCAGCTTTAATGAAATTTCAGTAGATAGTTTGATCACTATCTGACTCTCGAGCCCACTTCTCAATTTGTTCAGAACTCAGACAGGAGAAGTGTGTGATTATTTGGTAACAAGGGACTCCAACATTGAATGGCTGTAGGAAGGCTCTGTCTTCCCTGAAGTCTTCGCTCTGCCATAGAATGCACCCTCCCTTGTAAATTACCGTAACTTGGTAGTGACTTTCCAACTGTCAGTGTAACAAGTAAGCTCATGAATTTGTCTGTTATAATGTGGATGGATAGGAGTGACCAGGAAGGAGACATAGATGCTAGGCCACTTTGCTCCTTGGATCAAGATGTGTTTATGACCTGTCTTTGTCTGGGAAGCAGAAAAAACCCAACCCATGACATTCAAGACAATCACCTGAGGATATGCTAACTTCATGGAGGTATTTTTCTGCTTCCTTCAGTTTATATCAGTTACTGGAATCTCACACAACATATCTTCCTATATTTTATTTTTGTGGTTATCTTACTTCTTTACATGCTTATTTTTCATATTGCTTCTCTCTGATCTTGACGCTTTATAATTTTGGAAATGACAGTT
Organism: Herpailurus yagouaroundi; assembly: GCF_014898765.1. NCBI lineage: Eukaryota > Metazoa > Chordata > Mammalia > Carnivora > Felidae > Herpailurus > Herpailurus yagouaroundi. The sequence goes on along the minus strand of NW_024412391.1, from coordinate 63,600,170 downwards.
GGTTCTATTCGTACTTGGTTTATGATGATCTTAAATGTCTAGTCAACTTCTCTGAATTTAGCTTTGACTTTCAGCATCGACCTGTAGGAAATTTAATATATTTTATTTTAAATCGACCTTAGATAAGTCATCATTACCCAAATATTTATTAATTTGATGAATTTTGACAGGGGTTTTTTGTGTTCATAGAGGAAAGTATAAATTACTAACCATGCTCAGTCATTGGTTGTTTGTTAATAAAATAACTAAATTCATAATCAATCTCTTATACAAAATTGGTGTTATACAAGAGCATTTGCATTAAAGATGTTTTGCTCTGAAATGCAGTTTTGTATAATCTAGCATTCACGAAGGGGGTAAATAGGTAGCTTTTGCAAAGACCATTTATCAAGACCTTTGTTTAACAGAGAAAAAAAAAAGGACATAATTAAATATCAGTGGAAAATGGGACTTCCCCTTTGGGAAATGCACTCATTCAGCCTGACAACCCCCAGAATGTTCAGTAAGGGTCTCCTCTTGTCTGAATGGCAGCGTGTGGAGAAGCTAACGAACACATGATCAAGTTGAAGCTCTTTGCTTGGCAGATGTCCCTCGTCCCTATTAGTACTTGAGAAGAAAACACTTTTTTTGACCTTTTAAATAGCTAGACTTTGAGAGAAGTTTAGAATTTACATATTCTGCACATTTTTTTCTGAACCCTAAGCCCATATAATACAAATATACACTCATAATCCTTACCCTGTCACCTTATTCTCAAATAACAAAAATTGGTTAGTGAGCCCCTTGAGAGAGTACACATGTCTTAGTCACTTTGTTTGTCATCTTCCCGAGGATGATAGTGCTCAGCACATAGGGCAGAGCTCACAACACTACTTGCATTAGGAAATGAATGAATCCTATAAAAAAGAAGAGTAAAAGGAATTTACAAATGTAACTGGGGATGAACGTGTTAAATATTATATAGTATCTGGCTTTTGACAAAAAAAAATGTATTAATGAGGGTTTTAAACTGCAATCATTCCTTTTTTTTTTCTTTAAATATTTTGGTGTCTCCAGTTTTATACTAACTAGAAGATAGAGCTAAGTGGTGAATTTTCAAAGTGAACATAAAAAGCTTGAAAAAGGCAGGACATAGATAGAATAGAATAAATAGGCCTTGTCGGATTCCTGGAAAAGGGGAGATGCCATTTGCAAAACATTTTAAATAACTGTGAGTTACATATAACAATTACTGAGGATGTTTGTGTTATTATGTTATTAAGGAGATTATTTGGCAGAAAGAATATTGCATAATATCAAGACAACTCCCACTGTACCTAACTAATAAATCTAATAGACTCAAGTATATACTGTGTATAGTGTAATATTTAAACAGAAATATCTAAGAATATAATATATACATAGGCACTCCTGTTTCCCTTCACACATTATTTAAAAGCCCACATTTGTCTTATAACCATGTATTATTCTCAGATCTGTTGAAAATAATGTGTCCCTTCACATGGGAGGAGGGTGCCATATGATAGGTTCAAATCTAATAATCACAAAAGTGGCATACTGTCTCTAATGCATTAACAGTAAATCAAAGTCCAGGCCATCAGTATAAGAAATCTACTCCTGCTTTGAAATCTGGGGACAATTTAGATATAGAGCGTTTTTCTTAGAATAACAGTTAATGCTAAAATGAAAATTATGTGCCAATCTTCCAATTCAAGGAGAAAAAGAATCATAGAATGTTTCTGCTGAATCCAAGCAGCATCACTTGCATCCACAGCACACGTGTGTGCATCAGTCCTCTTAGATATTGGTGATCAGGCTAGTTAACCTTTCTGGAAAATTAGAGTAACCCTCTGTCCAGATTTTCCCAAAACCGTCTCTAAATATGCTTTATGGACCCAGAATAGTTCCACTTTTATTCCCAAAAGCGTTTCAGTCTAGATAATAAATTAAATAGTTACTCTAGTTCAGTTAAGGCAACAAATAGGAAATTTTATTAATGATGTGGGTTTGTTGCTAATGAGATTTAACTGAGAAAGTTTTAATTAAACAGTAACTTTCCAGGAAGTCAGCTAACATTTTTTTAAATGTTTACTTATATATTTTGAGAGAGAGAGAGAAAGAGAGAGAGAACTTGGGAGAGGCAGAGAGAGGGGAGAGAGAGAATCTCAAGCAGGCTCCGCCCTGTCAGCACAGAGCCTGAGGCGGGGCTTGATCTCACCAACCCTGAGATCATGACCTGAGCAGAAACCAAGAGTCAGATGCTTAACCAACCGAGTCACTCAGGTGCTCCACAAGTCAGCTTACTTTTAAAGGGGCATAAAAATGCTTTTTTTTATATTTTGCAGCTCTTTTCAGCAGTTGCAACTAAAAAGAAAAGTCCAGTTGGGATTAAAAAAAAAAAAAGTAATCTTGAGAAAGTTCCTGAAGGAGGCTTTGTTTTCTTAAAATAGAACATGCATCTGCGGCATCAGGCTCCTGTTGTATTCTTTCCTACCCAGAGAATGACACTCTACATCAAGTCTTTGGTCATAATTCTGCCATAGACATTAGCGTATTTTCTATTCATATGTGATTGACTGTTAAGTGTCAGCTATAGAGTGCAAGCTGCCATCCGCGACGAAGTTTGTTTCTCCTGAGTTATAATGTCCACCACAGTGCCAGGAAGCCAGGGAACAAAACCATTATGCATGTGAAATGCTGTCACTGGAGTTGCCTTACAGGTAAAGTATGTTGAACCACATATAACCCAGTTGTTTTCTGGTTCAATTAACATTTCTAGAAAACCTATTATGTGCCAGGCATTTTGGCACAAAATTTTTTGTTTGATAGTAGTAACGACCTGTGAGGTATGTGTTGCTTTTCAGATAGGAAAATAGAGAGACAGAGGGATTAAGTGACTTCCTTAAAGTCACTTGGCTGGTGATTGAGGAAAGGCTGATTCAAACCCTGGCTGATTGATTCAGTGTGTGTGCTTTTTCTGCCCCACCCCTGCTTGCACCTCCAGCTCCAATGTGATGTCTGGCTGAGAAGAGAGTTTTCAGATGGGTAGAAAACCATTTCGTACTAGACTAAAATAATCCCTACACGGAGGTAAAATTGAATATTCCTATTTTTACTTGAAAAATCTTCAGCCCTTGCCTTAGAAAGAAAAGTGGGCAGACAGAATCATCCTTATCTTTTTTTCTTCTCCCATCTGCCCTCAACAGTGTTTTAAAGGCAATTGTGCATTTCAGTGGGAAGGCTCTCTATTATTGTACTGCCTCTAGACAGCCTTACTACCTTCTCCATTTCATTTATTTCTTGAAGCTGTAAACTGGCTAAGTTCTTCAGCCCTTTCAACTTCAAAACAGAAAAGTTGGCTCTGAAATTAAAGAGTACCAGGAATCCAAAGGAGAGCAGGAAAATTGGAGATTGTCTTCATTTAGCTCTCAAGGATCAATGAACCATTTGTTTGTGGAGATACCTGAAGTATAGTTCACAGATATCCCAAAAGTTCTGGGCTGCTTGTAGTCACAGCTGCCACAGATTTCCAAACTTCTTCACGTGCGAGCGGAAAGACCGTCCATACTGGGAACAAGAGCATCCAGGGTTCTTAAAGACTCCACAGTCTCACTGCTGTCCCGAAGCCTGCCGTTTCAGAAGGCCTCCCGTGCTGGTCAGCAGGCTTGAACAAGTCCTTCTTGGATCCTGTCCACCGATGGTCCCTGCAACGCTGCCTGATGACTAAAGCTCAAACTTCCCATTGTCTCTAGTGAGGTTCTGGGGGCTTCAGCACCCTGTAGCTCCCTGAACTACAAAGGAGCACCTCATTCCCATCATACCAGAACTAGCTCAGGGTAAGCCATTTTGGCAAAATAGATTTTCAGTCTTGATTACTGGACCTGGCCTGTGAGGGAAGTGGGCGCAGCAAGAGAGTGATTTCCTATGCGTATAAAACCACCCATTGTAAACAGCTGGTGACGTGACTGTGAGGAATTCAGCAGTAAGAGTAAGGACACAGAGAGATGAAGGCAGTCTTCAGACTTCTCAGGCACACCTCAGTACCTGCCATCTGAGCCCTGTGATGGGGAGACTGAAAAGCAAGACCAGTGAACAGGGAGATGCTATTTGTTTGCTTACTTGTTTGTTTTCAGCAAGACTGCTCTGGTGATTGCCACAAACTTCTCAATTGTTTCTGGAGGCTGAGGGTTGAGGGTACCTGTGTATTCTGTGTCGTGACTATGGTGGTAGATACAAGACTCTAAGCATTTGTCAAAAGTCACAGAGTTCTGCACCACAAAGAATGACAATTTGTATTCCATAAACATTCTTGAGCTTTGTTCTAAGATGCATTAAAGCTACTTGAAAACAAAACAGAAGGGGCTCCTGGGTGGCTCAGTCAGTTAAGCGGCCAACTTCGGCTCAGGTCATGATTTCGCGGTCCGTGAGTTTGAGCCCCGCGTCGGGCTCTGTGCTGACAGCTCAGAGCCTGGAGCCTGTTTCAGAATTCTGTGTCTCCCTCTCTCTGACCTCCCCCGTTCATGCTCTGTCTCTCTCTGTCTCAAAAATAAATAAATGTTAAAAAAAATTAAAAAAAAAGAAAACAAAACAGAAGAATGGATTGTACAGTATGTAAAATGTTTTTTTAAGTCAATCAGGATGTGGGAAGAACCGCAAATGTGTGTGTGTGTGTGTGTGTGTGTGTGTGTGTGTGTGTGTGTAGAGAGAGAGAGAGAGAGACCTCTTCCTTAGAAAAGTAGACAAATTAATAAATGAGAAAGTAATGAAGGAAACAGAGAATCACCTTTAGAATACCAGCAAATTATTGCAGGCAGGATCCACTGATGGTTACTAAAATTAGTGGGTGAAAGTTTGAGGAGAAAGGCAACATTTGCATTTGAAAGTACCTCTTCCAAAATATGTATTAACTACAAAGTGGAAAATAATATCTTTAGAGTGGAGAAATCTGGCAGGCACAACTTTTACAAAGTGATCAAAGTTAACGTAATCCATGATGGGATACGTCGACATCACATACTCCATAATATGATGTACTGAGAGACACATCGTATCTGTTGTATTGTTGCCAAAAATACATAACCTCAATCTGATCACGAGAAAACATCAAACAAAACCAAACTGATAGACATTCTACAGAATAACTGATGAGTACTCTTCAGAAGTGTCAATTTCTGCACATGACACAAGTCAAAGGAGATTATAGAAATAGGACAACTAAATGCAACATGAAATCCTAAAGAGGATCCTGGAACAGAAAAAGGACACTACTAGGAAAATTGGAATAGTATTGTACCAATGTCGATCTCTTAGTTTAGATCATTGTGCTATGGTTATTAACCATATTAAGAGCAAGGTATTAACATGAAGCCAAGCTATGTGAAGCATTTAAGGTAGTCCTCTGTGCTATTTCTTCTACTTTTCTGTAAGTCTAAAACTCTTTCAAACCAAAAACTTGAAACAACTAAAACAAAACGTACCAGAATATTAAGAGCAGTTGTCTTTGGAAGGTGAAAATATAGGTGATTTTTATTTTTTTCCTTGACGCTTTTCTGTTTTCTAAAATCTCTATACAGGGGCATGTATATTCAGAAAAGGCAGGTTATCATTTTTATTTTTGGTCAGGAAATTATGTGTGGCTTTGTGAAAAAATTAACATTTTTATTTGAAAAAGGGAATGCAAACATTTTTTTAAAAAATTTTCAATGTTTATTTTTTGAGAGAGAGATGGAGCGTGAATTGAGGAGAGGCAAAGAGAGAGGGAGACACAGAATTCTGAGCAGTCAGCACAGAGCTGGACGTGGGGCTCCAACTCATGAACTACGAGATAATGACCTGGGCTGAAGTCGGACACTTAATGGACTGAGCCACCCAGGCGCCCCAGGAATGCAAGCATTTTTGTGTCACGTGTTAGAAAGTATCTGCAAGCTTTAATAGCAAAGGTGACCCAGCTTTTGATAGGAGAGATTACATGCCAATTAATGCTGTCCTGGTATAGATACTTAAATTGTCATTCAGTTGTCTTTTTGTTCTGTTTATGAGCAGGCTCTTACCATACTGGAAAGCTGAAATGATCCCAGATAGAAGGAACAAGGGTGGAAAATGCCATTGTCTTTTGAATAGTTGAAGAATGTCCTGATACTATCTTTTAATATTATGCTCAACCATAGCACCATATATTGATTTTCAATTTTCAAAGTATTATGAGTCTACAAAATATACTTGTTAAAAAAAAAAAACAACTTACATCTTTCTTGGATGATTTGTAAGTCACTGTAGGATTTCACAGTGCCTCCGAGTCATTGTTTTGACATGTGATTATGTAATTCTGTGGCTGTGCTAGATGGAACTGAAAGGAAGCCTGTTCCTTCTGGACAAATGCCAAGGAATAGCTGAAATGAGCAGAAACAGGCTTCTGCTAGTATCAGTACTTGGAACCTGAAGGGTCCGTGTGAAAAATCTACATCGTAGTTTCTAAGCTATTCAAAAAATTTGTTTAAAGTTTAAGTAAAATGCAGTTTTAGAAGAGCTGCAGAAAAACTGAGCAGAGAATTAGTGGATTAATGGAAGGCTTATATTATTTGATAGAAAACCCAAATCACGGGGCGCCTGGGTGGCGCAGTCGGTTGAGCGTCCGACTTCAGCCAGGTCACGATCTCGCGGTCCATGAGTTCGAGCCCCGCGTCAGGCTCTGGGCTGGTGGCTCGGAGCCTGGAGCCTGTTTCCGATTCTGTGTCTCCCTCTCTCTCTGCCCCTCCCCCGTTCATGCTCTGTCTCTCTCTGTCCCAAAAATAAATAAAAACGTTGAAAAAAAAATTAAAAAAAAAAAAAAGAAAAGAAAACCCAAATCACTCTTTTGTCCTTGCTCTTTCCTACCCCCTCCCATCCAGATCATCTTTCACATTGTGAAGAAAGGATGTTAAGCCTTCACTTTCACAAGTGGAGCAAAGAAGATATGACAGGATTATTTTGAGAGCTTTACTAAGCACGATACATTTGAAAGGAATCTACTCATGGTACATGTACATGTATATATGTATACATACAGAAATATATCTACTCATGGTACGTGTACATATATATATGTATATATGTATACATACAGAAATATATATATATAAAGATATATAATATTCACATTAAGTGGTAGAATGACAATTCAAACATAAGAATGTTTTGATGCTATCAGCTTTATTTCTTTACTAGTCAAGCTGAGTGCAGGCAAGATCTCTGAACTATGGTTTTCTGGGTAACTGTAAAAAGAAGAATTTTCATTTTTATTGTATTTAAAGCAATAGGAATTAGGTTAGCATTGCAATGCTTTTTTTGTTTCCCGTTTTATCTCATTTCAATCATTTGTGGTTAATAAAAGTGGGCACTTGGATACTTCAGTCTGGTTTCCTGCAGATCTCTGTTAAAGGGTCATAACATGGGATAAGTCCACTGTTCCTAAAGTTTTTGGCATCAAAGTCAATAAAGCATTTCTCCCTGACAATGACTTAGAATCTGTTTTAATGTGTAAAGTAGGATAGTGTCTGGGATATTTCTGGTCTTCAATACATGTTTGTCTTCATACATTTGAATTTTATGTATGTTGAATCAGGAGACTATTGCCTGGTCCTTGACAGGAGTACTTGATCAAAATGTTGCATGGACTTAGTGATGGAGCTGTGTTATTGCATTGTTGAAAGATGATTTTATTTGGATGGTCTGTGATTGTCTATTTTCCTCAGAGCAATTTTTCAGTAAAGTTAATAAGACGTGTAAAATATCCAAACCCCTCAAGGGGCATTAAGCTGAAAACTTTTTTTTTTTTAATTTTTTAAATGTTTATTTATTTTTGATAGAAAGAGAGAGAGAGAGAGAGAGAGAGAAAGAGAGCATGCACAAGTGGGTGAGGGGCAGAGAGAGAGGGAGACACAGAATCTGAAGCAGGCTCCAGGCTCTGAGCTATCAGACGCTGGACTCAAACTCACGAACTGCGAGATCATAACCTGAGCTGAAGTCAGACATTTAACCCACTGAACTCCCCAGGCGCCTCTAGGCTGAAAGATATAAGCAATATATTTGTTCGGTTCATACTGGGTAATTTAGCAACCTTGGCTGCTACTCTCTGAGATCCAGTAACTGAACTTGAATGTTACTTGGACTAAAAGGAATATATCATTAGAATATTTATTTTGGTGGAAAGTCAATACAGACAATTAACCTACTAATTAAATTGTAGAAAGGCAAGTGCCAGTCTCATTTTTATTCGAATGTTGTAGAATTGATGACCTGTTCCAAGATTACATATTCTTAGGTAACTGTATTCAAGATTACTTTTTTCCTCCTCTTGGAAAATGTCTCAGGCACTTAGGCTTAAATGATTGTATTCACACTAACAGTGAAGTTCCCCAAAGGCTCTCATTGGTTTCTATTTTACTTATTATATTTGCTTCCTTTGAAACTCATTACAACTGTTAGCACATGTTCCAGTGAAGTGTTAGTCTGCAAAGCAGAAGGACAGAGTAGCGATAAGAGTGTGAGTAGGCTGGGGCGGGGGTGGCTGGTGAGGCTTAAGTGCTGCATTTTCTGTATGTGCTTTTTATTGAGTCAGCCTCTACACCATTGCACTTGATATTTCCTCTGCTCAGCTGGTCTTTCCTCCAAGCTCATCCTCATCCTCCCAATCACAGGGTCTCAGAAAAGCCTCTCTGACCACCCCATCTAAAGTGGCCTCCTCGGTAACTCTCGCTCTTATTTATTTCTTTATCAAAATATGTTTGTTTTGTTTATCTGTGGATTTAGATTCTCTCTTGCCTGCTTTGTGCTTCGTTGTAACCTTAATGCCTAGCAAAGCACATGACATATGGAGAGGCTTATTAAATATTTCACAGAAGGAGTGAAGGAATGATTCCTGTAACAGTTCTGTGATACAGATAAAAGTGTCCCCAGTTCAGAGGAAAGGAAATGGGGCCACAAAGAAAACATGAGTAGCCACACAGCTAAAAATAGAAAAGCTAAAATGTAAACCTAAGTATTTCTGACTCAAACTTTTCTTGCCTCATCAAAACTTCAGTTGGTTGGCTTTTTAAGACCTCTGAGTAAATTACATTCTTAAATGTGTCATATAGTTGGTCTTTGTGAAGGCAATTGTTCTTGTATATTAACTTTATATAAGCTGCACAGCACCTGAAAGATAATGAATGCTTAAATGGGCTAACATAGCACGTATATTCTAAACAATAAAGGTGTAATTAAATTGGCTTCTAGCATTTTTCCCCCTAAGAACATTTAGTGTTTTTAGTGGCAATCTTGATATTCCCATTCAGACGTTTAGGGCCCCTCTACAGCTAGGGTATTTTATCCTTTCTCTAGTTACTTCCTTCAAACCACAATGGTTTTTCAATCAAACAGAAAAAAAATACCTATAGCATAGTTTTTCTGCACTGACTTCATTACTAAACTGGGTAAACCTGAATGAGGGAAAAAGTAGCATTACCTAATGAATAAACAAGTGTATTTTGAAGAAATTACATTCCAATCAATATGGGGTTTTAAAATCTGGTTTTAAATTCTAGGTTTTTGCATGTTATCCACTTAAAAATCTGCTTAGTAATATATTTCATGAAGCAGATAGGTATAATCAGATATCAAATTTCATTAGCCTTCTGTCTTCTGGTAGCATTTTCACAGATATATGAATATTCATTATTCAGTGAATGTGTAATGAAGTGAATATTTTCCTTGCAAAGCTCAAAGGAATAGCTGATATATATATATATATATATATATATATATATATATATATATATATATGCTGCTCACCAAATATTTCCCTTTACTTCTAGGCACATAGGAAGATTTCTCTTCTGCCTTCCGTGGTTTGGGTGGTCATGAGATGAGCTTTGCCAGTGAAATATGAACAGAATGCTACATGTCCCTTTAGATACTTTAAAACAAACACACTTGCTGTTAACTCTATTTCTTTTCAGTAACGTTCTCATGACAAAAGTGATTGACAAGCAAACATGGCTGAGTTGGAGTCTAGGTAGTGATGTGAGCAAACACACTTGATTTAAAGGGAACCTGGCCTACTTTCCACTTTGCCCCCACCTACTACTGTGATCTTAGGCAGTTCAGTTCTTATGATGATCTCTTAGTTTTATCATTTTTATAAAAATATACACATTTCAAGTTCCATTTTTAAATGGACCACATTGCCACTAAAATCTCTTCCACAACATTTTTTTAAAAAAGTATTATTTTGCTATTTCTTGTGATAATAGAAGGAAATAGGTATTAGAAATAATAATTTTAAATTAACTACTTTAATTCTTGTGGAATAGAAATTTATCATGGCTTTAATTTTTCTTAATGTCATATATTTTTATGCAGTTTATGTGGCTATAACAGACTTACAAAGTTTTTTTTGTTTTGTTTTGCTTTTTGTGTTTTTTTTTGAGAGAGAGAGAGTGAGAGAGAGCATGCACAGGGGAGGGGCAGAGAGAGGAGACAGGATCCAAGGCAGGCTCTGGGCTGACAGCAGAGAGCCCTATGCGGGGCTCTCCAACTCACGAACCACAAGATCATGACCAGAGCCGAAGTCAGATGCTTAACTGACTGAGCCACCCAGGCGCCCCAGACTTATGAATTTTTAATGTTGATAGTCTACTTATTAAGTAGTTGTTAATATTTATCATATGTGTTAAAAAGTTACATCAGTCTCCTATATATTTTATAGCTCTCAACTTTAAGAAGCCATTTATCAGATAATGAGCTTCACCGGATACTATTGAATTTGAAAACATTCACCTACTCATTCAAAACATTTTGATACAAGCCATAGTCCCCTTCTCTCCTAAACAGATATGTACTAGTTATTTTTGGTTGCAAATTATTATTTATTTTAATTGTGATTATAGGGGTTCCTGGATGGCTCAGTCGGTTAAGCTTCTGACTTCGCCTGAGGTTTTGATTTTGCAGTCCGTGATTTCTAGCCCAAGATGGGCTCTGTGCTGACAGCTCAGAGCTTGGAGCCTGCTTCAGATTCTGTGTCTCCCTCTCTCTCTGCCCCTCCTCCTGCTTGCTCTCTGTCACTTTCGCTCTCAAGAATAAATAAACATAAGAAAAATAAAATAAAAATTGTGATTGTAAAATAGTTACACATAAGTAACTCAAAATAGTTCCAAATAACTAGATAAGGCAGTTGCATGAATAGAAATTGTGTAGAAGTTTAGTAACTGCTGAATGGCACGTAGGGAGAAGTCAAAGGAAAGAGCCCATTTGTTCTTTAGATAGAGTATTAGGGCCAATGAACAATGAATTCTTCCTTAATTAAGAAAATGACAGGGGCACCTGGGTGGCGCAGTCGGTTAAGCGTCCGACTTCAGCCAGGTCACGATCTCGCGCTCCGTGAGTTCGAGCCCCGCGTCGGGCTCTGGGCTGATGGCTCAGAGCCTGGAGCCTGTTTCTGATTCTGTGTCTCCCTCTCTCTCTGCCCCTCCCCCGTTCATGCTCTGTCTCTCTCTGTCCCAAAAATAAATAAAACGTTGAAAAAAAAAATTAAAAAAAAAAAAAAAAAAAGAAAAGAAAATGACATATCCCCTTCTTTTTTAGTACCCAGAACCACAAATTTGTAAAGATGGACTGAGAATCCACAAGTAGGAAAACTTTTCTTTCTTTCTTTCTTCCTCCCTCCCTTCCTTTCTCTCTCTCTCTCTCTCTCTCTTCCCCTCCCCCTCTCTCCCTCTCTTTCTCTCTCTCTTTCTGTCTTTCTTTGAAAAACAGTAGAAGTCATCATTTTACATTATCCCGGTTAGTAGAAGACTATTGAGGGATAGCACTTTCCCATGTTCCCTCCCCTCAAAAATAAACTATTGGACTTAATAGTTTGTGGTACAAAAAATCTTCGTTATCATAAGAATCCCATTGTGTTGCCATTAGGAACCATAACCAATATTTTTACATTTATTTTACTGCATCTTCCTCCCATTTAAGATTGGGAGTGTTTTTTATTCTTTTTTCATTATTAAAGTTTAAATTTCTCTTAACAGAAAAAGTCCCCGAATTAACGAGTGAAGGGAAATTTAAGTGCAATTGTGGCTATAGGTAGAATTAGATTTTCTGCAGTAGAATACATACATCTATGTATATAATTCCTTTTTCTTTTTTCGTCTCCTCCAGAAAAGAGAGACTATTTGGAATAGCATCTAGTTTTCTTCCTCTAAAGCTATGACGATGTGATGAAGCCCTTGAAATTACTTTAGTGTATACAAGTTAGTCTGTTTTATGTTTATGTATGACCCAGAAGGATGTTTAGATGATGAATTAGCATCAACGTGTCCCTGATCAGCTGCTACCTATGAGTCATAGGAAAGTTACATCAGTGTATAGACAAAAACATCATCAATATCACATTCCCGAGAGGTAAGTTACCTAGTTAAAAATGAAGCATGTCTTTGTAATAAGGATGCATTGTCTGAAAGACAAAGTGTGTGATGCAGCATAGTCAGATTTTGAGCCAAATATAAAAAGTCATCTGCGGCTATTATGGTCTGCATTGCCGTCTGCATAGATAGCAGTTTATGTAATGCCAAGACAGATTAGAAATACTTCTTCTTAACAAATTAATTAATTCAGCCCACAGTTCATAGAACTTTTTCTTCTCCAAGTTCAGGTGCAGATGTGTAAAGTAAGGGACGATGGACTCATTTTGTGTGTTTTCTCTTAGTAATATTACACATTACTATCTCACATGAAGTTGTATCACGAATGGCAAGGTGTATCAGTCAGAGTCTTATGTCAAGAAAATGGTTTTGGCTAACTTGAAGAGAAAATGAAGCTGTTTTCAAGTTGTCCACATAATCATTCCGGAAGTTGGGGGATCAAGAACAGAAAACTGACACAGGGAAACGAAGGTTGGCCAAAGAGCAGGAGGCCTAACTAGTCATGACTGATGAGCACTCCTGGTGGTTGTCACTGGTACTGCCGCTAGTGGACAACAAGGCTCTTGTTTCGGTGTCTCTGCCAGACTGTTCAATGTGGGACACTCGAGGCTGCTGCCACTGGACTCGGCGTCTAGCTCTGCTGCATAGCTGATGCTGCTGGCTTCTGTCATTAGTGGCTTTTCAGATCCCTGCATCTTTGGAAGCCCTGGTTGGAAATACCCAATGAGCCTACACCCAGACTACCAGGAGAGCAGGAAGAGAGTCCCCAGCCCCTTTGGCTTCCGGGGTGGGAAGCAACACTCGTACAGAGATTGCCCCATAATAGGCAGGGGTGCCCGGGAGCTGGGTACGTAAAAACAACCAACATCCACCACACAAGCCTTGCTCTGTCATTTTTCTATGTAATGGCAAGGATATACAACCAACTGAAAAGTGCTTTATAAATATTTTCATTTAAAAATATGTTTGTGTGGCCTGAAAATAGTAGAATTTTCCCTTACGTGTCAAGTCATAAATTAGTAAACTCAATTTACCATTATCTAAAATTTTTATAACCCTGTCCTCTTTTAAATATGATTGCACAGAAAACCAGTAGCTAGATTCTGTTTATTTTTTAAATTTACCTTCAGAGAGTATGATGTATTTCAGAGGGATTTAAGTTGCATATTAAAGTTATACCTTCCTTTGTGTTTCAGATTACTTCAATTCATTCACTCGGTAAATATTTATTGAGCACCCGGACACTGAGAATTGGCCAGGGCTGACAACAAACAGCTCCGATTCTGATAGAACTGATCATTTACTTTGCCAATAAGTATGGCCAGTTTTAATCCAGTGCTCCTTTGACCTCTTAACCTCAGGCATGGGAGCCAAGAGCTTACACAGCAGTGACTTTTTCCCTCTGTTGCCAGAGGGTTTCACCACTTCTCTTGGTCTTAGTGAAGCTGGTATATGATCTGATGTTACAAGTGAGTGGAATAAGTCTTCTTAAACTACCATCATCCTATGTGTTTTCCCAGATTTGACTCTCCGCTGTGTTTATCACTGTCTGTAAGGATACTTTTTCTTATACCAGTGGGCACAAGGCTTTGAAAAGGAACAGCACATTTGAGGCCATACCATCTCCTCATGCAATAGCAGGTGTGACATAATTATATGAGTTTGGGGAATAAATTTAAGTTCCTCTCTGACCACTCCCCTCATTCCCATTAGTCCTAACCTTTAAGTCTGGAGTGCTGCTACTTTAGGCTCTATTATGGAGTTCTGTCGATTAGAGTGGTTTCATTTCATAAGCCATTGTTCCCCCATTTTTATTGGTCTCAAAGCCCTGAAAATAAGGCAAGGGACAGTTCACATTTGAAAGAATATAACCAAATAAATCGGGTACTCTTGTTACCTTTCCAGTGTCACTCTTAGGTTCATCTCCTTGCTTCTATGTTCATTATTCCTCTTATTGAAGAAATACATATAAGATGGCTTTTCCTCATCTTTAGTGTTTTGCATTTTAATTTCTTAAAAATATTTTTATTTATTTTTGAGCTGGAGACAGAGTGCGAGAGGGGGAGGGGCAGAGAGAGAGGGAGACACCGAATCCCCCAGGCTCCCAGCTGTCAGCACAGAGCCTGAGGCAGGGCTCGAACTCATGAACCGCGACCTCATGACCTGAGCTAAAGTCTGCAGCAGCTCAACCCATTGAGCCACCCAGGTGCCCCATGTTTTGCATTTTTGATGTGGTACACATAGCTGTGGGATTTCTTGTTCTTCTCTTTCCTTTATGAGTCTGCTTGCATCATAGGGTGGCATATCAGAGAATTTCATTCATTATCTCTTAAAACTTTTCCCCATTTCCTTTTCTTCCATTTTTTCCCTTGGGAATATTCGATACAAGCTGGAGTTCTCATTTTGCGTATCTTTATTTCACTTTCAGTTTCTACTTGTTGTCTTTCTGTGCTGCATTCTAAATAGTCTGTTCAATCACGTTCGGCCATCTGCAGATTTCCCTTTTTTTTTCTCTTTTCTCCTTATATATCCAGGACCTAGAACGTTTTAGAGCTGGTGATCGTGCTGTTTGTGATGAACCACAGTGGTACTCCTGTGATGTGTGAATTTAATGATTTTATCTTTCTTCTGTTCCCCTAACACCAATCTTCTTACCAATTCTGCTATTTTGTTGGCTAAGCTAATGATCAGAAATTTGATAATGAGAAATAAGGTAGCCAGACCAGCAAGACAAATCTGTTTGTCTTTGTTATTCTACCTACATGTACACTCTTGTCTCAATCGATCCTCAGTTTTCTTTCAGGTTTACCTGTGAAAATATGCTGACCAGAACCTTGCATTTATGAAATGATGTGTTGGAATTAGATAGTGTCTCATTTCCAGTTCAAAATTATATAGTACTGTGAACCTGCCAGAAAATTATAGGTCTGAAAATCCATGGTAGACCTAAAGAGCTGAGTTTCTAAGTTGCTAATATTTATCACTTGCCTTTCATGAATGAGAATGGACTGTCTGATCTGAAAGATAGAAAATAAAACTTGTATTTCCTCTGATTCCCCTTTTCAGTAGGTATCAAGGTGACATGTAAAGAAAGGTGATGACTAGGAATGCCTAAGTGGCTCAGTAGGTTAAGTGTCCAGCTCTTGATCTCAGCTTAGGCATTGATTTCAAGGTCATGAGTTGGAGCCCCACGTTGGGCTCTGCATTGGACATGAAGCCTACTTAAAAAAAAAATGTGATGACTATACAGTGTATCATCCATGGCAGCAAAATGTGGACCACCAGGAATGTTAGGCTGACTGGATGGGCCTATCTGCCTGCAGTGGTGATGTACTGCCCCACTCCTTAACCTGAATAAGTCCTTGGCCTGTGTGCCAATGACAACTCCTAGTGAGAAGCTGCCACTTACATTGCTGACTAAATGGGTTACACATCTTGTTAGGACTTTGTACGAAATGCAGACTTTTTCACTAAGGACAGGAGTCAGTTCCAATTACTTAGGAATAGAAACAGAAGGAAAAAAAGAAAACTTTAAAAAAGTCTAGGTTATGGGGTGCCTGAGTGGCTTAGTCAGTTAAGTCTCCAACTCTTGATTTCAGCTCAGGTCATGGTCTCATGGTTCATGGGATTGAGCCCCACACTGGGCTCTGAGCTGACAGCATGAGGGCTGCTTGGAATTCTCTCTCTCTCTCTCTCTCTCTTTCTCCCTCTCCCTCTCCCTCTCCCTCTCCCTCTCTCTGGCCCGGGGTTCGGCCCCTAGACTTCAGTATCTAAACTGTTTTTTTTTTTCTCTCTCTCTCTCTCTCTCTCTCTCTCTCTCTCTCTCTCAAAATAAACATTTTTTTTACTCTAGGTTTTTTTGGGAATGAAAGGCCCTGCTAACCTGATCAGCTTGGGTCCAATATGCTCATAAACCTCTTATGTTTTAAAGTATGAATAGTTATAGGAGAGGAGGAATATCAAATAGCTTTCCTCCACTCTTGTGCCACTTGTGCCTGATGAAGTGGCATCTGTTCTTGACCCTGTAGGGGAGCATCTGATTTTAACTCATGCTCCCTCAACTTTATAAAAGGGAAAGCCATGAGAAAAATGTGAAATTAGCAACATTTTTTGGCCCCTAATTAACTTAATGGGTATACTATTGTGCCTCCAATATTCAATGAAGCTCAGCTAGTAACTGAACTTGGCATAGTATTAATCAAGCCACAAAAATTTTTTGTTTATTTATTTATTTTGAGAGAAAGAGTGTGAGAAGAGAAGGGGCAGAGAGAGGGGGGAGACGGAATCCCAAGCAGGCTCCGTGCTCTCAGTGTACAGCCCATCACAGAGCTGGATCCCGCAAACCATGAGATCATGACATGAGCCAGAGCCAAGAGGCGGTTGCTCAACTGACCGAACCACCCGGGTGTCCCAAGTCACACATTTTTATTAAGGATTTTCTATGGTATCGGCACTGGAATTTTAGTGAGAGATGATAAAAAAGATATGTTCTCTGGTTAATTTATTCATCAAATGCTTCTTGGAATTTACTCTTGTGCCATGGGCTCTAGGGAAGCCACGGGTGTTTAATATAAGATCTCTTATATTGGTAGATACCAAATATTTCTTAAAACAACAATAATACCTTCGTTTTGATAGTTAAAATGTCCTTTTCCATGAATAATTTTCATGTTCTTTTATTATGAGAAATTCATATCTCTAAAAAATGTAGTAAAACTGAGTATATGGGATATATAGTCACCAGATGCCACAGATAGTTTTTGAAGAGGTAACAGTTGTTAAAAAGTTTCTCATTGGTAAGGAAGAAATGAGTTTTAAATACTAGGTGGTACCAGAGCAATGTATTTATAATAGCTCTAAGTAAGTACTAGAACAAAAATTGACAGTCATGCATAAATATGTATATAAAATAAATAAATATATATAGAATAAATTTTATGTAGAGAGAGAAAATATATATTCTTCTTTCCTTCTCACTTGTTTACAGATATTTAGCTTATATTAAGCCTTATTCCATGAGAATTTCCTAGTGGTTAATCTTGGATGTATGAAAGTACAAAGGACTTAAGCGACTCCCTCGAAGGCAGTTGGCTAACCATTAGGCCAACAGGCAGATGCAGATATACTACACGTATGAAAGCAGATAAATTAAACTTTGCACTAAACAATTTTGTGTTGCAGGAAAAGACCTCTCTGACCTCAGCCGTAGCAATCTCTTCCTCGACACATCCCCAAAGACAAGGGAATTAAAAGCAAAAGTGAATTACTGGGACCTTATGAAGATAAAAAGCTTCTGCACAGCAAAGGAAACAACCAACAAAACTAAAAGGCAACCAACGGAATGGGAAAAGATATTTGCAAATGACATATCGGACAAAGGGCTAGTATCCAAAATCGATAAAGAGCTCACCAAACTCCAACCCGAAAAACAAATAACCCAGTGAAGAAATGGGCAGAAAACATGAATAGACACTTCTCTAAAGAAGACATCCGGATGGCCAACAGGCACATGAAAAGATGTTCAGCGTCGCTCCTTATCAGGGAAATACAAATCAAAACCACACTCAGGTATCACCTCACGCCAGTCAGAGTGGCCAAAATGAACAAATCAGGAGACTATAGATGCTGGAGAGGATGTGGAGAAACGGGAACCCTCTTGCACTGTTGGTGGGAATGCAAATTGGTGCAGCCACTCTGGAAAGCAGTGTGGAGGTTCCTCAGAAAATTAAAAATAGACCTACCCTATGACCCAGCAATAGCACTGCTAGGAATTTATCCAAGGGACACAGGAGTACTGATGCATAGGGGCACTTGTACCCCAATGTTCATAGCAGCACTCTCAACAATAGCCAAATTATGGAAAGAGCCTAAATGTCCATCAACTGATGAATGGATAAAGAAATTGTGGTTTATATACACAATGGAGTACTACATGGCAATGAGAAAGAATGAAATATGGCCTTTTGTAGCAACGTGGATGGAACTGGAGAGTGTGATGCTAAGTGAAATAAGCCATACAGAGAAAGACAGATACCATATGGTTTCACTCTTATGTGGATCCTGAGAAACTTAACAGGAACCCATGGGGGAGGGGAAGGGGGAAAAAAAAAAAGAGGTTAGAGTGGGAGACAGCCAAAGCATAAGAGACTCTTAAAAACTGAGAACAAACTGAGGGTTGATGGGAGGTGGGAGGGAGGAGAGGGTGGGTGATGGGTATTGAGGAGGGCACCTTTTGGGATGAGCACTGGGTGTTGTATGGAAACCAATTTGACAATAAATTTCATATATAAAAAAAAACAAACAAACAATTTTGTGTTAAGCAAGTTGTCTTATCTCACCTGCAAAGAAGTTCACAGTAAGGAGTCTGGTGTTGCCACTTGCTCTCTGTGACCCTGATTGGGAGTGCAAAGAAAATTTTTGTGCTTTGCTAGTTTTCTGCCAGAGTCTTAAATATGCCAATGCCCTCATGCTGTTTCTGCTGGGCCTTCAAAAGTAATTTTGTGGAAGTTTTGAAGACGAACAGCGTGTAATCAATAAGAATGTTCTCTATCCGCATTGATCCCACTTAAATAGCTCTCTCTATGAATTCTAGAAACTATTTGAGAAATAGCTTAAAATTAAATTTAAATTATTTAATCGTGAGAAGTAAATCCAGAAAAAGTAAAGATAATCCAAGGGAGCCGACTAGCACACACCATTCAGAAATTTTGTCTTTAAAATTATTTTTAATGTTTAATTATTTGAGAGAGAGAGATCAGGGGAGGGGCAGAGAGAGAGAGAGGGAGACACAGAATCTGAAGCAGGCTCCAGACTCTGAACTGTCAGCACAGAACCCGAGGCAGGGTTCGAACCCACGAACCGTGAGATTATGACCAAAGTTGGCCGCTTAACCAACTAAGTTACCCAAGCAACCCCAGAAATTTTCTTGTCTTAAAGATAAAAAAAAGAAATTTTCTTGTCTTTTGAGCAATAACCTGGAAGATAATCCATTAATCACTGAAGGAATTTTTTTTTTAATTTTTTTTTCAACGTTTATTTATTTTTGGGACAGAGAGAGACAGAGCATGAACGGGGGAGGGGCAGAGAGAGAGGGAGACACAGAATCGGAAACAGGCTCCAGGCTCTGAGCCATCAGCCCAGAGCCCAACGCGGGGCTCAAACTCCCGGACCGCAAGATCGTGACCTGGCTGAAGTCGGACACTTAACCGACTGCGCCACCCAGGCGCCCCTAGGAATTTTAATCTGGTAGTATGGACATCTTTAACAAAAATCACTGGAACGTATTTATTCTCCCTGGAAAACTGGTGTGTGTGTGTGTGTGTGTGTGTGTGTGTGCACGTGCATGCACAAACAAAAGAAACCCAACTTACCTTTAATTTTGTTTAAATAATGTTTAAGTAATATATTAAATAAATATACATAAATGTGAAATTACAATACTTTAAAAGGAGGCTTTAAAATGCTAAACATTAAATCTGTCTATAAGCAGACTAAAGCATTTTATTCCAGTAACTTTTCTGCGTACAGTTTATCTCACATAACACTTATGCTCCAGTTTCCTTGAAAGTAAAGAATATATGTTTAAAGCCAATGCATTATTGAATAATGCAGAAAGCTTAATAAGTTATTGGTTTTTAGGACTATTCATTAATAAGAAAGTTGAGGAGAAAGGAATAATTATAAATATTCTTTTAAAATATAAATTGATGACCTAACAAAGTTTTTCACTGTGTATTAAAATCTGTTTTATGTGGACCTTTTTTTTTTTCCAGGTATGGGTTTTTTTGTTATTTCCAAATTCACTGTGGTCATGAGAGAAGCTATTAAGTACTGAGAAAGTCAGATTCAGCTGTCTGCTTTAATGTGAATCACACCATGATTGTGGATCTTTGAAAAAGCATGGTAGGAACAATTTTTTATAGAATTACATAATATTAGACCCTTGTTGAAGTTAGCAAAGTTGACTTAATTACTAAAAAGAAAACAATAAACATTTATTTTTCTTTATAAACATCATAGAAACTTTGTAGAATACTTACATTTACAATGGATAATATGGTTATATTTGTAGCTATTAAAGTTATAAATTATTAAGCTTATGTGAATTTTAGAATCTCACATGTAGTTTGTGGATAATGTTTTTATTAAAACATATTGTGTTTTTCTATCTTTCTGTTCATTTTGAAAAGTAAGGAAAGATTATTTTAAGACCTGGTCCTGGCACTTTGCAAGTCTCTTCAGTTTATATGGTAGTCCTTCAAAGGCTTGTGAAAAATTCTTCTAAAAAGGTGAGACCCAGTGAGTTGAACTCTTCAGCTAAGATAAACTTTAGAAGCTAATACTTTTCTTTTCTTTTATTTAAAGAAAATTTTGTTTAACGTTTATTTATTATTGAGAGACAGAGAGACACAGAGTGTGAGCAGGGGAGGGGTAGAGAGAGGGGGAGACATAGAATCTGAAATAGGCTCCAGGCTCTGAGCTGTCAGCACAGAGCCTGACACGGGGCTTGAACTCACAAACTGCGAGATCATGATCTAAGCGGAAGTTGGTCGCTCAACCAACTGAGCCACCCAGGCGCCCCAGAAGCCAATACTGTTCTAAAGAGAAAAAAGCTTTTTTAAATATACAGAGCGACGCTTGCACTCTGTTTGAACATCCAATTGCAGGGAAAAGCATGGAGAATGACAATAATCACCTACCCTTTTTGTATACGATTCATATACAGAACTTGAACTGTCAAAGGATGGAAGGTCCATAAATGTAGCATGAATTTACGTATACAAATTAAGAAAAGGTTGACATGCAAAATGCACAAATGATCTTCTAAGAGTCCACTGTCTTTGAAAAACACTATTCTCAAGTTAATTTATCAATTTAACTTCATGTTGCCTAATTTTGTTTTCTATTAAAATTTAAGTGAGATGTCCTCATCTAAAAAACAAGTAATTTATACATCTTTTAAAAGAATATTTGTCATCAATATAGCCAGTGGTATGCTACAGTACCTTGTACCAGCTCATGAGAGCCAATTGTGCAGATATTTTCACAACTGTGTTCAGTGATATCACATTGGTAGATTGAAATCAAGTGTGGTGGGAATATTTACACCAAAGAAATAAAAAATTACTATAAATCACCCTTCTACCCTTCCCAGCCCCAGAAAGCTGGTTTCTGGGGCTATACCATTAAATATTAATATGTAATGAAATGAAATGAGAAATTTGCTTGGAGTCAGAATCCAACTTTCCAGTTAGGGAAACATTTTGGAGATTTTCTTCAGAGAATATTATAAAAGATTAACATGGTTCTCATAAAAATCCACTCTGCTTTATTAAAATATCATCAAAGTATAATGAAGTTCATCAGAAAGAATGAATAGGTATCTATTAACTATGAAAATACTACAAAAGTCCAATAATTAAAATAGTGTGTTACTGGTACAAGAATAGAAAACTGAATAGAACAAAATAAATACCCCAACAAAAGACCCTATATGTAAGAGCAAGAAAATGTTATCCAATATTTACTGTGAGAATAACTAGTTGGCACTTTGTAAATGAAAAAGAAAATCATTTGTGGGGCTCAGTCTGTTAAGTGTCTGACTTTGGCCCAGGTCATGATCTTGAGGTTTGTGAGTTCGAGCCCCACATCAGGCTCTCTGCTGAGGCTTCGGATTCTGTGTCTCCCTCCCTCTGCCCCTCCCCTGCTCACACTCTGTCTCTCTCAAAAATAAATAAACATTTAAAAAAAATTAAAAAAAAAAGAAAATCATTTGTGCCCTGTACCTCATACAGTTAAGTAAGTTTCAAAATAGAATTAAAAAATATAACTGTAGAGAAAGTAGAAGGAAATAGAATGTTTATCAACTGTTTCATCAAACCTCTACAGGTAGACAACTTTCTAAGTTTCTCTCTTCAGACTTCTGCTTCCAAAGCTGAACTCCGTTGCTTTCATTCTAATAATGTAAATAAGATAGATACACTAAAATATCATAGATTTTTTTTTTTTTTAATTCCATCAGGGGTGTCTGGGTGGCTCAGTCGGCTAAGCGTCCAACTTTGGCTCAGGTCATGATCTCACGGTCCGTGGGTTCGAGCCCTGCGTCGGGCTCTGTGCTGATAGTTCAGAGCCTGGAGCCTTCTTCAGATACTGCGTCTCCCTCTCTCTCTGTCCCTCCCCCACTCACGCTCTGTCTCTATCAAAAAATGAATGAATGTTAAATTTTTTTTTTTTAATTCCATCAGATTGCTGAGGCTGCAAAGAAACCTAATTGAACTAACTTCCAGAAAGTGGGGACCCCTCACTAGAAGAGGAAAGACAGCGGCCTCCTTCTGTAGCAGGATGGCGGGGCGGGGAGGCCAGGCAGCGGGGAGAAATTTTTTCAGCAACATGTGGGTGAGTGTGACCGATTAGATTTCTAAGCGTCCGACCACAAAGGCAACATCTACCACTGAGTCCCAGGAACCCATTCTAATTTCTTTACAAGTAATATCACTTAATTAGCACAGTAATGCTGTGTTACCACTACCTATATACAATTTTTCTTCCTGTTTTACAAAGAGAGTACCTGAGGTGGAGAGGTCATCCACCCAAACTTATGAGTGGGAACCAGGATTTATGTTCAGCCAGTGTGACCTCATAGCTCTCAGTCTTAGCTCTGGTGCTATTCTGCTTCCCAGTAAATATTTAGTCAAAGGTTATTCATCAGTATAGCCTGATGAAGTTATTTACTAACTGAATGAACCTAAATTATCAAGCGCCTTTCCCACTTTCTCTACAAGGAAGCAAATTCAATACATATAATTTGAAATTTAAGAGCATTGAAAAAATAGGACAACTAGTTTATTTTATAGAACCAGCTTTCTATGGATGCAGGTGCTGGGTTTTCTGCTCCAGAATTCTGATGTTTAAGATGGTGCATATTTGTTTTAGATTTAACGACTATTCTCTGTTCCAGTAGTATCCAAGAATTAATTTGCATGCCAATTTAAATTCTATCAATAATATGTGTAATTCTCCCTCTCCTCATTGTAGAGACCTACACCTTGTATCCAAAGGGGATGGTGCAGGTAAGTAGTGCTTTCTTTTCTGTGCAAATGTGTTAGCATACTTCCAAGGACCAACTCATACTGAAATGAAGTGACTAGATACTTGGCAGAAAAATGTGGACATTTGGGATTTTTATAAATTGCTTCCTCAATTTTCTCCACCCTTTAAAATATAGAATATATAGTGTGTCACCCACCACCCAAATATCTGAAAGTCTTACACTGTCCGAATAAAAACTATGTGAATATTTTGCCTGAATTGTTATAATCAACTTCCCAGACACCTATAGCAATAAAGTACTATAGAGTTAGCAATGGGCTTGTGAAGGATTATGAAGGGCTAAAACTTTTCCATATTTGAGGTGTTCCCCCAATTGTATTTCTGGGAGTACTTTTTGCTAGGGGTTTCCAAACAAAAGGAAGAAATGGTGCTGCCAGAAGAATCTCTGAGGGGGCAGGGACAGGCCCTTCCAGAGAAGTCTGCTGCCTGCCAGGAATCTCAGCCAACCTGTTTTAGGCAGTTTTTAGAAAGCATTGTAAAATAAGAAATGGACAGTGCAGTGATGAGAATCACTTTTACATCGCCCCCAAACCCCATTTCCTGAAATCCCCACCTCCTTGATAATATCTAACATTTAAATAGTGTTTTAATACTTTACAAAGACTGTCATATAACAGCCAAACCTTAATCTTGAAATCCATCCCCCACTTGCCATCACTGGTTTTCCCAAGGCTTTGATATTTCATTTATTCCCATTGTTGGTTCTCTTGTTTCCATCTTCTAGTCATTTTTCTTTGGCCTTCTGTTCTTCCTTTTGCAATTTTAATTATTGACAATGATTTTTGAGTCTTCCCTGAGCTCTGATGTCACACAGTTGGCACAGAGTACACAGTTAAATAATTCTTCAAAACTGAATCAATCTCTGATAGGGATGTCCACTTGGAAGTCACGGCATCATCTCAAAGCCTGACACCAACATGTTGTCTTGTAAAATATCTGGTGCGTCTGTTAACAATAGGGAGAACTAATATTTATTATGTGTCATGTATTTTCAATAAATTATTTACCTCTCACAACAATCCTAGGAAGTAGGTGAATGAAGAAACAGTCCCAAACAGGAACTGAGCAAGTTAAGGAATGGTGATCTGAACTCAGGTCATCTAACTCAAACCAGAGTCCCTTATATATCACATCATAAGTCCTCCTGCCTCTTATATGAAAAGTCACTTAACCCCTCTCAGTTCTGGTGTTTCCACCTGTCCAGTAGAGGCCTGATGATAAACACAGCCAAAGACAGGACCTGAATTGATAGGTAATTAAGGATGAGCAAAAAGGATTGCACACTCAGCAAAATCAAAGATAATAGACTTACAACTGAAAATACAAAGAAAGAGATTTTTCAAACTGAAGTCATGATTTATGTCATTTGTTTGAAGCAAATTCTGAAATAATACAAATATATTAACTTTTCCTGATTTTGTTTGGGATCTGTTTTCAGGACCATGTCTCATTCTATGTAAAAACATCAACAACAACAAAAAAAAAAAACAAAAACACTTGAACAAAGAGCCAACAAAGACAATATATTTCATTAAAAACTTTATTTTTAGAGCCCATCAATGGGCAAATCCCAAACAGTAGCAATACAGAGTATTTAAGAACATTTTAATATTTCTATCCATCTTTGTTTTCCTTTCCACAAACAAACACACTGGATTAAAGCAACAATACTCTTAACCCCAAATTCAATGCCTGAGTACTTTCAATATCTATTTTGAACACATAATAAAGCAGAGGCAGTTAATTTTATTTCCACTCGGAGCTTAGCAATTACTTTAGCTTCACATTATTCTATCACAAATTATAACCCAATGGCCTACCTAAGCAGCTAAAATCATAAAATTATTATAAGCCAAGTCAATGGTGTGTATAAAGTTAACAAAAAACAACAACTAGACGAGTATACATTTGTTTTGGGCCCTACAAGAAATATGCCAAAATAACAAGCTTTAGTAAAAGATGAGGTCCTTGGGCAGAGGAGAACGAGAAGTCATTATCATCAAAACTTGTGAGGAAAACTTATGTAAATCAGCCTATAATTTTAACCAAATGAAGGAAGAAAGGGGAATACATTATCAGGGTTGATGACAACTTGGGAAAAGACATATAGCATTCAATCACAAACTTGTTCACTACCTCAAGAGCTCAACATCAGGCTCTCCAGGCATTCTGTTATTCTCCCACTAAGTTTCTTCACGGGAACATAAACCTACATTTATGCTAACAACAGAGTATTATATGGCTATTTAATCTGATGGCAAACAACAGGAAAAAAATTCTTAGGGCCAGACTGACTTCAGCCCATCTCAGTACCCCTGAAAATAGGGGCAAAAAATTAATCATTAAGAAACAGTATTCAAAGAGTACTGTATTACCTAATGTGATTTATAAAACAAGCACAATTCTGTAATCGTCAATGGAAAAAGTCTTAATATTTGAAAATTAGGAATGTTTTGATGCTGATTTTTTACCAAAATGGTACTCCAAACAGTTAAGTTGGAACAAATCCCAAACTCACACTTACTTGCATCACCTCAGTTTAATAATCCAATAAATGACAAAAAAGACAAACAATGAAAACAGCATCATATAGCACAACAGCTTTGTCTGGCTCCCTCTAGATAAAATCTTCAGTTTTCCCATAGTTTTACCTAGAAATCCAGTTGTAGAATCAAACTGTGAATCCTATGAGCAGAAAAGGAAAACAAAATAGTTAGATTCTAATATTGTACATATGCACATTTAAGTAATTGAATATACTGTTCTTAGAATACATTTTTAATGAAATTTTTAGTGTTTAATCAATTCAGGAGCCTGTTTATAACTTGGGTAATCAAGCCTGATTACTCTGTGCAAAATAGAGTAATTCTCTCAATGAATAAAAAGCTCTTTCATCGAATAAACATTTCTTTCAGCATCAGAGTAATTCAAAATCCCAAACTATTTAGGTCTTTTTCCAATTGTGTGAATTAAGACACTAATAATAAAGGTAAGTAGTTTGTCTACTATCATACAGGTGTTTGATTTTCAGTTTTTGTTGGGGCATTGCTCTCAAAGGGCAAATGGTTGGTTGCTTTCAGTAATTCAGTACGATAATTCATCTAAAGTTTAATATGGTTAGCAGCTAAAAGTAAAGTACCTTTAAGATTCTTTAATTCAGATAGCTGACTTTGAAGTACAGCAGAGTTTATTAAAAGTTAAGAGAATATCATGTAAAGGTAGTAAAATGTGGTTAAGACTCCAAATATGGATGGGGAAAACTACCATATTAAAACATAGTTGGAAACTGGAAAAGTCCTAAAGATGAGAGGACTAGGTGTAGATTAGAAATACTGCACTTTCACAGAAATCTCAGTATCCTAAGATGTAAAGGCCCCAGCATAATGACAGCATTTGCACAGCTCGGGCTCTATGTACTTCAAGCACTTTAGATCTATAGCTCTTCACCAGGGTTATGTATCACAATCACCTGGGACACTTTTCTTTTTCCAAAATACATATATGTAGGTCCCTCCCCCTAAAATCTATTTAGGTTGAGAACTAGCATAAACACTTACAGAAAGTTCCCCAGTGATTTGAATGCACAACCTCCATAAGAACATTGCTTTCAACGACATATTCATTTCTGAGTAACACAATTTTAAAAGCAAGTGGAGAAACTAGGGAAGGTCTAGAGAAATTTGACATTCGAAATAAATATTAAAGAATGGAAAGAGGTTCTACAAAGAAAGGTATATGTTGCTGAGCTCCCTTAGACTGGAGAGATAAAAGGCTCTGGGATGTTACTATGTTCAAATCTTATTGATTTGTTCAGAAGTGATCCTTAGGAGATCAAATAGAAATAGGCTCACATTACATGAAAGACAATCAATTGGATGGATATGAAGTGCTTTTTGATTACTTGGTAGTCAGTATCCATTGAGATCTCCAAGAACACTCAAAACAGTCATTCTTCCTGAGTCTTTAACAGTGTTTTAAACATAAGGTTAAAAATACAATGGCTTCCACCTCCTCCTCCTACTCACAGTGTGTTAGGGAAGATGAAAAATGCAAGAATGAATAAACCTATTAGTTATTTCAAAGCAATGAGATACAAATAGACCAGAATCCAGAACTTATGATCTTCTAGATTAATTTCAAAATGGATAAGAGTTAAAATGATATTATTCCTGATTAACAGACTAAATTTGAGAATATTAGATCAACTTTCTTAAATTTAAAGTCACAACCACTTACCATTTCAGCTAATAATTTATTTTGATGTTTAACCTCATGGCCTATTTCAATGGAAAGCTATTAAAAAAAAAAGACACATGCATTATTACTCACATAATGGCATTTAAGTGTTATAGAGTAAAATGCCATTCTAAGCATACACATTTTCTCAAAACTGTCTTCTAAAACTATAAACTACATAGTTTTTTCTGATAATTTTTCCACTGACATTAAAGGAAAATAAATTTAGAATTTCTACTGTTTCCCAACTATGGATATTGTCTCCCTGCTCTTCATTTTGATTTCATCTTAATATTCAATTCCATCTTTTAATTTTGGTACACACTTCTCTCTGGTTCTCTTATCCTTGCATGCTTTCTTCTTCCTCTCTTTATATTATTCATACAACAGCATTTATATGTATATTTTCTTCTTTACATTTTAAGAGATATATATAAGTACCTATATTATCAATTCAAATCTACATGGGACATTACTTTGAATATATGCCTAAACTAGTTATTTATTCAGATTCTTTTTTAAAAATGTTTGAGAGAAAGAGAGAATGAGCAGGGGAGGGACAGAGAGAGAGAGAGAGAAAGAGAATCCTAAGCAGGTTCTGTGCTGTCAGCATAAAGCCCAATGCAGGGCTCGGTCTCATGAACCATCACATCATAATTGAGCCAAAATCAAGAATAGGAGGCTTAACTAAGTCATGGGGTGCCCTAGATTCTAAAAGTTTTCCTTTAAAGTATGACAATAAACTGGAAAAAGATTGACAAGTTATTGTTAAGGCTCAGCCGAGCCTTAAAAAAATACAATTTAAGTGATTATGGCTGTTATTCAGACCAAAGCCTATTCAATACTTTATATGACAAATTCCTTAAAGGCTTCACTTCCAAGATATTTGGATAAATTACAAGCAACAAATGAAAATCTTGGCAAACCATTGCAAATATTGTTCTCAACTTCTCTTGTGTGGAAAGTATATGGGGTGATACACAAAATCACACTAGAATTCTATAGATTAGAACATGAGCTTTTCCCCCAAATTTAACAATCCAGAGATAATAAAGCAACTATAAAGCCAAATAGCCCAAATCACCTAACTACTTTCTACAACTGTCATTCATGACAAGGAAAGAAATTTCCCGGGGGGGGGGGGGGGGGCGCCAAAAGCTTTCTTCCAATAAGGAGCTAAATTATCAATGTCAGAGTTAAAAATAAATAATTCTCTATCAATGTTGATTTTCTAAACTGTTAACATTATACAGTATTACTTAGTTTGTAGATCAACTCTTTTTGATCTAATATGACTTTGAAAACAACACTCTTTTCAGAATGTTATTAGTATCCAGGCTGAACACAATTGTATTTTCCAAAGACTAATGAAATACCAATTAAGTTTTAGCAACATGAGTTTCTACTGAAGGCTCTATGAGTTTATAGCATGTTTACTGTAATACAGAATTACATACACTGTTAAAATCATATTTTTGTAATTCTTTTACTTAACACATGTTAAACTCAATACCACTGATAATGAATTATGCTTAGGTGCTGTGTTAAAAATAAAAACAGAAAACTCTACATTCTGGTAAATTTCTTTTACATACAAATAATCCCAATGCAGATTCCTATGCAATACATGCTGTAGAAATGGTGCAAACTGTCTTATGTTCACAAGGAAAAGAGTTACTTTTGATGTGGTAATTAGGTAAAGCTTTCAGGAAGGAAGGAGTGCAGAGAAGTGGAGCCTTTACTATTAAAGGCTTTGACCAATGTAAGGAGGGAAAGGACACCTCCCCAGTAAAGGGAGAGTATGATCAAAGATGTGGGAGTGCAAGTGACACCATGCACAGGACGAGAGATTCTCTAATTTGTCTGGCAGAAAACATATACACATTCCAGAAGTGTAGGAGATAAGGTCTGATAAGCTGTGGATAATCTCTAAAGGACCCATTTAACCAAGCTACAGAGTATGGATTTTATTCTTACATCATGGGAAGGCACTGAAGACTTCTGGGAGCAAAGGATGCAATTTTACAAACACTCCAAAAAGATGGCAGAACATGCAAAAAATGAGGAACAAATAGGTTACGAGGCTCTCTCCATACTTTGCCTACGAAAACCAGGGGATAGTATCAGGAATAGAAAAGTAGAAACAGAAAGAAGGAAGCACAAAACTCAGTGACTAACGTGATGTACAAAGATAGAAACACTGAGATATGTAGCTTAGTATACTAGAAGAACAAAAGTCAGGAGAAGAACTGCTTGGGGGTGGAAGATGTACCGCTCTGAGACATTACTACAGACAACATATAGTACTGTAGATTAACACACACACACACACACAGCTAAAAAAAATAAATGTACCATTATGTTTTGATTTGGCCACACTTTTAATCTTCTATTCAAATCATGTTTAAATTTTGAGTGTACTTTGACCTCACTGAACTATACACAACTTGGGTAACTGAATTCCTCCATATGATACCAACAAATAGTTTATAAGTACATATGTATACATAAATACACAAATTTGGAAAGTATATCATCTGTTATGTACTTACAGATTTTATAGCAGTTACTTTGCTTCTCAGACTTTCAGTGAGTCTCTCATTTTCTTCTTCACAGGCACTGTACCCACTGTTAGCATACCCATAGTTCCCATAGTTGCCTGGAGGTACTCCTTCACCTGCAAGGATCAGAGTCACAGTATAGTTGTAGCAAAAACAAGCCACCTTTGAAGCCTTGATAGAAAAGAACCAAAAAAGACCCCTGGAGGGCGGTGCAGACCACATATGTCTATAACATTCACACTTCAAAGGAATTTTAAAAATTAATAACCAAATGGAGATCAAAACAATTCTTTTCTAATGCCCTCTTTTAAGCAAAGAATATTCAATTTGTTTTATACTTATTTATTGATTGCTTATTAATTGCCCACAAGACACTAAAGTAGGCACTGATCTACAAGGATATTCAGGATACATTCCCTCTCCATAAAACTACAACTTTTAAAAAGGATCTAAAAGTAAGTCTCAACTATCCATTGAAGAAGCTTAGCTACGAAGGGAAAGGGAGCAAGAGGATAAATGTAGCAGGAAAGAGCTCATGGCAGAGGGAGGGTCCTTTATTTGCATTTCTTTCTTTTAAATAGAAGAGAGAACTTATGGAAAATAACTTATGGAGAACATTACCTGAGAATTAAGAGGGGAATTCATTCAACAAATATTTCAGAAACTTCCATGTGTCAGATCCATTGTTCTTTCTAGGTACTACTTTTTGGAGCTTATTGTCTGTGGAATTGCACTTCAGAATACACAGTCCCAGCTACTACCTAATAAAGTACTTGATATTCGCCAGGCAATCAAATGGGTGGAGTGAGCCTGAAGAGTGAATCTATATATAAATATGCTAAAGGATTGAGAGAGGAAAGCATAGTTGAGGGTCTTATTTAACCACGTTTTCAAAAGACAGTTGATACAATCAGTTTTCTCAGTAAAGGAAGAGATAAGGCTGTCTTTAAGGAACGGTATCATTTGGAAAAAGCAGTAAGGAGAATAATGAGGGAAAGTGACTAGGACTACACGGATCCTAGGGTGAGAAAATAATCCTGGCCGAGGCAACACACTGTGGTGGTTTCAATCCTCCTGAATGTGTGATTTTTCTGAAGAAGGACTCATCAGCCTGAGTTAGCCCGTGAGAACCTGCATCGTTGGATTGATCAAGAATTTCATCAAGAGATTTACAGCACTGGGGCTGACGAACAGAGCTCCAAAAGGCCGAGACTGCTTGACAAAAGAGAGGTTTAAGCTATGGAATATGGGGTCTATACTGGACAGGAATTGAAGTAGTTACAATGGAGAAATGAGGAAGGGATGATACAGAGACTAGGTCTCTATAAACTCAAAACGTAGATGGGGCAACAGGGACAGTAAAAGATGGAAGAGTAGGAAGCAGCAGTCAGTGCTGGTAGCTGAAGGATGGCTGAAGTGTAAAATGGAAGCTCTTTCAAGACACAGCAGGAACCTCACTTTCTCTAAAAGGTGAAACTCCCTCTGAATTCTTACAGCTCTTGCTGTACATAACAGTAATATCACACTCTAGATAGTTCTACAAGGGCAAAAACTACATTTGTTTCACTTATGGCTATATATCCCCCACAAATGTGTACACACACACACACACACACACACACACACACACACACAAAGGCACACTCAATAAATACTTGTAAATGAATTAAATAGAATCTGAATTCACTGTTATTCAACTTTGAGCCTTTCTCAAGAATGGAACCATAAACTTCTGAGGGCAGAGACAGTGTATCATACTTTTATATCCCCTGTACCTAATGAGTACTTTATATGCAGCAGACACACAATTTCCACCACCACAGAAACCACAACAAAATGTTAAACAAGTGTGTTCCAGGGTAGAAAGATTTGCATTTCCCAAATTTTCCCTCAACTGCTGACACACCATCCATAAAACTCTCCAAATATAGTATGAAAAGTTGTAGGAAAGCTAGTGAATGCCAAAGATCATCCTTAGCCTTTGACAATTTAGATATATGCTACTTCTTTTGGGTAGTTTCTATCAATAACTGAGCCAAATCATTTAGAGATTCATGTGAAGTGTTCCACATGAATATCTATCAGCTTCAATATTTATCCCAAGTTTAAAATTCCAGGCCAATACACACTGATACAAAACAAAACAACACACAGAATTTAAAAAAATTACAATCACAGCACACCAGTGTAAATGATAACAAGAGACACTTAAGTAAACGCCTGGTCTTTCCACTCAACTACAAGGGAGCTTCAAAAACAAAACAAAACAAAAGCTCTATCCATATCCATCCTAGAGATTCTAATGTAATTAGTCTGGGCTGCAGTCCAGGTATCAATGCCTTAAAAGCTCTCCAGGTGATTATAATGTACAGTCAGGGCTAAGAACCACAACTTCTCAAGTCTCTTTGTTTCCTGCAATTTAAATGATGGCACACTGCTGCAAAACAAAAAACAAACAAACAAACAAACAAAAAAACATTCAAAGGGCCCAAAGGACCTATTGCTGAGATCCAAACTCCTTGGCCGGCACTCAAAAGATCTCCTCAATGTGGTTCTGGTTCCATGTCTCCTACTTCAATCAAACTGGCTTAATGATAACCCTTAAACACACTATTCATAATTCTAGTCCTACAACTTTGGGGGGGGGGGTAGGAACAGGGGAGGGGGGAGTCTGGTTTCCAACTGGAACTTGCCTGTCTCACCCTCCATTATTCAAGCTCTAGTGCCAAGTTCTGATATCTCCACAAAGTATGCAGTGCTCTATCTCTGAAACCTCTGAGACACTAGCTGTAGAACTTATTCAGTATTTGGATGCATAGTTATCACTTATACCATAATTTATCTTTGTACATGTTCCTACTCACCATCTAGACTGGAAGCTCTGGGAGCACAAACAGGGCCACAATTAACTGTACACTTAGAGCTTACTCAAGTACACAATAAATGTCATTAATGATAAAAAGAAAAAAATTAAGCATATAAAACTGTTCAAAATTAGTTATTTTTCTCCTACAAGTTATTTGGCCAACTTTCTATGATTCAAGTATTCATAAAAGCTGTATTTTTCAAAAGCTCTTCCTCATACAATTTTTTAATCAATGTATACGTCTAAAGTTACTGTGGGGCGCCTGGGTGGCACAGTCGGTTAAGCCTCCGACTTCAGCCAGGTCACGATCTCGCGGTCCGGGAGTTCGAGCCCCACGTCAGGCTCTGGGCTGATGGCTCAGAGCCTGGAGCCTGTTTCCGATTCTGTGTCTCCCTCTCTCTCTGCCCCTCGCCCGTTCATGTTCTCTCTCTGTCCCAAAAATAAGTAAACGTTGAAAAAAAAATTAAAAAAAAAAGTTACTGGAAAATTTCACTAATTTTAAATACCTGGCACTTTTGAAAAACTTTTTTTTCCTCTAATTGTAACAACTGAAAAAAGCAACATTCCCTTTTTTCAAATATTCCATGTATTTTCTCAGGTATACTGTACCCCGATTTAGCAGGTTTTTTAAAAAAGTATCTCTTACAGATAGCTTCAAAAACCAGAAAATGCTGTTTTATTAGCTGTGCGTTATAATGGCCCCCTTAAAAGTCCTTGTGCTTGGTGAACCTGTTTCCTAAGTTTTCACAGTGGAGCAAGACTCAGATAAGAAATGTTCTGGATAAAATGGCCTTTGCCCCCAATGTTACACACTACAGTCTTTAACAGTAACGACATGTACGTTTACCTTTGTAACTCACTGTTACCAGTTTAATATGATTGTTAGTGTGCTTCGCGTGCAACATTCATTCTTCAAATTTCGCTTCTGAAAAAAACTAACACCCAGGACGAGTACAGTACGAGAAACCGAAGCCGGAATTCGGGAAACCCAGCGGTTTTCATAATCACTCTGACAGTCATTAACAATTAAAAAAAACAACCTTGACTATTGAGTTGGCACCTGGACATACCCCACCCCCATTCCTCCGCTACTCTATAAACCTACCATTCAAACTTAGGACTGAACCAAACTAAAGAAAAGCTTTTGGATCTGGGACAAATGGTGTGTTTCCACTCAGCACCGCCTCCAAAGACCCTTCCAATACATCCTGTTTTCTGGCCGATTCCAGTGACATAAGACCGGTCCGGTTTCCTTCCACATCCCCGCACCCAGTACGGCCAGTTATAGGGCCCCCGAACTTCGAACCTCAGTCCTCTTCTTACCCAGGCCTGCACGCCTCATCCTGCCACAGTAGGGAAAAAAAGCAGAAGGAGAGGTGGGTAGAAAGGAGCCACGGGCCCCCCAGACGGCGTCTTCAGAACCAGGGCCCGAAGAAACACCAAGTTTTTTCTCCAAAGCGCCACGACATCAGTGGACGCTAAACAGCGCGCCGGGTGATGGCGTCACCCAGGCACTTATCACTGCCCTGCGAGGCGGCTTGAATGGCATTCTGGGAAATGTAGTTCACCGTCGACACAGGTAGTGAAACAGGAGCCTGGCGTGAACCGGGCTCCTGGAGTGGGCGTGGCTTCCGGAAGAGGCGCGAGCGCTGGGGCGGCTCCGACTCAGGTTCTCAAGATCTGGGTTTTTGCTGCTGGCTTCGCGGCTTCCTGGACGTTACTCTCAGCTTGTTGCCTACCGAGTTGAACCCCGTTGATCTGCCCTTCTCAGACCTTGAGAGGATGGTTGACTCATCTTTCCTGATTCCTCCTCTTACTTCCTCTGACCTCTAGAGTCAGTTCAGGGAAAGTCCAGGAAAACTTTATTCAAGATAATGATCTCATACAGAAGTAATCTGAGACCCACAGAAGGAAAGGAAGAGGGTAACAAATTTGTGCTGGGTCACACAGTAGTTAGAAAAATCAGGTCACTTGGAACAGGACTCTTGCTTGGAATAAAGTGGTTAATAAAAGGAACCTGGTTTCCGGAGGCACTAATAAGTTAGTTACCTGTTACTGGATTGGTTGCATTTCTAGAAAGAACATTGGCTATTAGTTGTTGAGGACCAAAGGACCCCTAAACTCTCTCCCACTCAGATCTTTCTAACGTACACAAAGGATATTGAGATACATTGCACATTACCATGTGTGAAATAGTAAGGGCTTAAGAGCCTGTTGGCAAGGTTAGGGGGGTACTGGAATCCGGGTTAATGTTGCAGCCACACGACTCCTGAAACAGAATGCTATGGAAACCAGTGACAGTCACAAGAAGGTTTATTGCAATGAGAGGCAAGGCAAACTGATCGGTCCCGACAGATACTCTTGACCACAGTGTGGTCCCGAACAGCCGAACAGCCGGGGTACAGGGTTTTTATAGCCGACCACATCGTCTTATCACCTGGGAACAGAACAAAGGAATAGTGCCCAGGTGGAAACAGTTCAAACAGGCCCTTACCCCAATCCAAACACTAATCACACCCCTTGATAAGATAAGGCTGTTATCTCTTAACCTATAGTGTTAAAACAAAACTCTTATTTCTTAAGGCTACAGGTTAGCCCCACACTACAATTTAACCCTTACATTTTCCCCTTTTCTTGTCCTTGAATCAATCCCTTGATTCATCATTAGGAACTAAGGGGACATAGTTGGACCTAATCATAATTTTTATTTCACCAACTCGCTTCTTGACATACTGTACTAACCAATTGATAATGCATGGGCCGATAGTTAACCCGAGAAGTAACAACAGTAGTGGCCCAGCTATGGTGGTGAGCAGCGATGTGAGTCAGGGGGACAAAGAGTGATACCAATTGTTGCTGGCCTCCCTGGCACGTTCCCTGGCTCTAAGATTGTTCCTTACCAAACTCAGAGTGTCTCGAATTCATCCGGAATCGTTGGCATGACACAGTATGCACCAACCCTGCCCTTGGAGGTCCTCTAGGGTTAAAATTGGTCGCGAACCCCAAGGGCACAATGACATCATACATTCAGAGGCTCCAAGTGTGCCCAGTATCTCAGAATGAGGAAAAAATAGATGAGCTGGTGTTGGGTTACATTTTCCTTGGGCCTCACATTGGGGGTTCGGGGTTCTAAGGAGAGTAATTAGGGGGTCAATGTGCCGTCCTGTTAACCAGGGGGCTAGCATCCCACAACCCCATTTGGCACAGTGGTATTGACCCTCTCCTTCACATTCATTTTTTCTGTCTGCATCTTAGCCAAATTTCGCTCTAGTGCCTTATTTCCACATCCACAATTGTTCTCCCCAATGTTTCCGAGAGCTCTTGCCCAGGTTTGCAACCCCCGTTCTTCTCCTACCAGGTCACACAGGTCGAACAAGAAACAAGACATAGTACGAGAGGCGTTAGATGTTACCACCTTCCCTGTGACAGTGTCTGAGTTCCCATTGGTATGGCCAAAAAGACAAGGGGTGCAGTTCCGCACAGTCTCCCAAGCTTATTATACAAACCCAGACTATTATTCCTTTTAACCTTCCATCGCTGTTCGTTCTCTGGTCCTGTATCAGTCCTGGGTGTTCCCACCTCCGCGCAGTTTTTCTTAACCTGCGAGTGATGAATCCAGGTTCGGACACCGTCTATCTTCATGGCCATTGGTGTAGTCAGGATCACAGTGTGTGGTCCTTTCCAGCGTGGCTCCAGGGGTTTAGGCTCGTGCCTCTTGACCCAAACTAAGTCTCCTGGTTGAAAGGGGTGGGGAAGAACAGGAGGATGGGCAAAGGCTTCTTTCAAGGTATTAGTTATTTCTTTTTGTACAAGATGCAGGGCCATAAGTGAAGCCAACAAGTGGTCCTGTTCTAGCTGTTCCTTTATGTCATCCCCTAGCCTCGGCAAGATAGGTGGAGGTCTGCCAAATAAAATTTCATAAGGGGACAATCCCTTGATAAATGGAGTACAACGTGCTCGCAAAAGGGCAAAAGGCAGAACATCAACCCAATTTTCGCCAGTCTCAAGGGACAATTTGGTTAAGGTCTCCTTTAGAGTCCGATTCATCCTGTCTACTTGACCCGAGCTCTGGGGTCTATATGAACAATGTAATTTCCAATCTATTCCCAATGCTCTGGCTAGACCCTGCAATACCTGTGCCGTGAAGGCCGGACCATTGTCCTATCCTATGCTCAAAGGCAGCCCGACTCTAGGAATTAGTTCATTTAATAATTTTTTAACTGTCACCTGAGCCATTTCTGATTTAGTGGGGAACGCCTCAACCCACCTGGAGCAGGTGTCCAAAAAAAAAAAAAAAAAAAAAAATCAAGCAGATATTTGTATCTGTATTTCCCTGGTTTAATTTCAGTAAAATCTACTTCCCAAAACCGGCCTGGCTCAGTTCCTCTATCTCTTTTAGCTTCTGAAAACTTATTTGCACCGCGATTTACTTGGGCGCAACTTACACATCTTTCAACCGTCTCCTCAATCTCTTTTCCCAGCTCTTCCGCCCTGAACTTTTTCTGCACCAATTCTGCCATCTTTGTTTTTCCCAGATGAGTTCCTTGGTGGAGGAGATGCACCATGCATCGCCCAAGTGATGCGGGTAAGAGTATCTTACCTTCAGGATCCTGAAACCACTTTTGTCCTGGTATCATACTTCCTCCTTTTTTTGAAATCCACTCCACATCTTTAGGAGTGTAATTGGGCTCCGGTGGAAGCAGGGGGTCTATCAAGATCGGTAGTGCCAAAGCACTTTTACTTTCAGTTAGGGCAGCTTTCCCAGACTGCCCATGTCAGCCAGGCAGTTTCCGAATGCCTCTAGGGAGTTGCCTTTTTGATGTCCCGGGCAGTGAATGATCGCGAGACTTGCAGGTCAGATGGCTGTTAGAAGGTCTAGAATTTCGGCTTTATTTTTGATGTCCTTGCCCTCCGCTGTGAGGAGGCCGCGCTCTTGATAGATGGACCCGTGCACATGCACAGTTGCAAAGGCATAGCAGCTGTGTGTATAAATATTAACTGGCTTGTTTTTACCAAGTTTCAAGGGCTTTAGTTAGTGCGATGAGCTCTGCGCACGGGGCTGAGGTTCCTGGGGGAAGGGTCTGTTGCCATAGAACCTCGCGGTTTGTCGTAACTGCAGCACCGGCATGCCTTTGCCCTTGAAACACAAAACTACTGCCGTCTGAAAACATGTTGATATCAGGATCCTGTAGGGGAATGTCCGTGAGATCGGAGCAGAGGGACAAAACTGTCGCTAAGGTCTCTGGGCAAGAATGTAGAGGGGGGCCTAGTCCTTTGGGCAGCAAAGTAGCTGGGTTTAAGGCTGTGGGGGCACAAAAACGTATTGGGGCTGGTCGAGCAGCAATGCCTGATGCTGGGTAATCCGAGCATTTGATAGCCACCGTTCTGGGGGAGCCCGCAGTAAGGCCTCCTTCATGGGGCACCGTA
Source organism: Herpailurus yagouaroundi (assembly GCF_014898765.1). Lineage (NCBI taxonomy): Eukaryota > Metazoa > Chordata > Mammalia > Carnivora > Felidae > Herpailurus > Herpailurus yagouaroundi. The sequence goes on along the minus strand of NW_024412391.1, from coordinate 63,561,543 downwards.
ACAGGCAACATCTGTCCCAGGGTTAGTTTATCTTGGTCTTTGACTAGTAGCACAGTGACAGCGATCTGTCGAACGCATGTGGGCCACCCGGAAGCAACTGGGTCTAGCCTTTTGGATAAATAGGCCACTGGTCAGCGCCAAGGTCGCAGGTGCTCAGTCAGAACTCCCTTGGCTACACCCCCTTTCTCAGCTACAAACAAATGGAATGGCTTAGTGGGATCTGGCAGGGCCAAGGCCGGTGGGGTCATGAGAGCCTCTCATAAAGCTTGGAAGGCTTTAGTTTGAGTCTCCCCCCAGGTGAAGGACTCCAGAGATCCCTTGAGAGTGGCATACAAAGGGGCTGCCAGTTCAGCAAAGCCAGGTATCCATAGTCTGCAGTAGCCTGCTGCCCCCAGGAACTCGCGAACTCGTTTGCGAGTTTTAGGCTGAGGAATATCGAGTATAGCACGAATTCTTTGTTCACGGAGATAGCGCTTACCTTTTTTAATGTTGTAACCTAAAAAAGTGACCGCAGTGTGACAGATCTGCACTTTTTTGGCTGATACTCGGTATCCCAGTTTTTGCAGAAGACTCAAGAGTTCCTTGGTGGCACTCGGGCATTCTGAACGAGAGGGGGCCACCAGCAAGATATCATCAACGTACTGCAACAGAGTTCCCTGAGGCTTGGAGATTCGAAATGGTTCTAAATCCTGGTTCAGGGCTTCATTAAAAAGAGTAAGAGAGTTTTTGAATCCATGGGGGAGTTGTGTCCAGGTGAGCTGTCCAGCTTTTCCCTCTTCAGGATCGGTCCATTCAAATGCAAACAGTGGCTGGCTCTGTGGGGCCAGCGGGATGGCAAAGAAGGCGTCTTTTAAGTCCAGAACTGTATAATACACCTGAGAAGGGGGAAGCAGACTAAGGTGAGTATACAGGTTGGGTACAGTGGGATGAATATCCATTACTCTGGTGTTTACTGCTCTCAGGTCTTGAACTGGCTGGAAATCGGAGGAGTTAGACTTTCGGACAAGAAGTGGAGTATCCCATGGTGACTTGCATGGGGTCAGAATGCCCGAGCCAAGCAAACGCTTGATGTGAACAGCAATTCCCTGCCTAGCCTCCCGGGACATAGGATATTGTTTGTCTTACTGGAAGCGCAGACACCTTAAGTCCCACAATTACCGGGGCTTGATGAATCACTAGTCCAGGTGGATTGGTCTCGGCCCATACCTGGGGAAAGTCCGCCTGGAGACTTTTAACGTGGGGATCGAATGTGTGAACATTTTCATTGGGCACCGGGGTAAGTAGGCCCTCTTCCCCAAGTGGCACAGTCACCATTACTATTGTTGGGCCATCCTGGCCAACTTTAACATGCATACCCCTTTCAGTGAATCTCAAAGAAGCAGTTAGTTTATGTAATAGGTCTCTACCCAGTAATCCAGGGTAGGGACATTCAGGCATGATTAGGAAAGAATGTGTAACAGTTTTACGGCCTACATCTACTTGTTCAGTGGTCCATTTACAAGTTTGGGACCCAGTCACTCCTTGCACCAGGGTTGTTCCTCGCCTGGTGGGGCCAGGATCTTGTTTTAGAACTGAAAATGTTGCCCCAGTGTCCACCAAGAAAGTCTTAGGCTGGCCCGCTATGTTAACAGTAACCAACGGCTCAGAAGGGGCCACCGAGCCGCAGCACCATCAGTCGGAATCAGCTTTCATTATCAACTCCTGGGGTGGCCGAATTTTACGCTCGGCTAAGTTGGGGCAATCTTTTGTCCAGTGTCCCTCTTGCTTGCAATATGCACATTGGTTTTTTCCTAGTGGCGCTCTAACCCTTTGTCCTTTCTCTTTTTCCCAGACCAGAATTCTTTGGGTGTTTGGGGTCCCCTTCCCTCGCTACGACCCTAGTCAATTTTTTTGTGTCTCTTCCTGAGAATCCCTATTGTTAAAATTTTTTGGGCTATTTCAACTAACTCAGATAAATTTTTCCCTTCGAACCCATCTAATCTTTGCAATTTCTTCCAAATGTCTGGGGCTGCATGTGAGACAAAGGCCAGGTTTAATGCCCTTCTATTTTCAGGTGCCTCAGGGTCAATAGGGGTAAAGGTACGGTACACTTCCATGAGCCTTTCTAAGAAGGCTGAGGGGGGGTCTCCTGGGTCCCCTGAACAATTTACTTCAGTTACCTTAGACATGTTTGTGGGCCGGAAGGCGGCTGCTCAGAGACCTCCCAGTAGAGTCTGGCGAAATAGGGTCAGTGATCACCTACCGTGAGGAGTGTTTGGATCCCAATCTTCAGGGTACGAGGAAAGAAAGACTTCCTTGAGTAAGGCAGGATCCTCGGTGGGATGCCCGTTTGGCCCCATCACCAATTTCCGGGCCTCGTGACAGATATTATCCCATTCCTCAGCAGTGAAGAGAACCTGTAAGAGCTGCTGGCAGTCATCCCAGGTTGGCTGATGGGTCACAAATATAGTTTCAGGAAAGAAATTAATGCTTGGGGTTTTTTTTGAGAACGGGGGGTCTTGAAGCTTCCAATTATAAAAGTGGCTAGTGGAAAAGGGTACATAAATCATAAAGGGTTGGACATCACCCTGCAGGGGTGGCTCTGGCCAAAGGGGTAAGGCAGCGGGAGGGGGATGGAAGGAGGTTCCTGACTGGGTGTGAGACGGGGTCAGGGGAGTGTCCCGACTCAGGCTTGTCTCCTGGTCTGAAGCATCCTGACCCGTATTCTCCAGGTGGGAACTATAGGGCCATTTACAAGTTTCTTCTTCTTCCTCCGGTGCAGATGGTAAAGGGGACGGCTGCTTAGTCCTGTCAATATTCTTATCAAGTGGATGGACTTTAAGCAGCAAAACCTGTGCTTTAGGGAGGTGAGGGGGAAGGAAAGGTTTTAGCCAATCTGGAGGGTTTTCACTGAGGGTTCTCCATGCCTCAATGTATAGGATTTGATTTTTGTGCCTAGAATAGATAATAGCATGAACCTTATGTACCAGAGTAAGGTCAAAGGACCCCTGCAGAGGCCATTCAACCTGAAAGCTGGTCCCTTCCACCTCGCAGAGAGTTCGAAGGACTGGCTTCTTGACATGGAAGTCGAGAATTGAAGCAGCTTTCCCATAGTCCTGGAAATGGGTTAGGCAAAACTGAGAAGGACGCATAATCAACAGAAACAAAACAATTAGGCAAAACCAAGTAGGATACACAAGACAATCAACAGAAAAAATAATTAAGACATGAAGAGAACACAAGTTCGAGATCTCGAGGCCAGTAGGCCGCGGCAGCCACATGAAAATAGGATCCTTTCTAACAAAAACCAAACCAAGTGGGATCCACCGGCATCCCGGTAGGAACCCTGACTCTCGGTCTATAGCCACGTCCAGCAGACCCTTCTTGAGTCATTCAAATGGCGCGCCCCAATCCTTACCTCTCCCAATCCCGAGCCTCCTTCTAGGGGTCGGTGGAGCAATCGGAGGAAACGGCCCTGTTTCAGACCTTTAACTTTCCCGGCCAACGCACCAAATGTTGCATCCACACGATTCCTGAAACAGAATGCTATGGGCACCAGCGACAGTCACAACAAAGTTTACTGCAATGAGAGGCAACGCAAACCGATCAATCAGGACCGACGCTCTTGACCAGAGTGCGATCCCGGACAGCCGAACAGCCAGGGTACGGAGTTTTTATAGCCAACCACATTGTCTTATTATCACCTGGGAACAGAACAAAGCAATAGTTCCCAGGTGGAAACAGTTCAAACAGGCCCTTGCCCCAATCCAATCAAACACTAATCACATCCCTTGATTGATAGAATAAGGCTGTTATCTCTTAACCTATAGTGTTAAAACAAAGCTGTTATTTCTTAAGGCTACAGGTTAGTCCTAGAATTTCATTTTATCTCACAAGATTATCATGAAGATTAAATGAAATAACAGTTTTTAAAAAATCTGATACACAGTAGATGCTTAAAAAACCACCAGGTGGTTGGGATGAGCACTGGGTGTTGTATGGAAACCAATTTGAGAATAAAGTTCATATATTGAAAAAAAAACCAGGTGTTTGTGGTTTTGTTGTTTGCTGCTGTATGACAGTGGAATAATCTGCATACTAGAGATTTCTGAGAATGCAAAATCTGGTCATAGTTTCTCAATACGAACATTGAAGTCTCTGTCTTAAGGTTACTTTTGTAAAATACACACAAAAACAATTTTTAATGAAAGTAATTAAGTTGAGAAATAAACTCATTCCAAGAGTGTCATGACAGAAATACAGTCTTCATAAAAATAAAATAAACCACCATTCTTTAAAATCTATGGAATTAAATGAAGGTCGCATCAGGGACAAATATTTCAAACAACCACGAAGGTTCAGTAAGAGAAACGATGGTCAGGCTTCCCTTTTTAAGTTACAAGCTGTGACAGTCCCTTCTTTTGTAAAAAAGTACACACGTTCTATAAACAGAACATGTCAGAAAAATCATCTTAAAGAAGGCTTTCTCATATAAGTGTAATTTTTAAAAATCTAATGTTAAGTTTACCTAAACAGACTATTTAAATTACCTATGTACTTGTCCTCTTATAAATGACTTCCCTTACATGGTAGGGAGATCTGAGAATAAAATATAGCTTTTAAAGGGTGGGGGGGAGAATGAAATATAGCAAGAATATAACTCAAGGAAGGCAAAACTGGTTTATGTTGAGCTTGTGACCTAAAAATCCAAATATAGGCACTTGGTTATCACTACTGTTGCCAGTCTCAAATTAGGATGGTTACTGGTTGAGAAGATTATGCATTCAAAAGATGAACTGGAAGTGATGTGTTTAATACCCAGAAGAATAATTATTAAATGTGACCACAACTGACATACAGACTACAGGGAATATCATTTAATTTTTATTATTTTATTTTTCTCTTCAAGTTAGAATTCCCACTCTCCTTACTGATTAAAGACAAATACAATTCTTGGAGATAAAGAGCATTTTGAAATTTTTCTATATTCTTATAGGATAATTTCATAGAAAACATTCAATCTCTGAGGGTTTGAATGACTAAAGAAATGAGTAACTAAAAATGACTTAAAATAAGTATTCCTAGTAGTCATTACAGAAGCAAGAAAATGAGTGGGAAATGTCTGAATCTCGGTAAAAATTTGAAACTCCAGTTTTCCTGTTTGTCTGCTTCCTGTCCATATGTCCTGTCTCTTCTTGACCAGGTCTAATCCAAAGAAAAATAACATACCAAGGTCTTAAATAAACATTAACACATTTCCCAATCATTAAGCATCAGTATATATCAAGCATCATATTTGAACCACAGGAAAATGTAAAACAAAAGGAGATAGCGCTTGATTTACAAACAGGCTATGGAATGAAAGTTGGCTTGTAAGTTAGTTATTTGGCACTGAAAACACTTTTCTCTCAGAGATTGAAATGGTGGTAAGTTTCCCAACCCAGCCCTAGAAAACATATGGTTATTGTGGTTCCTATGCTGGCCAATCAAAGTTCATGTAGCCCATAGTACAGCTGAAATGCTACCTCATTTTCAGCAAAAACAGTAGAAAAAATAATTTTGTAATCCTCATGATAAAATAAGCAATATAATGAGAAAAAAATAATTTTAAAAATTATCTTGGTTATTCTGTTTGAGAGGACATTAGTTTGACTCAAAACCACTTGAGAATGCAAAGGAAATTTTCAAGGAGTTTTCAAAGAGCAAGAAATTTGATCTTCCCTTTCTATAATTCAGGAATATTGCTAGTATTGCTGTAATGCTCTCAGCCACAATTAGTAAAACTGAGGCACACGACTCCCAACTGAAAAGTCTTCAGTAGAACCAGCTGCATATCTGTGGGACCCAGTGACAAATGAAAATGCAATACCCCTCATTCAAAGAGCAGGAAAAAAGTGCAGTTAAGGTACTAAAAAATAAAGCTTTTTCTCTACAACTCACCAAGTTGTCACCATGTTTTGTTATTTAATGCCATTCTAATTAAAAAATGAAATTTTAAGTTATTGGCGTGATTTTTACCCTTCATCTTTATATTGTGCAATGATACAGTTTTAGGTTCAAACATAAGAGCATTTAACTCATATGTGAAATCGCCAAAATTATATAATTCATATTTCATAGCTAATACATGAATATGTATCTTGTAGAAGTCCTGTACAAAATTAATTCAACTGTTTTATTCCATGTCTTGATATGCACTGTGTCTTGGTATTCTACCCACCCTTTACCTTCAACTTACTGATGAGTTAGGAGGGATTGAAAAGAAAAGCAATTGTGGGTTGCTCTACCTTTTCCTTTCCATTTATGTCATCATTTTCAATACAACTGGCTAATACAAGGAAGCAAGATGAATAAGGAAAAATATGACAGAGCTCCTTGGATGTTTTTTTTCTTTCTACAGAAGAAGTTCTGGTTGAAGAAGAACATGTGGCTTTTTGTGGCTCTCAGTACCCACACTTAGTCACAGACTTGACATACTTATATTCACCGAGTTTTTTTGAACTCCCATGTGTTATGGGTCCACTGGAATTCTACATTCATGGGGCATGGCAAATGTTACATGTGAATGGGGTGGTAAGAAACAATTAATATGTATATTGCACCTATCTCTTGCTCATACGCATGCCCCATTGTTCCATTAGACTTCATTTTCAAAACACAAGTTCGAAGACAAAATTAAAAATTTCAAGACAGTACCTACAGGGCTTTAAGCCAAGTGTGATGCTTTTCTAGCAATGGGTCCTGTGCCACAGCAAAAGTTGCACACCTGACCCTAGTCTTCAGAGAGAAATCTTCCAAGGCAATGGGAGCCATAAGTGGTAGCGAAAAAGGGAGAGAGTGAATATAGAATGTATATCCACAGTGAGAGATTGATCAAGGTGAAATAACTATGCAGTGAAATTCATGTAATGCCTGAAACAAAGGGAAAAAGGAAGGGAAGAGGTTGTAAGTTGTGTAGTTCTGCCCAACCACCCACCAAGTGGTTACTATCTCCAGTAAGTGGTTAATGAGCCATAGATGAGTGAAATACTTGTGACATGGTGTATGTGTACAGACAGTAGAAAAAATTTCCTCAAGTTGGGCACAATGCCAACAAACTTGAGTGATGAGGTGTGATCACAGGGATGAGGCTCTATCTTACGTTTCACTCCAAGAAGTTTCATTCTTCCAGCAACTCTATTGTGTTACTAAGACCTCATTCTGGGAAATGATTCCTTCCTGAATGTCAGTTAATCAGTAACTTCAATTTTTTTTTTTCCTGAATATTTGGGCCTAAAGCAGAGCTAAATTTCAAAATGGGCACTTTGCACAGGCTGCCCTTTTAATATTCCAATTTCAGAGACATCTTTGACATTTCTAAAACATTTTAGATTAAAGATGATAGGTTTAATTTCCATTGCCATATTTGTGTTGTACATTTTAAAATATGGGTGTTGTGCATTACTTACATTCAAGACTAATTTAGTCAAGTTGATTTTCATTTTATATTAATAGCATGTATTCCTCAAGAACTATATTGAATTATCATATTGATACATCCAAAATACAAAAGGAAAAACAAAGTCCACAATGTAGTTTTATTTGTGCAACAACACTATCAGACACTTTGACAGACATGTTATTTAATTACTCCACTCGCTGACTTGTTTTTTCCCAATAGACCAGATTAGTTATGTATATGTGAGAGACAAAACATTTTCAATAAGTTGTTCAGTGCTAGAAAATGCTATCAGTTGTTATGTAGGAGACATTCACCTCAATTTTTGTTTTATTGCACAAATGGCCTCACTACTCTTGATTTCTAAAAGTGCTCCAAGACTATGTCACAGGTGTACCCAAGTTGTCTCATTTCAGTTTGCCTCAGTCTTGACACAGGAGTACTCTGTAGCCAGAGTTTAAAGAACAAGTTTGTCACTTTGTCCGTTATTAACCATAATCCCATAGTCATATTCAATATTTGGTTCTTTTTATTCTTACAGACTGAATGTAATGGTTTCAGAGCACTACAAAACATTAAATGATTGAATCATATTCTAAGAATCACTGTTGTTTGACACCCACATTCTAGGACAATCAAGTGTGGTGTTTCCTTTAAAATTTATCTGTGCTTTCAGTAATTTTTTCTTGCAACTGATTCCTGACTTCTTGATTTGTTTTATGGTACTTCTATATCAACATATTTCAACTTTGTATGCTATATATCATCACTTGACTTATGCAAAGGTGACACTATAGTACAATGGAGGAAAGTTCATTTTTTTCAATAAATGGTACTCAATTTATATTCATATGATAAAAAGAATTATTACCTCTTTCTTATCCAAATTATTATTACCTTTTTCTTATCCAAAATCAATTTGAGATGGATTACAGGCCTAAAATGAAAGGTGAAATAAAATCTTAAGAAAAATATATGTATCTTTGGGATAGAAAGGATTTCCTAAACAAGACACACAAAAAAGCCATTAACCAAAAAGGGAAAAACTTATAAATTTCACTACATTAAAAATAAGAATTCCTGTTCATCAAACATCATTAGTGAAGTGTAAAGATATGAAGAATACAGAAAGAACTCCTGCAAATTAAAAAGGAAAGGACAGTCAATTAAAAAAAAAATGGACAAAAAACCTCTTCACAGAAGAGGATATCCAAATGGCCAATACACATTTGAAATGTTGCTCAACATCATTTGATATCAGAAATATGCAAATAAAAACCATAGTGAGATCACATTATACCTCCTTCAAAATGGCTATATATATACACATACAATACCACGTGTTGATAGAGGTGTGGATGTGGAGCAACCACATGCTCCTGATGCTACTGATGGATGTGTAAATTGGTATAACCACCTTGGGTAATGGTTTGACAATATCTACTAAGGCTGAAATACCTACTTAAATGCCCATGAATCACCACTTCTGTTCCTAGGCATATAGTAACAATAGGTGAACATACATACAACAACAACAAGTGTTGTTGAACACAACAAGTGTTGAAACAGTGTACTTGCCCATCCACAGAACGGATAAACTGTAGTAAATGCATACATTAGCATATAATGGAATGAGAATGGAAAACCTTACACAATATACAACAGCATAGATGAACTGCACAAATATAATATTGAATGAAAGACACTAGATAGAAACAAGAGCATTTTTGTGTTAAAAGGGAGAAAGCACATTACTTTTAAATGAGAGGAGGTGGTAGAGGGAGCCAATTTTGTTCCTCTGGGCCTATGTGGTGTCTCTTCCCCACATTTCTCATCTACTTTATTCTTCTCTCTGAAAATTAGATTTCCAGCTATCCCAACATGAAAACTTTAGCTCCATGTCTCTCTGACCCTTCAGTTTGATCCCTGTAGCAATCTCTCAGGCAGTTTCCCAAACCCAGTTTCCTGGAAGAGAAAATCTAATAGGTCAAAGATGACTAAGGTGTCTATCCCTGATTAGTAGAATCAGTTGATGCTGAGTGATAGGGTTTGCAGAAGTTTGGGCAGAGAAGATTCTATAGGAAATGGTTGCTGGGGTAGGGGAAAATATTATTTATTAGTACATTAAAGCATGTGTGCATTTGAGCATTTGCATAAAAGTTCTTAGTCTCTGTTCTCTGAGCAATAAACAGATTTCATGGAATAGCTTAGAAAAGTAAAGGCTTTGTGCTCATTCACATCATTAGGGCCTTTATCACAATCATAAACTGGCCATAAAAGTTATGGTTTGTTAGTAAGGGCAATGATTTGTATTCCTAACCCAGGCGAATTTGGTTCTATGCTTTCACTACTATTTATTTTATTGAATTTTCTTTATTAAGGTTAGAAGAACATCTTCTCTACAGAGACAAGATAAAGACCTGATCTTATTTGAAGCACACTGGGTTCTCTGATACTCCCTGAAATGGAGGTTAAGTCTCAAGTTGTGGCTTCCACACAGACTGTCTACAGAGAGGCAATCTGAATTCCCTCATATCTTCTTAGAGCCCATTTGTTATTGACAGGGATTCTGAAATCAAACCCAACCCCCACATTGTAATGAAATAGAGCAATTCATTAATCTCAAATTCTTCTATAGCAAGCTTTTTTTTTTCTTTTTCTTATCTATAAGAAGACCATTTCTGGCATTAAAATGGAGCCAAAATTTGTATTGTTGGGGAGTGAAGAAATTTTCTTCTGTCCAAGCTTCTTCTAGCTGGACTAAGAATTACATCTACATGACAGAGATTAACAGGAGAAAATCTAATTTAATTTTGTACATAGAGGGAATCCACACAGACATGAAATTCCAAAGACAGGCAACAAGAGGCTTATATGACATTCTGAGCTAAGGAGAGGGTTAGGAGTCCAGGGACACAAAAGGGAAGAAGGCGATTAGTAGGAAGGTGAGAGGAGATGTTTAGAAAACAAGGGTTGCCCTATTATGCAGATAAGTTTCTTAGGTAAAAAGGCATCTGTTAATAGCTCTCTTCCTGGTATAGACTCTCCCTTCCAATGTAAATTTAAGCAGAAGAGGGGGGTAAAGAGCTGTTCCTAAATCTGCTAGGTTTTGATGGCTTATAACTCAAAATAATTTTGATAAAGTGGCCCATCTTGGGGTGGTCTGCCTTTGTCCCCTACAATACTCTTTGCTGTTATAAAGTAAATATCATCTTTGCTTCACTGTTTACCTGCCCATAAAAGCTCCTGATTGTTAAATGGAAACATTATGAATTTGATTTCATTTCTTCTATTCCTAAAGTACTTCCCCCACCTCCCAAAATTCTTTTAAATAGGCCCCAAGGTCAAAAGGCAGTTTGATCAGTGACTATTAGCAAAGAATTATGTGGAAATAAGAATTCTTACAGAAAGAATTAGAAAATTGGTATCATAGGAGCAGGGGAGAGAAAATTTGCCACCTCAGCCCCAGCCCCCAAACTTGATGGGCACTTAGCATGGATGCCTAATTCTAGGCTAGCATGAATTTTTATAGCTCAATTAGAAAGCTTTGAAAGGAGAAAAAATGTTTTTAAATGGTAATATGTTACATAAATATTCATGCTTACGCACTCCTCTGAAATTTGGATCATTCAGAACTTTATTCCATTAAAGAATAACTTTTTTTTTTTTTTTGGATCCAGGTGCCATCCATTAGTGGAATGGTGGTCAATGACAACCATCATGCATGGCCATAAATATTTATATATTGCCTTATCCCTATACCACAGAGAATAGGAAAAGAGTAGTCATGAAGAAGATTTTCTTCCATACCAGATAACTGATGTCCTCCCTAAGCCCACTTGAAGAAGTTAAGTGGATTGTTCCTCGGATGTGGCATCATCCCTTACTAATATTCTACTGGGTGAGTTTAATTGATGAAAGAAGGTGACCAACAGATTCTAATGCTAGTGAAATAATGGAGTGGCTTGCCAGAATCTACTGAAATATCTCTTTATCTAGAATGTCTTAAGCCGAGGCTAGTTTAAAGTTTTATCAATGTTCTGTGTGACTTAAGAGTTATTCAAAGGCAACTCTCAGCAGGAATTGTCCATCTCTGTTAACATCAGCACTTGTCCCTTCCCCTCCATTCCAAAACCAGGCTAGTGATCTGTGAATGCAGATGATACCACAATTGTAACTCAAGGAACAGATGTGAGAGAATTGAGACAGACAGCGAGTAGCCATGTGTCATTTGTCCGCAGACACTGTTGAATATCCTAGGCCTCACCCCTTGCACCTTTACTGCCAATAACTTACTTCTTTGGGCATTTTCGTTTGCATATGCCTCTGTCATCTCAAACTCAATAATTTTCTCTCCCAAACCAGACTGCCTTCCTGATTTTCTTTCTTTAAATTTTTTTTTCAACATTTATTTATTTTTGGGACAGAGAGAGACAGAGCATGAATGGGGGAGGGGCAGAGAGAGAGGGAGACACAGAATTGGAAACAGGCTCCAGGCTCTGAGCCATCAGCCCAGAGCCCGATGCGGGGCTCGAACTCACGGAGCGCGAGATCGTGACCTGGCTGAAGTCGGACGCTTAACCGACTGCGCCACCCAGGTGCCCCATGATTTTCTTTCTTTAAAGTTTATTTATTTATTTCAAGGGGTGGGGGAGGGGCAGAGAGGAGAGAATCCCAAGCAGACTCCTTACAGGCAGTGTGAGCCCCGTGTGGGGCTCAGACTCACCAACTGTGAGATCATGACTTGAGCCAAAACCAAGAGTTGGATGCTTACTGACTGAGCCACCCAGGCACCACGTCTTCTTGATTTTCTGTCCTTAAGAAAAGGATAAGTCTCAAAACCTTTGGGTCATTTAGACTTTTTCCCATTTTGCCCCCATACCAACACAGCTGCTAAGCCCTATTAAAATATCTTTTTGATTTGCCCCTTTCTTTCCATTCCCAAACTAACAATGTTATTGTAAGTTTCAAACACATTAAATCTTGCTGGGTTTCTAAACGTCCTTGCTTTCAGGTCCACTCCCCTCAAACACACCAGAACTCTAATTTTTTCTCATCAGCATTTAATGGCATTTAATGAATTCTCCATGATTGATTGGGGGTATGGGTGAATAGTTATGTTTTAGCTTCCCTAAATTCATCTGGAGACACCCCAAAGGTGGAGGCTGTGTAAGATCTTTGCTAGTCACACTTTTGAAGAACAATGCTGTAGACATCTGAATATTCTAGCACTTAGTTATTCGTAATGTATCAGTAACATTTATATCTATACTTTACTTGTAATTGCTTTTATGAGGTAGGAATCAAGGTGCATTTTTTTCCGCATGAATATCCAATTTTATAATTTTCATTATTGTTGAAAATACTGGTTTTTTTCCTTTCTGTCCCCCAATCCTTCCTCATAAACTAAGTACCTCTGTTCTTATGGCTTTTTTATTTTTTAACTTTTTTTTTAAGTTTATTTATTTTGAGAGAGAGAGAGAGAGGGAGAGGGAGAGACAGAGAAAGCATGCAAGCAGGGGAGGGACAGAAAGAGAGGGAAAGAGAGAGAATCTCAGGCAGGATCTGCACTGTCAGTGCAGAGCCAGATGCGGAGCTATATCCCAGGAACTGCTGTGAGATCATGACCTGAGCGGAAACCAAGAGTCTGACACCTGGCCAACTGAGGCCCCTTATGGCCTTTTATTTTTATAAACTCTCTTATTCCATTGGTCTATTCTTACAATCTTTTAAAATAATTTTTAAATTTTCTATTCTGTATCCTTGCATTAGCAACAGCTTGACAACAAGACTCAGTATTCAGTAGAATAAGTCTTCCTACCATGTTCTTATTCAAGAAAGTCTTTACCCTGCTCCCTTCGCAGTTTAAAAAAATTTTTTTATGTTTATTTATTTTTGAGAGAGAGATAGAGTGTGAGTGGGGGAGGGGCAGAGAGAGAGAGAGGAGACACAGAATCCGAAGCAGGCTCCAGGCTCTGGGCTATCAGCACAGAGCCTGATGTGGAGCTCGAACTCAAAAACCGAGTGAGATCATGACCTGAGCTGAAGTCAGACACTTAACTGACTGAGCCACCCAGGTACCCCATCAATGATATCTTTATGTTTACATTAGGTTTCCTCAGTTTCTCACAGTAATGTTCTATAGTCTTCCATGTAGAAATCTTACATAATTTCTGTTAACACTATCCCTAAATATTGATATTTTTGATGTTATTATAAATGGTATCTTTGTTAAGAATTTAATTTCTGGGGCACCTGGGTGGTTCAGTCAGTTAAGCATCCAACTCTTGGTTTTGGCTCAGGTCGTGATCTTGAGGTTTCATGGGTTCAAGCTCCACATTGGGCTCTGTCTGGCAGCACAAGGCCTGCTTGGGATTCTCTTTATCCCTCTCTCTCTGCCCCTCCCCCACTTGCACTGTCTTTGTCTCTCTCTCAAAAAACATAAACTTAAAAAATTAAAAAAAAAAGAATTTAATTTCTGTTTCTGGTATATAAAAATGAAATAAAACTAAATTCTAATAAGGGCGCCTGGGTGGCTTAGTTGGTTGAGCATCCGACTTTGGCTCAGGTCATGATCCTGCAGTTCGTGGGTTCGAGCCCCGAGTAGGGCTCTGTGCTGACAGCTTGGAGCCTGGAGCCTGCTTCGGATTCTGTGTCTCTCTCTCTCTGCCCCTTCCCCACTCATGCTCTGTCTCTCTGTCTCTCAAAAATGAATGTTAAAAAAACATTTAAAAAAAACTGAATTCTTATAGATAATGCACTGATCTAAGACAATTATCTATAAAAAGTAGATTGTTTTATTTTTTCATTATAATGCCTGGTCTATTATCTCTTGTCCTATTTTTTGTTGTTGTCGTCATTATACTGGCTAGAACTTCCAATCAAATTGTGAACAGTGGCAAACTTATTTCCAAATTCAAGGTGAAAACTTTCAGCATGACATTAAGTAAAATGTTTTCTTAGCTACTTCTCATAGTTTTCAGATTAAATACATTTATATTCCTAGTTTGCCAAAAAAGTTTTTTTAAAAATCATTAATGGTTGTAGAATTTTATCATATTCTTTTTCTGAGCCAACTGAGCTGATCAACTTAAAAAAATTTTTTTTTAAATTTTTATTTATTTTTGAGAGACAGAGTGTGAGTGGGGGAGTGACAGAGCGACAGGGAGACAAAGAATCTGAAGCAGGCTCCAGGCTCTGAGCTGTCAGCACAGAGCCCAACGTGGGGCTTGAACTCATGAACTGCCGAGTTAATGACCTGAGCCAAAGTCAGACGCTCAACCAACCGAGCCACCCAGATGCCCCTAATCAACTTTTAATATCTTTAAATGTGGTGAATTGGGGCGCCTGGGTGGCTCAGTCGGTTAAGCGGCCAACTTCAGCTCAGGTCACGATCTCACACTCTGTGAGTTCGAGCCCCGTGTCGGGCTCTGTGCTGACCGCTCAGAGCCTGGAGCCTGTTTCAGATTCTGTGTCTCCCTCTCTCTCTGACCCTCCCCCATTCATGCTCTGTCTCTCTCTGTCTCAAAAATAAATAAACGTTAAAAAAAAAAATTAAAAAAAAATGTGGTGAATTAAACTGGTTTTCCAATGTTAAACCAATTCTATATTCTCAGAGTAAACTCAATTTAGCCATGATTTGGAACTATTTTTTTATATACTATTTACTTTGATTTGATAATATTTGTTAAAAATTTATGTGTTTTTATTCATAAGAGAAATTTGCCTGTAATTTTCCTTTCCTGTAATGATTTCTCAGGTTTTAGAATCAAGGTTATTCTGGCTTAATTCCTTACATATTTGGAAGAATTATTTGGTGAAGCCATTGGGTTCTGATGATTTTTTTCCTATTTTCTTGAAAATATTCATTACAGGTTCTTAATGTATGGGTTTAACATCTGAATCACCTGTGGGTCTGTTTATATTATCTTTTAACTCCTTGGCTTAACTTATTGTTCTTGTTTCTTAGCATCTCTACTAATTCTTAATTGAAATGTAGAGTATATGTAATGCTAAAACTTGAAAGGTTTGCTTTAAAAAGAAGGAATTTCAGCATTTTCCATCTCAGTGTATAGTATGCTGCATTTTCTGTTTTGTTCAATGCTTTTAAAACAAAATGAGTTCTGTTTTAAAATATACATGGGCCTGAAGCATCAAAGATTTAAGCAAACAGACGAGAGAGTCTCAGTAAAAATTAAAATAGAACAAGTTAGTATAAAGGCAAAGCATATCTATTATACATTTGAAAAGTACAGTACTCATAAAACTGAAATTTCTACAGGTAAAATGAAACTACTCTGGAACTGATCCATTGCAAGATTCTGAACTTGTTCTATTAAAAGGAAAATGGAGGGAAATTAGCAAACTAGACTTGAACTTTTAAAATCTAAATATAACAGAAATCCAGAGCTTAAAAGTGTATTTATTTTCTCTTCTTTATGGTGAATCTAACATTTCTTTTTGGAACCAATTATGAAATGTTTCAAATAGCTATAAAATAAAAACCTCTTTCATGAATACTGTAAGAACCATAGGGAGGCAGTCCCAAAATGTGCCACTTTAGCATATTATTTTAAATAAAAGTTATAGAAGAGGCGGCCTGTGCAAGGACACTCAGATGCTCCTCTGTCCCCCTGAAAGCAGAAAATAAATCTCCCCTGTGAAAGACACCCTCCCAGTACCAGGAAGTAAAGAGACATCCTTTATCACCAGAGATAGGACATTTAATGCCAAGAAGGCTATATGAAGAAACTTGGTTACTTTAAAAAAAAAATGTTTGCAATTATTTTGTTTTTTTTTTTATGCTTATTTATTTTAGAGAGAGACAGAGTGTGAGCGTGGGAGTGGCAGACAGAGAAGGAGACACAGAATCTGAAGCATGCTCCAGGCTCCGAGCTGTCAGCACAGAGCCCAATGAGGGGCTTGAGCTCAGGAGGGACTTGAACTTGAGACCATGACCGGAGCCAAAGTTGGAGGCTTAACTGATTGAGCCACCCAGGGGCTCCAACCCTGGTAACTTTTTTTTTTTACTAATTTACTATCCCAGCCCAAATTCTGTTTAGCATTCCTTACTAAATGAAGCTCCCAAAGTTGAGTTTTCTTTGTCCTGTCAACTCCTTACAGATTTGTCATCTCTTTGCCCACAAAAGCATGAAACTATTTGCCTTGGTCACTTCTCTAGGTCTCAATTTCATAACTGGGTCTCTATGCATGTGTAATAAAACTTTGATTTTTTTCCTTCTGTTTATCTATCTCATGTAAATTTAATTCTTAGTCCAGCTAGAAGACCTTGAAAGGTAGGAAAGAATTTTCCCTTTCCTTCAGTACCCTTAAGGCAAAAGTATAGAACAAAAGTAATTTTCTCCCCACATACTCCACAGGATTTAGTCCACTTTTATAAAACATATTTTTTATGTTTATATAAATTCCTAGCTATCTTAAGGTGCAGTTGACATTGTGTGTGTGTGTGTGTGTGTGTGTGTGTGTGTGTGTGCGCGCGCGCGCACGCGCATGCGTGCATGTGCGATAGGGGAGATGGGATTCTATTTCAGACCCAAGTACTTGCTTTGATGGCACTAATGAACCTAAACTTTAAACTGGACCCTTACTTTCTGCACACACACTAACACACACAATGCAGTTTAATTAGAATATGCTGCACACAAGTTGAAATACAATATGACAGCAATATAATGGTAGACAAGGCTTATGCTCTTTTTGCTTCATCCTTCATTTCCAGACTCTCACATTATATTTCTTAAAAACCCATTTTGCTTAAGAAATGAAGTATATTCACTAAGATATAATTAGATATTATTTGCCCCCCAAAACACCTTCAACACACAGGCTGATTCTCTTCTTATTTGTTAGAAGCATACAATGTTTAGTTTCCATTGTTTTTTTTCCCTTTAGATTTTTCCTTAAAAAATTCAAATGGGAGGTATTTGCACAAAGTAACAAAAATAAGGGTTTTTTCCCCATTAAAAATGTGATTTAATAACAGAGAAACAAGCACATTCAGTGTTAATGAAGAGAGCAAGTATGGAGCATGTATAGTCAACAGTAAAATGAATTTTTGCCCCTGGTTATACAGTCACATTAAAATAAAGGAATGAGACTATATTTTCATATTAAACACATAAACCAATTGCTTGTTCTACAATTTGTTTTTAAATGGCAATAATAAATTCTTGAGTTATAAAAAGTCCAATTTATAACTGAAGCCAAGTCAAACATGAACCACCTATTCCAGAATTATAGGATTTCTATGGCCCACAAAAGATAAAAAGAAAGAAAGAAAAATATTTTTCTGACATTCAGCAGACGTTGCTTACCTCATGGCAGTACAAGCAAATCATATTCTCTGGGGAAAAAAATGTATTGATTAATTAAAAACAAACTTATGACCCCAAGGCACTTAACCAGTATTGTTTTAGTGTTCCAAGTAAAACCCAAAGATGACGGGAAGAGAGGGGAAAATGTTGAATCATTCTGGGTTGCCTGTAACTAGTTTATCACTCTAGTCATAACAGATACAGAGAGCTTTTAAGTGGAATTGCTAGATAGGATTTTTTTCAAGAGATACAATTTTATTCTGGTAGGTAGTTATATCCAGTTGAACTATTCTATTTTTTATCTGCCCTTAGTCCTACAGCATAGCCCCTTCAGGCTCTCATTCTTTGTGGGCCTTGGCCATTTCTCTTGGGTGAATTCAAAATTTTTTCCTAATCCCTGTGTTCTCTGCTTAAAGGTTTAGCCCTTTAAAGACTTTTTTTTTAAATTTTTTTTAATTTTTTTTTCAACGTTTTTATTTATTTTTGGGACAGAGAGAGACAGAGCATGAACGGGGGAGGGGCAGAGAGAGAGGGAGACACAGAATCGGAAACAGGCTCCAGGCTCCGAGCCATCAGCCCAGAGCCCGACACGGGGCTCGAACCCACGGACCGCGAGATCGTGACCTGGCTGAAGTCGGACGCCTAACCGACTGCGCCACCCAGGAGCCCCAAGACTTTTTTTTAAAAAATATTTATTTTTGAGAGAGAGAGAGAGAGAGAGCAAACAGGGGAGTGGCAGAGAGAGAGGGGGAGACACAGAATCTGAAGCAGAGTCCAGGCTCTGAGCTGCCAGCACAGAGTCGGACACAGCGTTCAAACTCATGGAACTCCAGAACCCTGAGTTCATGAGCTGAGCTGAAGTCGGAGGCTTAACCAACTGAGCCACCCAGGCACCCCAAGGGTTAGCCCTTTAGAAGCTGCTTTCTGCCTGATTTCTCAGAGCCTCTCACCACATTTGCATTGGTTAGGGCCAGCAAATGTACTGAGGGCAGATTATATACAAAGGATTGGGCTCACTTTTCTGCAGGTCCTTTTTTCTAGGATCTTGGTCCTTCAAGTCCTGGTTGTCTTGGAATCTCTGAACTCCAATTTCTGTTTCCACATCCCAATGAGAAGACTGTCCTAAGTTCTAGGCCACCCATTTCTGCTCAGTCTCCATGCCCCCAGGCAGTGAATCAGAAAATAATTTGCAAGAAAAAAGAAAGGTTGATTTAACTTTATGAAACTAAAAAACATACACACACACACACACACACACCCCTCTGCTTGTCAAAACGTCTCAAATAAGTTATATCATAAAGTATACCTGTCCTCTAAGTCTTGTTCATCCTTTCTATAGTATACATTTATAGATGAGAAGTAACAGCCTAGCCAGAGACTAAATTTCCCCATTCCACTTGCCATTACATGTAGCCAATGAACAGGAGTGAAAGTAATACATGCTCACTTCTGGGTCAAAAAATTATAAACTGAAAAATGTATATTACCAAAATATATAAATTATTATAATATGGCATAAGTTTTAAAATCCAGTAAATAAAAGAGAAATATTTCAATAGATACTAGGGTAGGGGCGCCTGGGTGGTGTAGTCGGTTAAGCGTTCAACTTCAGCCAGGTCACGATCTCGCGGTCCGGGAGTTCGAGCCCCGCGTCGGGCTCTGGGCTGATGGCTCAGAGCCTGGAGCCTGTTTCCGATTCTGTGTCTCCCTCTCTCTCTGCCCCTCCCCTGTTCATGCTCTGTCTCTCTCTGTCCCAAAAATAAATAAACGTTGAAAAAACAATTAAAAAAAATAGATACTAGGGTAGAGGCAATTCTGTACAGAAGGTATTAAGTTTACAGTTAATTGTTTACAATCAAATTAATTACTGGTGTTCCAACTAACCACTGATGTTAATATCATGTATTAACAACAGGGTAGGGCATGGAGCCTATGAGGTTAGCAAAACAAAATTTTTTTGAATTAAAGTGTCTCGTGCTGAGAGAAATGTGCTGTCAATAAAAATGTAAATCAATAAAACCTGTATAACTATTTGTCAATATGTATCAAAAGTTTAAATGATTACATACTTCAAAGCAGAAACAACACCAACACCTTTCCCAAGAAGACAATGAGTGTAAAAGCATGTAACACCATAGTGTTCATCATTACAAAAAACTACCAAAAGACGAGCACCTGGATGGCTCAGTCAGTTAAGCATCCGTCTCTTGATTTGGTCTCATGTCATGATCTGGATCTCTATCAAGCCCCGCCTTGCGCTCCATGCTGAGTGTGGAGCCTGCTTGGGATTCTTTCTCTCCTTCTCTCTCTGCTTCTGCGCCTCCAAAATAAATAAACATTAAAAACAAACAAACAAAACTATCAAAAGAAAAAGAACTTCAGTGAAATAACCATTAGGAAAATTGTACTAGTATCATAAATTTATATTTATGACATATTTTAAGTATCATTCCTTTTATGGAAATTATTTATTCAAATGTAAATGCATACATTTAATTTATATGTACTTGTATTATGTGTGTGCGTATGTGTCCATTCATGTGCACCTGCGTGTTTAGAAACAGAAAACAATCTGGAAAGATATTTACTAAAATGTGAACAATGATTATCAGTTGTGATGGTATTGATGCTTTCATGTTTATACCTCTTTGAACCTACACTGACACATTATCACCAAAGTCTATACCTTACAATAGAGTTCAGTCTCGGTGCTATACATTCTATGGGTTGAACAAATGTATAACGATATATATCTACCCGTGTAATGTCATACAGAACAGTTTCATTGCTCTATATAAATCTTACACTTTTTAAAGTCAGATAACCCTTTGTTTAAAGCCACAATCTCTTTTTCTCTCTAAAAACGGACATGGAACATGGACCTACCTGGATAACTTTACAGGTAATGTCAGGAGTTTCAGGCTCTGCCTAAGAGTCCCAACTCCAGCACAGACAGTTGCATTTTTTTTTATTTTTATTTTTTTTTTAAATTTTTTTTTCAACGTTTATTTATTTTGGGGACAGAGAGAGACAGAGCATGAACGGGGGAGGGGCAGAGAGAGAGGGAGACACAGAATCGGAAGCAGGCTCCAGGCTCTGAGCCATCAGCCCAGAGCCCGACGCGGGGCTCGAACTCCCGGACCGCGAGATCGTGACCTGGGTGAAGTCGGACGCTTAACCGACTGCGCCACCCAGGCGCCCCGCATTTTTTTTTTAATGTTTATTTTATTTTTGAGAGAGAGAGCAAAAGTGAGAGAGCGAGCTCGAGTGGGGGAGGGGCAGAGAGAGAGGGAGGGAGACATAGAATCTAAAACAAGCTCCAGGCTTTAAGCTGTCAGTACAGAGGCCGATGCAGAGCTCCAACTCATGAACTGTGAGATCATGACTTGAGCCAAAGTCAGATGCTTAACCATCTTAACTGACTGAGCCACCTAGGCACCCCCAGAGAATTGCATTTAGACTCAAAGCAATAGTCCCTTTGAGGGTCTTCCCATGGGCAAAATAGACTAATTATCTTATGTACTAATCATCTTCCTGTCTCTCAGGACATTTTAGATACCAGAAAGAAAACAGAATTTCTGCATTGCAATTTCCAAGTAATGTTTGCTGATAATGATAAATTATTCTTTATGAATTATCATATCAAATAGATAAAAACTGGTTTGCCTGGGTAAGAAAAATAACATGGAAACCTTCCCTTCTCCTACTAGAAGCTCTTCATCTATTATGTAGCTTTCAAGAGCAGTGGCCTTTCTCTTATTGACATTTCTGGCACAAATCTAGGCAACTTAAATATAACTTTAAGCATTCCCAGAAATACATGTATCATTGTTACAAAGCAAAATATTCACTTTAAAACTGAGGGTTGTATATCTCTGCACATTACTTGGATAAAATTTTTGGGGTATATTTGCTTTAACAGGAGTCCATCATATTCCAGTGACTTCTTTTTTATTTGGTTCATGTCTTTTGCCAGAATTATAACTTAAAATTTTTTTTTCAACGTTTTTTATTTATTTTTGGGACAGAGAGAGACAGAGCATGAACGGGGGAGGGGCAGAGAGAGAGGGAGACACAGAATTGGAAACAGGCTCCAGGCTCTGAGCCATCAGCCCAGAGCCCGACACGGGGCTCGAACTCACGAACCGCGAGATTGTGACCTGAGCTGAAGTCGGACGCTTAACCGACTGCGCCACCCAGGCGCTCCCAGAATTATAACTTTGAGTTGTTTGCAAATTTCTCTGGAGATCCTACCTCCTCATCACCATCTTCCTCTTTTACCTTATTCCCCCTCACTTTGTTACTCAGGTCACACTGGAGTTTGTTCACCTTTTTATGTATTTATTATTTTTTAAAGTTTATTTACTTATTTTGAGGGGAGAGGAAGGGGCAGAGAGAGGGAGAGAGAGAGAGAGAGAGAGAGAGAAAACCCCAAGCAGGCTCCACACTGTCAGTGTAGAGCCCAACATGGAGCTTGAACTCTCTGTGTGATCATATCCTGAGAAATCGAGTCAACAGACTAAACCACTCAGTCACCCCATTCACCTTTTAAAATGTCATGCTCCTCTCATAGCCTGGGTGTTGACATATGTTACTGATGGGACAATATGTGTTCAGAATGTTCTTTCCCTTTTTTTTAACCCTGATACATTCATATCATTTATAGTAAGAAGAATGCAATCATCAACACTGTCATTGTCCTAATCTCCAGAACCTGTGAATGTGCATATGCTACAGGGAAATTAAGTTGCAGATAGAATTACAGTTGCTAACCAGCTGACTTTAATTAGTCTGGAATATTGAGGTAAGCCCAGTGTAATCAGAAGGGTCCTTACAAATGGAAGAGGGAGGAGGAAGTGGAAAGTCGGTTAGAGGACAAGTAAGCTTTGAAGAGAGGCATAGAGAGGTAAAGTGTTGCTGGTGTTGATAGGAAAAAGGAGATCATGAGGGGAAGATGAGAACAGCCTCTAGAAGCTGGAAAGGACAAGAAAACAGATTCTCTTTTAGAGAATAGAGGAAAGAATAGAGACCTGCTGAGGTTTTGATTCAGGGAGATCCATTCTATCCTACAGAATAGTAAGATAAAACATTTGGGTTATTTAAGCCTCTGTGTTTGCATAATTCATTATAGTAGCAACAGATAACTAATACATTTTCCTTCAGACTGCAAGCTGAAAACTTGATTTCCCCAGACAGTCAGGTTCCCCTCTTAGACACTTTGATAGTATAGCGCTTACTCCTTTTCGCATTTTGAAGCGTGTAAAATAACCATAGCCATAATTTGTTTTATTGTTTATTTTTTTCCCCTTGCTGGTATGTAGACTCCAGGGGTATAGGGGTATGTATGGTCCTTGTCTTTCTCGTGCCCGCCACAGAGTAGGTGTCAATGCGTGTGTGTTCAGGGACTGACTTTCCCCTTCCCTTCCTTGCATACGTGTGCATCCAGGGGAGGACATCAGATAAATTCCCTAAACAAAATCATAGAACAAAGACAGTCACATCCCATTTAGTAACCCCTTAACATACTTGATATATTATTTTATTTTCCTAGGTCAGTAGTTGTCCAAAATCCCCTGACCAGCAGCATCAGCATCGCTTGGGAACTGCTGGGTTACAGTTGATCCCAACAATGGGTGTCCAGGTGGTTCTCAGGCACACTAACGTTTGAGAACTACTGCTATAAGCAAGATTGCGTTAGTCCCCACTCATAGAATTTCTTGACTTAGTAGGTCTGGGGTACAGCCTAAGTATTTGCATTTTTAACAGGTGCTTAAGTTATTCTGATGCTGCTGGAGCTGGGACCTCATTTTGGGTCTAATGACCTAGCCAATGGGTAGGCCAGTGGAATTTGACCAGCAGAGATCTTAAAACTTACAGGGTCTTTATCACTTAATGCTTTGTGGTCTATGTGCCATCCTTAACCAGAGGCTGTCATTGTCTGAAGAGCAAGATAATACAGTCCTTTATAAAATTCAGCTTAGAACTATATTACAGCAAGTACCAATTAAGTTGAACAAGACAATTAATATATTTAAGAGTATCTAGTTCACAACTGTACATATTTAGCATTGCTTTTCTAAAACAGCAGTAGTCCTTGCAAAAATGAATGAATAGTGACTATAAACCAGTTTGTTTTGCTCTACAACCTACTGTATAATTACTTTCCTAGGAATAAATGTAAAATTCCCTGATGTTATTATATTTCTGACATAGTGACACCAATTGCTTATAAAATATTTAGAAATGTGCTTTAACAAATAGGAAAAACTACTTACTAAACATAAATTACATTTTAAGGAATGATTTGTTTTAATGCAAAATTAATAATGTATAGTTTATAGATTGTTTTGAAATCAACCTTCACTTAGATGTTTCTGTAACTAAGAATGATCATGGCACCAGTCTGTGGAGGGAGGGTCCTCATGGAAAGTTCAGTTACTGTCTTAATTGAACCGTGCCTGTGAAACTGAGGAGGCAACATTACAACACCTGCAGTGACACATGGTGGCCTGTTAGGCTGATTTCAGAGTGCAGATAGGATCCCCCCGTCCTCTGTTCACCTGCCTTCTGCAGGGAACCAGTCCTTCCATTTCACAGTTGTGGGGATCTAACACTCAAAGTGTCCTGGAACAGGCATCAGGTTGTTTTCCATCCTCTAAAACTAGATTCCATTGCGAGGAGGGTAGGATAAGAACATAAGAGAAAAGCACACTTCCAGGGGAATCCAGAAGAAAGAGTAGATGGAGGGAGAATAAAAACATAACTAGGCACAAAAATGCGAGGACACAAATGTGAGCAATTTGAAACAACTAGTGATTGGCTTATAGTGACTCCAGGAAAGTAATTAAGGTGGAAAATCAAGAATAGGTTTACACCATTATGTGCCTGAGACTTTGCGACCCTGCCTTTAACTATGACACAAATCATAATGGAAGAACAGATAAGGTCAATGGCATTCCTGCCCTCAAAGTGGTTGCCATTTATTTTTTATTAATTTATTTATTATTTGTTTGAGAGTGAGAGAGTATGTGAGCGATCATCAGGGAGAGGAGCAAAGGGAGAGAGAGAATCTTAAGCAGTGTCCATGCCCAGTGGTAGCCCTATGTGGGACTAGATCTCATGACCTTGAGATGGTGAACTGAGCCAAAATCAAGAGTCACATGTTCAACTGATTGTGACACCCAGGTTCCCCGGAGCTTGTCTTTTAATTGCTAGGACAATATAAAATATACAAAATGTGGGGCGCCTGGGTGGCGCAGTCGGTTAAGCATCCGACTTCAGCCAGGTCACGATCTCGCGGTCCGTGAGTTCGAGCCCCGCGTCGGGCTCTGGGCTGATGGCTCAGAGCCTGGAGCCTGTTTCCAATTCTGTGTCTCCCTCTCTCTCTGCCCCTCCCCCATTCATGCTCTGTCTCTCTCTGTCCCAAAAATAAATAAACGTAAAAAAAAAAAAATTTAAAATATACAAAATGTTTTTTACTGGTGATGGAATAAATAAAACCAGGAAGAACAACTACTGACTAGTGTACTGTTATGTCCTAGGTATAAGGTGTAATTATGACATACTTAAATCAATTTTATGTGGCTTATGGAAATTAAAAAAAAGAATAGGTTTTTAAAAAGCATGCAAGTTAAAAAGAGGCAATTATTAACTCAAAGGAAAATCCACACATGATGCAACACCTGTCTCTAACGAACAATATACACAAAGTTACATTAACATATGACATAATTTTCTATAACTAAAATAATGATGTAATTATATTCGCTAGGAAGAGAAGGGGGAGTGGGCCATGTGTAGTTGGGCTATTTCTACTCTAACAGGAAGTGCACAGTTAATATCAAAAAATTATTAACTCAGAAACAGTAGCATAAACTCATTGTTTAGAAATAGAAAAAAATAAGGGGCGCCTGGGTGGTTCAGTTGGTTAAGTGTCTGACTTCCACTCAGGTCATGATCTCATGGGCAGTAAGTCCTAGTCCCTGAGTTCGAGCCCTGTGTCGGGCTCTGTGCTGACAGATCAGAGCCTGGAACCTGCTTCAGATTCTGGGTCTCCCTCTCTCTCTGCTCCTCCCCTACTCACGCTCTGTCTCTGTCTCTCTCTCTCTCTCTCTCTCAAAAATAAATAAACATTAAAAAAAGAAATAGAAAAAATAAGTACAACATAACCAAGATCAACTACACAGCTGAAAAGATTCAAAGTGATTGCTCTACAGGGTAGACACAAGGTGAGGACAGAGCAGGGTACAGGTGCTCTTACAATAACCCTTTTCAAATCTGTTCACGTATTGATAAAATGAAACAGAACACATTAAAATAAAGACTATGGTGCTTTATTCCTCTGTTTTGAATATTTCAAAAGTGACTTGCAAATTTATTCTACTCTCACTTTTTAAAAGAAGTATTTATCTTTAATTAAAAAAAAGCCTCAGTGATGAAATTCAATCAGGGATCTTTGATATTGGGTATTGAGGTCTTGCTCTGCTGCCTCCCAGAACTGCATGAGCTTGGGTAGGTCATATTGCTTTACTTCTCTGAAGTTGGAGGTTCATCATCTGTAAGAGTTACTATAATAGAGGATTAGATAAGGCTATGCATGTAAAGCACTTGGAAGCTGCCTGGCACACTCTTCACTCCACACTCAGCCACTCCACTCTTCATCTGTCTTTTCTAGTCTTCTGAAACTTATGTCACCAAAAACCAGCTTTGAAGTCCATGTCCATAAATACAAAAAGCTCTTATGTGACTTCTCAGGATTGTTAGCCACATATTTCTTTTCTTTTATATTTACAGCATCTGTTTTATTATCTGTTTTACTGCAATCTCCCTGGATGCTTCTAGCTCTATGGTCACATTTTTTGTCTCCTTTGATCGTCTCTTCTTCTGGAAGCACTTTCTGAGGGACTCTTTTCATTCTCCAGCTTCACACCAGATGATCACACTTGTTTTCATGCTCTTAACAGCCATTCATTGACAACTGCCATGTTTGCATTTCCAGCACAGACTATTCCTCTGACTTCCAGACCTGTATATCTAACTGCCTTTCCCATATCTCCTTTAGAATAATTCAGGCATACCTCAAAACTCACACTGTCCAAAACCAAACTGATAGATCTACTTCCTCTAAATGTTCTCCCCCACTGTCTCCAAATCTCATGAATAGTACCTTCATCCATTCAATTAACACATCCAGAAACCTTAGGAATTCCTTGACACCTCACACTTTGGAAATTATATCCTGCCCAGACCCCCAATCCAGTCCATCAACATATTGATTTTACATCCTAAATATCTTTTTAAATTTTTTTTTTCAACGTTTATTTTTGGGACAGAGAGAGACAGAGCATGAACGGGGGAGGGGCAGAGAGAGAGGGAGACACAGAATCGGAAACAGGCTCCAGGCTCTGAGCCATCAGCCCAGAGCCTGACGCGGGGCTCGAACTCACGGACCGCGAGATCGTGACCTGGCTGAAGTCGGACGCTTAACCGACTGCGCCACCCAGGCGCCCCCTCCTAAATATCTTTAAAATCTGCCTCTCCCCCCTTCCTGAACCACCACTACTAATACCGCTCTGGCCCACACCACAGTCACATCACACCTAGACTATGCCAGCTTTTTAACTATTCTGCTTGCATCTTGTAATCCGTTTTCCAAGGATCATGCCAGAGTGTTGGCTGTTGCTGTCCTTTTCTGGCATGTCAGTTTTCAATACCTATTTTGTTGAATACATGAATATTTATCTGGGGTCTACTTAAGTGGTAATGAATACCAAGTTAAATAATGTACATAAACCACAAAGCAGGATTTACAATGTTGGTAATATTGACTTTAATACCTTAGAAGTAAATCCCCCTAAGTGTGAAAAGCTCTCCCACATTTTAAGGCAAAACAAATTAGATTCAAATAGATGGTGAAGATAGAGAGAAAGATGAGCTATTTGAATAGGAGAGGGTCAACCCTTTCATACTTGCATTGCTATCTGTGACAGTGTTCCTTTGTTTTGTTTTGCTTAGCCTTTTGCCTCTATCCTGCTGGGTTTCTGAAGTAGCTATTGATTTAAGACTTTTGATGTAAACGCAAAAATAATTTATCTTCTCTGATAAAAGAGAGACCATGTTCATCATTTCCACTCTGGTGAGAATTAGAATTCAACTGAGCATGATAAGCTGGCACATGATCAGAATATACAGCATAAGGAACTGTTGAAATGTACAAAGAAAGAGAAAGAGGAACCCTACACAGTGGGGGTCAGGGGGTTGGGTACCTTGTGAGAGGGAGGACAAGAAGAATCTCAGAGTCTGCCTGGATCACAGCAGACCACAAAGTACTACACGGTTGAGGAGCAAAGTCTGGAGGACGCACTTGAAAGCAGAGTTTATGGGAACCATGAAACAATTCCATTATGCTCCATACTGAGCAGGCCTAGAATTTTCTACTTTTCAAGAAAAGCAGGATGTGGGAGATGTGTGTGGGAGTTGGGAGGAAATCCACAAGCATGAATAAATGCTGACGATATTAAATCTGTATGGATTATTTCCACATGAAAATGCTGAGAAAGTTTACAAAAAGACAAAGTCTTTTAGAACTAAACCTTCCTGTTTTCAGAAGAAACCTCTCCTCAAATCACTTGTAGTGAATCTCTAAAGAAGCATTTCTTTGAAGTCCTAGTCTGGTAGAGGTGCCTGGGTGGCTCCGTCGGTTAAGCATGCAACCTCGTCTCAGGTCGTGATCTCATGGTTTGTGGGTTTGAGCCCCACATCGGGCTCTGGGCTGACAGCTCAGAACGTGGAGCCTGCTTTGGATTCTGTGTCTCCCTCTCTGTCTCTCTCTCAAAAATAAACGTTAAAAAAAAAAAGATGTAAAAGATCTGTATGCTGAAAACTATAGAAAGCTTATGAAGGAAATTGAAGAAGATATAAAGAAATGGAAAAACATTCTGTGCTCATGGATTGGCAGAATAAATATTGTCAAAATGTCAATACTACCCAAAGCTATCCACACATTCAATGCAATCCCAATCAAAATTGCACCAGCATTCTTCTCGAAGCTAGAACAAGCAATCATAAAATTCATATGGAACCACAAAAGGCCCCGAAAAACCAGAGTAATTTTGAAGAAGACCAAAGCAGGAGGCATCACAATCCCAGACTTCAGCCTCTACTACAAAGCTGTCATCATCAAGACAGCATGGTATTGGCACAAAAACAGACACACAGACCAATGGAATAGAATAGAAACCCCAGAACTAGACCCACAAACATATGGCCAACTAATCTTTGACAAAGCAGGAAATAACATCCAGTGGAAAAAAGACAGTCTCTTTAACAAATGGTGCTGGGAGAACTGGACAGCAACATGCAGAAGATTGAAACTAGACCACTTTCTCACACCATTCACAAAAATAAACTCAAAATGGATAAAGGATCTGAATGTGAGACAGGAAATCATCAAAACCCTAGAGGAGAAAGCAGGAAAAGAACTCTCTGACCTCAGTCGTAGCAATTTCTTACTTGATACATCCCCAAAGGCAAGGGAATTAAAAGCAAAAATGAACTACTGGGACCTTATGAAGGTAAAAAACTTCTGCACAGCAAAGGAAACAACCAACAAAACTAAAAGGCAACCAACGGAATGGGAAAAGACATTTTTGCAAATGACATATCAGACAAAGGGCTAGTATCCAAAATCGATAAAGAGCTCACCAAACTCCACACCCGAAAAACAAATAACCCAGTGAAGAAATGGGCAGAAAACATGAATAGACACTTCTCTAAAGAAGACATCCGGATGGCCAACAGGCACATGAAAAGATGCTCAATGTTGCTCCTCATCAGGGAAATACAAATCAAAACCACACTCAGATATCACCTCACGCCAGTCAGAGTGGCCAAAGTGAACAAATCAGGAGACTATATATGCTGAAGAGGATGTGAAGAAACAGGAACCCTCTTGCACTATTGGTGGGAATGCAAATTGGTGCAGCCACTCTGGAAAGCAGTGTGGAGGTTCCTCAGAAAATTAAAAATAGGGGCGCCTGGGTGGCGCAGTCGGTTAAGCGTCCGACTTCAGCCAGGTCACGATCTCACGGTCCGTGAGTTCGAGCCCCGCGTCAGGCTCTGGGCTGACGGCTCAGAGCCTGGAGCCTGTTTCCGATTCTGTGTCTCCCTCTCTCTCTGCCCCTCCCTTGTTCATGCTCTGTCTCTCTCTGTCCCAAAAATAAATAAACGTTGAAAAAAAAAATTAAAAAAAAAATTAAAAATAGACCTACCCTGTGACCCAGCAGTAGCACTGCTAGGAATTTATCCAAGGGATTCAGGAGTACTGATGCATAGGGGCACTTGTACCCCAATGTTTATAGCAGCACTCTCAACAATAGCCAAATTATGGAAAGAGCCTAAAAGTCCATCAACTGATGAATGGATAAAGAAATTGTGGTTTATATACACAATGGAGTACTACGTGGCAATGAGAAAGAATGAAATATGGCCCTTTGTAGCAACATGGATGGAACTAGAGAGTGTGATGCTAAGTGAAATAAGCCATACAGAGAAAGACAGATACCATATGTTTTCACTCTTATGTGGATCCCAGGAACTTAACAGAAACCCCTGGGGGAGGGGTAGGAAAAAAAAAAAAAAGAGGTTAGAGTGGGAGAGAGCCAAAGCATAAGAGACTTTAAAAACTGAGAACAAACTGAGGGTTGATGGGGGGTGGGAGGGAGGAGAGGGTGGGTGATGGGTATTGAGGAGGGCACCTTTTGGGATGAGCACTGGGTGTTGTATGGAAACCAATTTGACAATAAATTTCTTATGTTGAAAAAAAATTTTTTTGAAGTCCTCGTCTGGTAGATGATATGTGTTGGTAGGGACCTGTAGTTTCTTTCACTGGGGGATCTCAATGGAATGAGTGAATGGGATAGCTCTGCCCTGTGTATGAAGAGTGGCTGGGATAAGGTGGTTGTTCCATGTGACATCTATCCATACACAGGAGATTGGGCGGTAATGAACATATACAGAGGGTGGCATTATTATTACTCATTTTGCTAGTACTGCTTGAAAGATACATCTGAAAAATGTAGTGTTTTGGTTAGTTATACTGTGGATCTGGAAGATCTAAGAGAATATGAGTCACAGAAAAAAAAATAATTTGGGGCCATAATGTTTTTTTTTTCTCTTTACCTTTTTTTTAAATTTAAATTTTATTTTTTTAATTTACATCCATATTAGTTAGCATATAGTGCAAGGGCTATAATCTGTTAATGAATCTGTTTTTTATGTCAGTGTATTATAATGACTAGGATTGGCTAAAGGATGGAAAAGCTTTGATATCCTTAGTATGGTTGCACATCA
Source organism: Herpailurus yagouaroundi (assembly GCF_014898765.1). Lineage (NCBI taxonomy): Eukaryota > Metazoa > Chordata > Mammalia > Carnivora > Felidae > Herpailurus > Herpailurus yagouaroundi. The sequence goes on along the minus strand of NW_024412391.1, from coordinate 63,530,442 downwards.
ACCTTCTGGGCAGAGACCTAGAATAACCTGAAAAGGGTGAGAGAGGGCACACTCTATAACAAAGGGTTTGTCACTCCATGAGATGAGGCTCCTCATTTTCCTTTCTTTAAATTTCTATCTTGATAATATTTTCAAGTTTTTATACTGCTAGAATATCAGTATATCAGAATATGATCCTTCCCTTCCCCGTGTTATACACATATTTCTATGTCTTTTCTGGTTTACTGTTTTAATAAATTTCTGACAAGTATAGACCAACCCATCCCTCATCTGCAGGACACTGTATTGTGTGATGTCATATTAAGACACTGAGAAAAATGTGCTATAATGGAAGGCCATGCTATGATGCAGGGTATGTGGCATAGAGGGCAAGAGGAATAATGTATCCCTGGGCCCCGGATGCCATTCTATGCCTTTTAGAATCTCTATTTTCTTTCTTAATTAACAATAACAAAACAAAACACCCTATCATAAAGTTTTGCTTACAAAACACGCAGCCTCAGCCCTCAGGTAGTATGTATCTGTGAAATCAGACATTGTCTGATTTCTCAGAGGTTGACAGAGGTATAAGTTCATAGGGGATTTTAACAGAGCTCTAGGGTGTGTTTGCTCCTGATGATGTTTTGCATTTTGGCTTTCATTACACTTTGAAGAGGATCTGTGTTGTTCTTTCACCTCTTGTAGGAGTGGGCTTTACTGGAAATCTAGTTAGTATTCTGTGTACTAGAGCTGCTACTTGGTATGGAGTGATCCTGGAGTATCTCTCTTAGTTTGAATGTAGTATTCCATTGACTTATGGCTTTTAAATGACTGTATTTGTGGCAGCGTTAGTTACAGACTTAATTTTCCTATGATCTCATTGAGTTACTCTCAGCAGGGTCATCCAGCTAGAATGCTGCCATGCCACTGTTCTCCAGGACTTGTTCAGCTGGAAGATCAAGAATCCTAGTCCTGTCCACGGCTCTAAGTAACCCCCATCAAAACTGTAACTTTGGTCAACAAGGACAATCTATCCATATGACATTCTCCCATATTTTATATATGTATATATATATTATATATTTAACATAGGAGCATAGTTAGCATTAGCTAGGGCTCTCTTGGTTACAATCAAATGAACTGAAACAATAACAAAAAAACTGTTAGCTCACTTAACCAAAAAACTGTTAGCTCACTTAACCAGAAAGTCTCGGAATGATGGCTTCAGATACAACTGGATCTAGAGTTTCAAATATTCTCCTTAATAGTCTCTCTTACTTTCCATTCATACTTCTGTTTGTCTCTACTTCTCTGTGCATGATGGTCACCTTACTTTTTGTTACAGACTGCCTCCTTCACGTGGGCAGGGAAGATGACGACCTACAACCACAACTTCACACCATCCTAGTTTGACAACCACTAGAAAGAAAGCAATACTCTTCTCTACATCTGCTTATCAATCCTAGGCAACTCTCACTGGGGAATGTAATACTGGGATTGACCATTTCTGAAGCATAACTGATATTCCATCAGAAGCGTATAGAATGAAGGAAGTATTTTCCAAGTAATCAGAGGATGGGAGGCAAGAAGTATGCTGCACAATAGAAATTACAGATGCTACAGTTTGACACATAAGTCATGTCCCTTAGAACGCTTCTGAAGCTAAATACCAACACAGCTTATAAGCTATCTGATGTCCAACATCCTACCATGATTTGATTGGTTTGGTGGTTAATTGCATGTGTCAACTTTACTGGGCCATGAAGCACCCAGATATTTGGTTAAACATTATTCTGGGCCTCTCTGTGAGGGTATTTCTGGATGAGATTAACATGTGAATCCCTAGACTGAGTGAAGAAGATTGCCTTGCCCAATGAGAGTGGGCCCCATCCAATCTGTTGAAAGCCTTAGAAGAAACTGCAGAATAAGGGAGAATTCATTCTTCCTGCTTGACTCTCTTTGGCCTGGGACCATCCACTTCTGCCTTCAGCTCTGATTCACTGGATTCCTGGGTCTCTAGCTTGCCAACTACAGATCTTAGGACTCCCTAGACTCCATAATCATGTGAGCTGTTTCCTTATTATCAATCAACCTCTTTCTTTCTCTCTCCATCCACACATAGGTATAATGCTCTGTGTTTTCTGGAGAATCCTGACTAATACAATTGGGGATATTTTGGTGGCAGACAGGAGAAGGGATATCTAGACTATAATATCTGGATGATGTCTAAAATGGCTTAGCTTCAATTTTCAGTTACTGGAATATTTCTTTTCTCACCTTAAAATTCCAAAAAGTATTGTTGCCTTTTATGGGGTGACTATTAAAAATTAAAGAGATTTTTGTTTTGAGTTTATGCCTTATAAATGTATAATTTTAGATATTGTACCATGCAAAAAAATAAACTCTACCAAATAGCATAAAATGTTGAAAATTTTTTATACCTTCTATATGATGTGGTCTGATTAAAACTCACATTGCTTTTTCTAAGAACTCAAGAGAAACACAGGAGAAAATCCAATACATGAATATTCCATGAATACAGGGGATGAGTAAATCTAGCAATTTCCTTTCAACTATGTGCTAGGATTAGAGTAATATCATGTAGAAAAGACAAATCTGGTTTAAACTTATAACCCATAAAAATGAGTAAGTCATAAACCTGGCAAACACATCTTCCAATTTCTAAAAGACATTTAGAAATAAACTCAAAATAGCATCAATGGATAATAGAGGAAACACACTTACCTTGTGACAAAACAGGAGATAAATGGCAATTTTTTTTCTTTCTTTCTTTATTTAAAAAAATTTTTTTTTCAACATTTATTTATTTTTGGGACAGAGAGAGACAGAGCATGAACGGGGGAGGGGCAGAGAGAGAGGGAGACACAGAATCGGAAACAGGCTCCAGGCTCTGAGCCATCAGCCCAGAGCCTGACGCGGGGCTCGAACTCACGGACAGCGAGATCGTGACCTGGCTGAAGTCGGACGCTTAACCGACTGCGCCACCCAGGCGCCCCTAAATGGCAATTTTTTATTTTTTATTATTTTTTTTTTTAATTTTTTTTTTCAACGTTTTTATTTATTTTTGGGACAGAGAGAGACAGAGCATGAACGGGGGAGGGGCAGAGAGAGGGAGAGACACAGAATCGGAAACAGGCTCCAGGCTCCGAGCCATCAGCCCAGAGCCTGACGCGGGGCTCGAACTCACGGACCGCGAGATCGTGACCTGGCTGAAGTCGGACGCTTAACCGACTGCGCCACCCAGGTGCCCCATAAATGGCAATTTTTTAAAGAATTTTTTAACATTTATTTTTGAGAGAGAGAGACACAGACAGAGACAGAGACAGTGACAGAGACAGAGCCTAAGTAGGGGAGGTGCAGAGAGAGAGAGAGAGAAGGAGACACAGAATCTGAAGCAGGCTCCAGGCTCTGAGCTGTCAGCACAGAGCCTGATGCAGGGCTTGAACCCACGAACCGTGAGACCACGACCTAAGCCGAAATTGGATGCCTGACTGACGGAGCCACCCAGGCACCCTGATAAATGACAATTTTTAAATGTTATTGTGCTACATTACCAACACCTCTTACATGACTCTTATTAACCAGCCCCTAAGGAATGCATCTATGTAAAGTTTCTCAGAAGCTTGACATCTGAGGATTTGATGTCATTCCTAGAATTATTCAGAAACTAGTTAGAGTTGACTAAAGTTCTTAGGATTTTTCTCCCCCAATCAGGCTGATTTTCTTTTTCTCTCCTAATAAGAAAAGAAAAGAAAAAACAATAACATGCTTTTTGGAGGTGTGGTTATAAAATTAACCATGCCAGAAACACAGGACGTGGTATTTCCTGTTCCAATATGTAGAACAAATATGCAATTTAATACTTATGATTTTTAGCTCATCAGAATAATTACAATTTATATCAGTGTGCATTATATTGCAATCCTAATTAACTGATAGAATATAAAGTAGAACAATTTTTACCGTAGTAATCTTGGCCATCGATTGGAGTTAAACAGAAAAACAGGCAAATCTTGAACTTGAAATGACTGCAGAAATAGTATCTGAGTAATAAGTGTCAGGTGAAACCGTTAAACCAACCCAATCCATAAATTGTGGGATTATCCAAATAAGTCAAACAGGCCTGTCTTTAATTCTATAAATAAGATTTGGGGTGGTATTTCTCAAATCAGAGCTGCACTCTGATCTTTACTGCCTGAAGTGGGCTAATAGAATCACTTCACCCTGTGCTCTGTAGAACTGACAGAAGTGGGCCCCTGGAGGGCACATATTCTCATGCAGTTTTTAGAGTCCATTACAATGGGCTTATCAGTGTAACAAACTGAAAGAAAAGGCATTTACAAATGTATGTCAGGAGCACCTGGGTGGCTCAGTCGGTTAAGCGTCAGACTTCAGCTCGGGTCATCTCACGGTCTGTGAGTTTGAGCACCGCGTCGGGCTCTGTGCTGACAGCTCAGAGGCTGGAGCCTGATTCGGATTCTGTGTCTCCCTCTCTCTCTGACCACCCCCTGTTCATGTTCTGTCTCTCTGTGTCTCAAAAATAAATAAACATTTAAAAAAAAATGTATGTCAGCCTCCTGGATTCCTAAATTGACTGAGTTTGATATATTGAAAAAGGTTCTTCCCATCCCCATATGGGAAAGACAGGGGATGACAAAACAAAGACAGGGAACATAAAATGGGAAAGTTCCCCAGGAACTTTCTGGGCTGAAAGCTTCCCTGAGTCTAAAGTGAGAGTGTGCACTTCCATATGCTCAAGACCACTCCTCTTCCCACCCCATCCAGCAGGAGTGGTTGGTCTTAATTCAGTTGACAGAGTTGATGCAGTTTGCTCAAGATGTCTATTAGGCCAAGAACTCTGTCATTCTCAAATTACAGCCCACCCCTTCTCCCTGCTCCCACCCCTCACCAAATTTCATAGTGTTGTGCCAAAGATGAAATCATACCCTTAGATCAACATGGCAAAATCAGCTAATACTTTTTAAGTAATAAGAGCAGAAATTTTTGTTTTTGTTTTGAGCATCAATTTTATAAGAACTTTGGAAACACAATTGTAGAAGTAAATAATATGAAACATAATTTATTGTGAGAAGTTTTGAAGTTAAACCTGACATTGTGAAGATAGTTTCTATCTGTAATTGTGTCACTTCTGGCAAACCTCCATACCCCCTGGAGGCCCATTAACAGTCTGTCCATAAGGGAGTTATTGATGGATAAATTGAGAAGAGCTGGAATAAACCTAAGGATCCCTCTGACTCTACTTTCATAGAGTTATATACTTTTGCCTCTAAATCTCCTAGCAAAGAGGTACATTTCACATTTGAAAGACTCACTGGAAGCCTACATTTCTGTGCTCTTATTTAGATAAGGTATTATCAGGACTTACTTTTTTCCTATCTGGCCAATTTCAAATGCTCCTGTCTGAATTCTCTCATGTCTATACCAAGATATGAGGAAAGCTAAATAGCTTTGAACAATGACTTGGGATATGCATTATTCTTTAATAGTTTTGTTTTAAAATAATTTTAGGTTTACAGAGGAGACGCAAAAATATAGAGTTCCTATATACAATATCACCCAGTTTCCCCTAATGTTAACATTTTATTTAATCTTGGTACATTTATCAAACCTAAGGAATTAACATTGCTACAATACAATTAATTAAAGTACAGACTTTATTCAGATTTCCCTAGTTATTTCACTAATAACCTTTTTTTTGTTCCAGCATCCAATTGCATGTACAGGCTGTTGTTTGCTTTTACCTTTCTATCTTTAAATAACACAATAGGCACAATATTATTATTTTTAAAAGCTTTGGCCTTTCATGATTATCAAAGGCTATTAATAGCTTCATATTCTTTTTTTAAAAAGTGTTAAATTCTTGTATTATATATGATGAACTGCTTTAAATCAGTAAGAAATTTATTGTGCGAAATTTTAAAACTTGAGTATAACAGGTTAAAAAAAACTACCACCATTTCAAAACAGCATATAATCTCTTTCCTTCTAGCAAAATCCTTTTTACTTAGGAAACAATTTTCTGATAGGCTAGATTTGATTTATTAAAGAAAAGCTCAAATAATTTTTGTCAGGGATTTTCTAGCCCACTTACGCCTCAAACTAGCACTCTCTTATGACACAGATATATTTTGAGGTGCTTGAAGGCAAGAACCTGTTCTTGCTCATTTTTATATCCTTAACATTGCCTTAAACTTGATAAATATTTGTTGAATTAATGAACATATTGAAATTTCCTAGAATCTTTAGGCTGGAGTGAATTTGAAAACTTGACACTTCCAGGTTAATTAGACTCCAGAGCCTTCACCTCTGACTGCCTTTGGGATGTTTTGGTGTAGATAGTGTCAAAGAGGTTGATAGGTGATGTGTTATAGACAGCTTCATGGAAATGTCATGAACCCTTGTAGAATACTTACTGCCAGAAATCTTGCCAAGTTTTAAATGTCTGTTTCTTTTTTTCTGAGAAAACTAACAAGAGGACTTATCTTCTCATAAACGTGCAATCAACATATTATTGAGAAATGTAGTCACAGCACATTGACACACATTAAATGAAGCAGTGGTCATGTCCTGCTTAGGTGTAACGAGTTTCCTAGTACTAAAGGTATCATTCAAAAAGCAATCATTCTAGGGCTTTATATACTGATGTGTGCAATGCTCTAGGGCAGAAATGTGCCCAGTAATCACTCTATTGATCTCAACGTGCCTGGGTTTTCTGTCATCTGCCCCTCTCATTTCTGGGGCTTTTACTGATAGATTGATGCAAACATGTTTGTATGATCTCTTGATGCTACATACAATTAATTGTTTATATGTTTCTTTATATTTTTATTAATAACTTACAGTATTAAAAGGATTTAAGTAGGAATGCCTTCATATAACTGTAAACAAAGTATCCCTGCCAAGCCAGAAAAATTAATAGTTTTTGTTTTTCTTTTTAAGCCTAAGGGACTTGAAAGTCTGAATAGGTTGTCAAGGCTAACTGCAAAATTTAAATCTTGCAGGCATTAGTTTCTTATAAATCTAGTCTACGTGTTATCCAGGCAGAATGTCAGCTCTGTCATAGCATGATCTGGGCCTCCTATGTCCTATATTACCCAAAACACCGAGAAGAGAGCCATGGGAGAGGGCCATGAGTCCATATCTGCTACTTGAAAAAGATTGTGGCATTGGCCATGACCCTGGAACTCTGGACTATGCAAGCAGCCAGACACATTATTTCTAACCCTGATAATGGATGTTCCTGGGGAAGATTTTGACTGGGATTACTCAGTAAGAGGTGAATATGCCAGTTTACACATAACAGGAACTTAATAAACATTGTTGATTTGATTTGGTTTATGTGATAGGTCGTAAAGAATTGGGCATAGTTTAGAGCAGGAGTGGACAAACTTTTTTTTGTGAAGCACTGTATAGCACACATGTTCAGCGTTGCAAGTGTCTCTTAAACTACTCAACTCTGCTCTTATAGCTTGAAAGCAAACGTAAGTACTTTGTAAACAAATGGATGTCATTGTGATACAACAAAACTTTATAAAAACAGGTGAAGGAGGCTGCAGCTGGCCCTTAGGCCATAGTTTGCCAACCTGGTTTAAAATCACAAAATGTTCTGAGTCTCTCCTAAGGCAAACCCACATTTGGAGCAAACTTAAATGGATTTAGACTCCTTAAAACAACACCTATGCTAATCAGAACTTGCCACTTTGTTCCATACTAACTGCATGCAGGATCTTATTGTCTCAGAATGAGATTCAGGTCAGATATTTACAGATGGTCTCCTGACATACAACTAGCATATTGAATATGAAGGAAGAGTTTATTTTGACTTATGATAGAAGTAACTGTGCCAATCATTTTAATTACAGGGAGATGATTTATAGCAATGGCTAATTCAAAAATTATTTGATTCACATAGGAACAGCGTGAAAATTCAAACTCAATTTAGAGAGGAATATTTGCAGAATAGGTTTCTACCTTACCAAATTTTTGGTGAATGGTAGGTTAATCAGACACCGATTTATGTCTCCTTTTACGCTTTACTGGTGAAAACGTTTCTCTCCTGTCTTAGTGAAAAGGGCTTCAGTTTGCCTTGCAAAGTGGAATAGGATTGAACCTGTTGCATTCTTTGCTTACTTACATTTCATTCTTTCCTTGCTTCAGTATTTATTGTGTAGCTATTGTGTGAGGAGGAGGAGGGAAAGACTAAGAAGCATATGTAAACTAACCACCTTTAAGTCAAGTAATTAAAAATAGTAATTATATACTTAATATAGTCACAAACTCTGTTCTTTGTTTTCAGGTTCTATTAAATGCTTGGGCTGGGTGGAATTGAGACTTCCTTACAAACATTCCAGTGCCTTTCAGGCAGCTGTTATTACAGGCAATTACTTGGTGGTTTCTATAAATCAATTTGGTCAGGTTTAACTTGAAGTCACTTGCTCTTGTGCTCAGTCTCGTAACAGTCAGTATTTGGTATCAGTCGCTGAAATAAATGTCTTTTTTTTCCTCTGGCAGCAATTGAAATTAATTTAGTTTTCTTCCTGCTGTGCCTACCCTTGTGGAACATTATTTCTTCTCGGTTCTTGACATACTGGTTGCTTGATGCATAACTTGTGTTCCAAGTTGTCCTCCAGCAGGGCAGCCAACCTAATCCCCAAAGAAGAGACTGGCCCAGCTGGTAACCCAGCACGACACAACAGCAGACACTGAACTCTAACCCAGGTCGGCTGGCCCTGTGCCCCCTTGGCACTACTCCGCCTGCCTAGTTTAGGATGAGACTCTCAAAGGGGCGTTTGTTAAAGTTGCATTTATGTTAACAGGCTATATACACTTTGGTAGGGAAAAGGGAGGCTCAGAGATTAGAAAGTCCTGGTTTTGCACGTAAAAAAATTTTGACTCCACCCCTTACTTGTATGAGCTGGAGTAAGCCACGAAGTCATTGCGACACGCAGAGATTAACCTACCAAGCAAGAAACTCACCTCATAAACTACAGCTGCTGCTGGACTATCCGGGCACTCCAGACAGCGTACGCCGCCCCCCCGGCTCGCTCCACAGCTTACCCCACCTACCAAACACACACGATAGCGCACCGCCACGCCCCTGCACGCACAACAGCGCAGGCGTACCCTCGCCCGCAGTGCGACGGCGTACTCCCCCACGCCCCTGCACGCACAACAGCGTAGG
>NW_024412391.1:63502379-63521230 GCF_014898765.1 Herpailurus yagouaroundi | reverse complement strand
GTGCGACGGCGTACTCCCCCACGCCCCTGCACGCACAACAGCGTAGGCGTGCCCTCCCCCGCACGTGCGACGGCGTACTCCCCCACGCCCCTGCACGCACAACAGCGCAGGCGTGCCCTCCCACTCTCCCCTCGCATGTTCGACAGCTTACGCCCCCCCCCCCCGGGGGGGGGCATTCCCCCCCCCCCCCGCACATGTGGCAGTGTATCCTCTCACCACGCACACAATGGCGTACGTCCACCCCCTGCACGCACAACTGTGTAGGCATACCCTCTCCCCCTTCCCCGCATGTGCGACAGTGTACCCCACTACACCCCCGCATGCGCAACGGCATACGCTCGCCTGTGCGATGGCGTATTCACGTCATCTCTCCTCCTGGACTTACAGTAAGTAGGTGCTTCACAATTTTTTAGTTTTAAGGGACTGTCTTTCCTGCAGCCTCAACCCAGATGAGTGCCTGTGACTTCTGGGAAGGGTGTCGCCTTAAAGGTTCCCTGATTCAAATAACCTGGGGTGAGTGAAAGGGCAGCCTTCTTAGGGCCCTGTGGGCCCGTCACTAGCAATGACTTATGCCTTGTGACAAGTGTTCACATTTGGAACCACAGCTTGCTGAGGCCAGCGTAAATTTCTGAGGCTTTGTGTAATGCTAATAAACAACGAAGGCCTCTTTTCTATCAACATGTTCCTTGTGGACCCCTGAGGCTATAGTGCTGATGAGCTTATTTTTTTTAATGAGAAGTAAGATGAACTGCAAGCACCCCATTAGAGAGGCTCAGTCAGATCACCAGAAGCTTTCAGGCCTGGACACAACAGAAGAGGTTTTAAGGAGCTCAAGCAAGAGGAACCGTAATGAGAGAAACACTGAACTTGCTTTTATTCTTAGCAGCAGCATTGTTTGTCCTCTCTAGGCTCAGAGCTGTGTTTCTGGAACTGAATTTCTTTCCCAACAAACCATTCTCCTTTCTTACTTGCACTGTGCTGTGAATGGACTCTCTGAAATGCAGACGTCTTAGTCCCCGTGAGTGCAAAGTGTTTGACAACACAACCTCTTCCTGTCCAGAAGACAGCCCCAAACCTAGAACAGTTCTAATCCAGGAGCCTCATCCCTGGTGTGTTAACAAAGAGAATGAGACTGCGAAAGTGATACTTTTTAGATGGTGCTCTTGCCCGTGGGTGACAGCCCCCAGAGACTGCCATATGTGCATCTTTTAACATGCACATTAGTGTGTAGGTGATGGAGTTGCAGGCTGATGATCGGACAAAACATCAGAATAAAAGTTCTTAGGGCTCAAAGCTACCTTGATGAGCAGATATATTTTAAAATTTCAGAGCCAAGTCTATTCCACTTTAGTACAATTTAAGATTAGGATTTTATCTCTTTAATATTTTAAATAGATCAGAGACTCAGTAGGAGTTCTGATTACATGTATCCCTTCCTTGTCTTTCTCTAATTGTATTTCCCCTCTTCGTGTCCCAATCATTGGTGTATCCCATTTTATGCACATTTATGGTATGTTTTTCTTTTTGTCTTTATTTAACATTAGAGATATATTGGCTTACCTTTTTTTTTTCTTTTAATTTTTAATGCTTATTTATTTTTTTGAGAGAGAGAGAGTGAGCGGGCAAAGGGTAGAGAGAAAGGGAGACACAGAATCCGAAGCAGGCTATAGGCTGTGAGCTGTCAGCACAGGGCCTGATGCAGGGCTTAAACCCACGAGATCATGAGCGATCATGACCTGAGCTGAAGTCGGACACTTAACCGACTGAGCCACCAAGACACCCCTGGCTTACCTCTTTTTTAATTTGAGTCTTCTCGAAGCAGAAGAAATATTGTTGACCCTTGAGCAATGTGGGGGTTGGGGCACTGCCCCTGTGCAATAGAAAATTTATGTATAATTTTTTTCAATATATGAAGTTTATTGTTAAATTGGTTTCCATACAACACCCAGTGCTCATCCCAAAATGTGCCCTCCTCAATACCCATCACCCACCCTCCCCTCCCTCCCACCCCCCATCAACCCTCAGTTTGTTCTCAGTTTTTAAGAGTCTCTTATGCTTTGGCTCTCTTCCACTCTAACCTCTTTTTTTTTTTCCTTCCCCTCCCCCATGGGTTTCTGTTAAGTTTCTCAGGATCCACATAAGAGTGAAACCATATGGTATCTGTCTTTCTCTGTATGGCTTATTTCACTTAGCATAGTGTATAATTTAACTACTCATAGCCTACCATTGAACTGGAAGCCTTACCAATTATAGTCAATTAGCACATACTTTGTATGTCATATGTGTTATATACTGTATTCTTACAATAAAGCTAGAGAAAAGAAAATGTTAGTAAGAAAATCATAAGAAAAGAAAATATATTTATAGCACTGTAGTACTGTACTATATACAGTACTAGAGTACTGTGTTTATTGAAAGAAATCTACATGTAAGTGGACCAGTACAGTTCAAGCCCATGTTGTTAAAGGGTTAGCTTTATCTGTTCTATGAATTCATCTTACTTTCCTAGTAACCTATTCAATACAGGTATATTTACTGTACTAACACCACCCAAATTCTTTATCATGCACTAGGATTCAATGTTAAAACGGACCCTATAACTATAATCAATATAATTAGATAAGTAAGCAATCATAAACTGGTTAACCCTACAGATGAAGAGTTCAGGGTATACCAAGAACTTGTAGCTGGGGAGTTGATGAAGGCTAATGAGTCAGAAAAGCTCATGGTGAATGATGAATAAATGAGAGCAAGAGGAAGATGATTCTGGTTACAGGAACAACATAAGCAAAGATCCTGAGCCAAGAGGAATTTGGCTGAACTGAAATTGGAGGAACTGAAAGCAAGAGAGTGTGGCCAGAGGACAGAAAGCTAGGGAGAAATGGGAGATGACATTAGAGGGTGGTGGGCACTGGCCACATCAAGTAGGACCAAAGATGTTGGGTTTTATCTTCAAATTGATGAGATACCATTGAAGGGTTAATAAAAATAGAGATGTAAATAGAGATGTAAAAAGAGAGATCTTTATAAAAGATAATGACTGCATATATAGAATCTATTAAACAGGAGAGTGTGGCAGTTTTAAAGTATGTTTACAAACTCTTTCATATTCCTTGCTTCAGGAAATGGAGTTTAATTTTCCTTCCCTTGAATGTGGGAAGGGCTTAGTGACACTACCTTTTTTAAAAAAGATTATTATTTTTTAATTTTTTAAAAATGTTTATTTATTTTTGAGAGAGAAAAAGAGCATGAGCAGGGAAGGAGCAGAGAGAGAGGGAGACACAGAATCTGAAGGAGGCTCCAGGCTCTGAGCTGTCACCACAGAGCCCAACGTGGGGCTCGAACTCATGAACCATGAGATCATGACCTGAGCTGAAGTTGGAAACTTAAGCTACTAAGCCACCCAGGCGCCCCGACACTCCTTTTAAATAGGACATGATAGGTTTGATGGTATAAAACTTCTAAGGCTAGGTCAAAAAAGACAATGTGACCTTTACCACCCCTCTTTAATCACTTGCTCTGGAGGAAGCCAGCTGCGATATTGTGGGGAACTAAGACCTTCTGGTAAGAAACTGAGCACTTTGTGCCATGAGTTGTGTGAGGGGGCCAAATTGGGAGCGTGTCCTCCAGCCCCATGCAAGCTTTCAGATAATTATAGCTCCTGCCAATATTCTGACAACTTAAAGTCAGAACAAGCCAGTTTGATGGCTCCTGGACTCCTGATTCTTGGAAACTTAGATAGTATTTGTCATTTTAAGCAGCCAAAGTTGGGATTGTTTGTTATGTGGCCATACCTAGCTGATATAGCAGGTAAAAACAGAAACAGTAGCAGAAAGTTCCTGTAGTAGTCAAGGCAGATGATGATAGTGCCTTGACTTAAAGTGGTTGCTACTCAGTGCCACCTTCCCTTCCGCTTCCCTGAAATTCACCATGGAGATTAGAGTGTGACCACTAGAAAGCCAGAGATGTGGCTTTGAACCCAGGTTTTGTTACTTAGTTACAGGTGATTTTGCAAAGCCTTTCTCTTCCAATGATATTTTTATTTATATGCTGGAGCTAATAATATCACTTCTCTTTTAGCTTACATGGAGGCTCTACAAGTAAGGTCCATAGTGGAGGTTTTGAAACATAGTAACTGCTCAAACAGTTTTACTTGCCAGTTTGTTGTTATTGTTGTTTATATACATTGTAGTTTCTCCCTGCCAATCTTGTTCTTTTCTATAGAACTAATCCCCATTAAACACTGCCAAGTCGCTTTCCTCCTCAAGGTGCCTTCCCATGACTTTCAAAATAAACTTTCAGTTCTTTAGATCTGCATTGAAGGTCCTCTAATTTCTAACTTGAAAGACCATCTTGCCACCTATGTGAAACCCTGCACCATGAAAATTCATTACCTTTTCAATTAGTTTCTTTTCTTCTTTCTTTCTATGTTTCTTTTTTTGTGGCTTGTGATATTTGGTGAGTCACTTAATTTCACTTACCCTCAGTTTTCTTATCTGTGTGTTCTACATAATAATAGATACCTGCCCCTCCTCACTGTTCAGGGAAACCGTAATAAAGTTGTTATATTGTGATATCATTTGCAAACTCATTCTAAGCCCTAGCATGCATATTATACTTCCTGCATGCACATACAGAAAATGAAAGCGCCACCAAAGGACATCTCCCTGGACCTTTCACTAGCCATGAGGAGACACTTTTGACTTCAAGTCTGTATGGTATTAACTCACTTTCAGGACATCAAGCCCATTGGTTTCACCTCTTGTTTCCCATAACAAGTTTAAGTTGTGATGAACCACTGTTGCATGGTCAGTCATGTTTTTTTTTTTTGTTTTTTTTTTTTGTTTTTTTTTTTTTTGCCTGATTAACCTCAGGCAGTCTCTTGCCATTCACAGAACTATCTAAAGCAGCTGTTTCTCTATACTTAGTCACAGAGAGGATGAAGATTTCCTTCACTGGCTGGGACAACAGCGCCCCTGCAGAGATGACCTCAAGTCCCCAAATTGATCTGGACCTCACGGGCCAAAGGAACCTACGAAATGGGTATGTTGGGCAAACAATGAATGTATCCTACATCTGCAATTTTAAGTAGTGTGTGTTTACAGTAACTTCCAACTTATGTATTCTACCGCCCCTCCACTTGGCTCAAAAGTATGCGGGCATGATCTTCCACTGTCCAAATTCTCTACAGATAATAATAGGAGTCATAACTTCTGGTGGAATGCTCTCCAGAGTCCAGAAGCAGTGCTTGAGACATACTTATGGGTCCCTTCCCTTTTTTCAAGCCTCCTTTAAAAGAGAAACTCCTAACAGAAACGCTCTGTAATTTGCCAGGGGCCCAGCCCAAAGTGTTTTAAACTTTACATTTTTTCTTGCTTGAGTTAGCACCGAAATGCAATCATTTTCATTACGATAAAGTATGGCAGTAACTGCAATAGAATCTATGATGAGGATTTTTTTGTGGAAGTCTTTGCAACTTTTTAATGTTCATGTTTCCAAAGAGACACCCTAAGCTTCTCAGCATAATTTTGCATATGAAACCTAATTACCAGTAGCAACTGAGTGATTTCATTGCTCTATTGCATTATCTATAGCCTTCTCACAACTACCCAAATATGAATGTCATGGGTTCTTTATATAATACGATTTTGTGATGTAGTTGATATTTCAGTGGGCTCTGAACAGAAATCTTATTATTGATCGATGCAATTGAGATGCAGCACGAATTCCAGCATTTAAAAAATGTTTAAACTTTATATTGAAATAGATAATTGGAAAGTACATAAATCCTAAGTATATATCTCATCAGATTTTAATAGACACATCCCCAGCCAACTTTTATTTTTAATTGGTTATTTCTTTGTGAATCATCAAAAAATCCTAATAATTTTATTTTATTTTTTAATTAAAAAATTTTTTTTTAATATATGAAATTTATTGTCAAATTGGTTTCCATACAACACCCAGTGCTCATCCCAAAAGATGCCCTCTTCAATGCCCATCACCTCCCCTCCTCTCCCTCCTACCCCCCATCAACCCTCAGTTTGTTCTCAGTTTTTAAGAGTCTCTTATGTTTTGGTTCCCTCCCTCTCTAACCTTTCTTTCTTTTTTTTTTTTTTTTTCCTTCCCCTCTCCCATGGTCTTCTGGTAAGTTTCTCAGGATCCACTTAAGAGTGAAAACATATAGTATCTGTCTTTCTCTGTATGGCTTATTTCACTTAGCATCACACTCTCCAGTTCCATCCACGTTGCTACAAAGGGCCATAGTTCGTTCTTTCTCATTGCCACGTAGTACTCCATTGTGTATATAAACCACAATTTCTTTATCCATTCATCAGTTGATGGACATTTAGGCTTTTTCCACAATTTGGCTAAAAACCCCCAATAATTTTAGCTTTCCCTTAGAAGTGTAGGTACCTAATCTGAAGAATGCTCATTGTGCTATTGTGTTCTGATTTTCTTCTTAGTCACGTTTTTAAACTGCTTATACATTGGGACACCTTAATATTAGTGTGTTATAATCTAGTCATGATTATTACTGATACAGATGTTACATCTTATTGTGTACATGCATATTTGAGTGAGTGTGTGTACATGCATGCACACATGTGTTTTGGGTATAGAGATGGGACTGATCTGGCCAAGTATGAAATGAGATAACTTTACATATTTATGCTAAAAAACAAGCCATTATTCTTAGTCTTTCACATAATATCTGAAAAATGAATTCACCTCAGAATATGTATATTGAGTACATAGATTCAAGTTTTGAATGTGAAAAGTTACAGTGGAAGGGACCTCAGAGACCTCATTTGAGGTGAAGAAACCAAGCCTTTTTCTTTGAGTGAGTGGCCCAAGGTCACACACTGATTTGTGGTTCACATACTTGCTTAGTATTTACTATCCAAAATATTCAACCCAAGTGTCCTATTATGATTGTTTTCTCTGTAGCAAACATTGAGAACCAGAACTCTTGCTGGCCAACACACAGAGAGAACTCACTTCCACTTTGGAAAATGTCTCAGAAATTTCCCCTCTTCTAACAACTCAACACTCATTCTACTTACAGGGTCCTAGCTGGAGCTGCCTTATAGATAGATAGATGCTTCAGGGAAAATGTAAAAAAAAAAACAAAAACAAACAAACAAACAACCCTGTAAAAACAAGATTAAAAAAACTATTGTTTTGAATATATTTTAGATATAGCCTATAAGCTGTTTTGATCTGACCCTCAAAATGGCAATTTGGGATTCATATTGAGACAGAAAATTGGTTTTCTATCTTGGTTATCAATGAGATCATAGAACTCTGGCTATAGATATTGCTTCTGCACTGGACATGCTAATGTAACATGTGTCCACATAGTATTTCCAACCCGTTTAGGTACTCCAAGGCTGGGACACCACAAGGGAAAAATATCGTAATAACTATCATCTTCTGCCCCACTCCATATGACCTTCTACCCACCCATAAAGATGTGCTATTTGCCTAGATATAGACACACACAAAAAGCCTCCTGAAAGGGACAGGAAAGTTAATGGATTCTTTCAGATCACAAGCACACACCCAACTGGGAAGGATTTAAAATTAAGGAATAGATAGGGGCTGAAGCTTATGGCTCTTGAAACATCTAAGTTCGAGTCAATATCAGTATAATGAAAGTGCTACCTATTACCATATTTCTGAGCAATTTCCTCATCTAAATGCTTCAACAGTGCAAGCCAGGGTCATTTGCTAAAAAGATGCTTGTGTTTTTTACACACATATTCTATTGGTGATGTTTCTTCAAAGTAATTATTGTTTGATTCATATCTAAATGATTATCTTGCATTTTTGACTTTATTTCAAGATGCCTAAGATTGTTTTAGGAAGTAAGCAAGATATACAAGGGAGGATTTCTCTATAAATCACCAGGGTAAAGGGGATAATTTCTCTGTTATTGGGTGGATAAGAAAGTATATGAATTAGGCAGTGGGAGGATTCTGTCCCACAAATAGAATCTAATTGGAGGGTAGTGAATAGAAAAATTTTAAGTTTATTTATTTATTTTGAGAGAGAGAGAGAGGGAGAGTGCAAATGGGGGAGAGGCAGAGAGAGAAGGAGAGAGAATCTCAAGCAGGCTCTGTGCTGTCAGCACAGAAGCTGATGTGGAGCTTGAACTCATGAACCTGGAGATCATGACCTGAGTCGAAATCAAGAGTCAGGCACTTAACCAGCTGAGCCACCCTGGTGCCCCTATGGAAGCCCCGGTGTTTTATGAAGTTTTTAACTTCTGGTTGGCACATTGGACATTAGTGTCTCAAAGAAATTATTATAATATATCCTAACAGTGGCCTATTAAATCTAAATTAACTTTTGGTAAAATAAACTTGCCAAGCTCAACATCGTTTATGTAGGACAATAGACTCTGAATTTTTAAAAACTCAATTATATGGAAGCCTTTGGGAATAATGATCACTTAGGCTTATTTTGCTCTATTAGTCTTTTATTTTTTTTAATGTTTATTTACTTTTGAGAGAGAGAGATAGTGAGAATGAGTGCAAGTTGGAGAGGGGCAGAGAGAAAGGGAGAGAGAGAATCCTAAGCAGACCCCATGCTGAGCATGGAGCTCAATCCCATGCCTGTGAAATCATGACCTGAGCTGAAATCAACAGTTGGATGCTTAAGCAACTGAGCCATCCATGCATCCCTATTAGTCTTTATTTTATAACAATTATTCACTGTAGTGATTGAAGTCATTTGCTTGTTCTCTAATAAGATTTTAATTAAACTGATAAGTCCTCAGAAGAATCTATGAAATATTTATAAACTTACCCCTTAAGTTTTACTTTGTCAAAAGTCTAGCAATAAATGGCAATTTAAAAATAACTCAAGTTTTTACTTGTATTGGTCCAAGATCATATAAACAAATTTATGGTTTCAGCCACAATGAGTAGCTGGTATTTGACCTATCCTCCCATTTTAAATGACTGTAAAGCTGGAGAACACTTCTAAAATATTATATAAAAGGCCAAGTACTTTTAAAACATATTTTATAAAAATATATGTCCTTCAACTTTTACAGCTAAATATTAAAGATATATATATGATTTAAAAACGGAGTATCTGAATATTTTTTCAAAGATGACATACAGATGGCCAACAGGTACATGACAATGTGCTCAACATCATTAATCATCAGGGAAATGTAAATCAAAACCCCAGTGAAATATTCCATCATACCTGTTAGAATGGCTATTATCAAAAAGACTGGAAATAACAAGTGTTTGGTGAGGATATGAAGAAAAGGGAACCCAAACACACTGTTGGTGGGAATGTAAATTGTTGTGGCCCATATGGAAAACAGTATGGAAGTTGCCTCAAAAAATGAAAAATAAAATTACCAAATGATCCAACAATTCCACTTCTGGGTATTTATCTGAAGGAAATAAAAATACTAACTCAAAAATATATCTGCATCCTCATGTTCATTGCAGGAAAAAAAAATACAAAAAAAATGTCTTTTATCTAAAAATAATGTTCTACTTAGAACAGACAGCTCACAAGCAAATGGAGACATTTGGTTTCTCTGTTGTGGTATTCTATCTTACAAGCATTTCATAAACTAATTTTTTCTGTTTCTCCTTTCCACCTTTGACTTTAGGAAGTCTAGAACTGATGAGTGGGTGGAAACATTGTAGTGTATACCTCTCCTTATCTAATAAAATCAACTGTTTTCTTAATTTCAGTCTCTAAGAATTTATTCCATTGAACTCTGAGTCAAGGAGTAACTTAGTAGACAACATCTGTGTAACAGTAGACAAAGCACATCCAGAGATAGCTGAATGCATTGGCCTCTTGAATTGGATGTTGAGCATGTCTACCAAAGTGAGGGGTTTATGTTGACTTGCTGAGGTAGAATAATTTAGGGTAGCAAAGCTAAAGCAGCAGCCCTGGAGGCAGGCTTCATTCTTGAGTGACACACACCCCTAATTTGCTAGAGGCATTAAAACCAAGGAGTAAGTGAGGTTCATCTTCCTGGAGTGTCACTTAAGTTGGAATTTTGAGGAAATAATGATTTGTTTTACACTTCAATCTCACACAGACATACTGTGAAAATGCAAAATAGACATGAACTTAAAACACAAGACTTAAGAAAGGGAGCTTCTTTGGTGCATATCCTCAACATTCTACAGTGATCAGTGTTTATTCTAGGAAGGAAATGTATGAAAACGGAGAGTACATCCTGTCCTGTCAGGCTGGGATTCAAATTTACCTCAGCCCCTCACTAAAGTGTTATTTTGGGGAAGTTGTATAAATGCTCTGAGATTTATTTTCTCATATTTAAAAAGAAGACACTAATATTTACCTCAAGAGTTGCCACAAATTAGAGAGGGAGTAGTGAGAACCTTGTACATACCTGGCTGGATGGTACCCTCTCCTCTCTACTCCGGCCCCCTAAAATTATGTGAAATCATTTAGGCATAAGTTGAAATGGAGGAAGAATGGGAGATCACCGTGTTTTATCACAGACTTGCATTCAAGTTTGCATCTCAAGGGTTAATTCCTTCACTACTTCTCTTGTCATGATGCTGTCATAAAGGCTGGGAAAGAGTCTACCCTGAGAACACAATGTTTGTCCCATATATGGCTCCTGCCTAGGGAATCAGGCCTGGAGAGAGTCTTTGGTTGCTTCTGCTTTCTCAACAATGAAGCTGAGTAAAAACAATGTTAAATTGGAAGGCTATCCTGAAGTGCTAACTTAAGTAACTCCACAAGGAATAGGATAAGAGGGTACATGAGGGAGCCAGCCAGGGACTCCCAGTTCTGGTGGAATAAAGGGCAGGAGGTTAGGGGACAGGTAGAAGGACTGCAGGAGACTCTCTGGAAATGTATGGGGGAGAATTTGGGGTCAGAGGATTAGCTTTTGTTCTAGGGCTCGCTGGTCTCTGAGGGTAGCTTCAGTGTGGGAGAGAGGTGGAACTAAATAGTGGTAATAGGGAAGCCATCTCTAAGCAATGATGATGGGCTGTCTTCCACCCGGGGGATTCATATACGGGTGTTTACAAGCTGGGAGTTTGTAATTTTGGGACTATTTCAAAGATAGTATGTTCTATGGTACCTCCATTTATGCTAATTGTATAAATATGGAATCTTTCTATTAATGATTATTTACTGAATGCAAAGCACACCAAGGACAGCAAAATGAGGCAAGACCCTACTATTAACTTCATTCATTTAGCAATATTTAGCACCCACCACATACCAGGCATTGGGAATATAAAATGAAAAGTCCTGTGTTTGCCCCTCAGGATATACATTCTACCTGAGGCTGTGTATATCATAGTCAATCACTTCAAAAAAGTCTAAGTGAAATGCATATTCTAAGTATTCATTTTTATTAATGTAAAAGCATATGTCAACCATGTTTTTTTCATCTCCTGATTTCTTAAAGGCCTAGGGACACCTCTGGCACTATTTTTAAAAAACAAAAAATACTTAAAAATTGTTCATATATATGTATACATAATCTTAAATACAATTAATATATAAAATCCATATATCTATATATGATATAGATGTAATATTGGCTTGATTATATACATATATGTAAATTGTTTATATATATATATAATTTTGGCTTGATTCTAAATCTTTTGAATCAGAATTTCTGCTTCTGAGGCTCAGGAAGCTGATTTTTAGCAGACTCTCAGTGTGATCTTTTGTAATTAAAAATTGAGAACCATATAGTCCACTTTCT
Source organism: Herpailurus yagouaroundi (assembly GCF_014898765.1). Taxonomy (NCBI): domain Eukaryota; kingdom Metazoa; phylum Chordata; class Mammalia; order Carnivora; family Felidae; genus Herpailurus; species Herpailurus yagouaroundi. The sequence continues at coordinate 63,509,490 of NW_024412391.1, read as the reverse complement.
TTCTTAACATTCTCCCTTATCGTAAGATAGATGACACCGAAGACTTTAAAAGCAAAAGCAGAAGAGATCGCATCTGCCATGAAATTTCCAAATACAATCTTTCTAAGTATGTGTTGGTGCATAAACTGATTTGTTTTGACTGATTTTATCAGTGGGGCCAATCCACAAAACAGCCATGTCAATCAAAAAGTCATTTCCTTTTGTTTGTGTTTTAACATTCACCAGCCTGGGGATTGTCACAGACAAAGGTCACCTGATTACATTACGGTAGCAGGGAGTTGGGTGGCTTCTGTAGGAGCCACACTGGAGACATCCATCAAAGAACTTTTCAGTGGGCCGGTCAGTGCTTAATGAAAGTGTCAGTGGCTTTCACAGAAAAGTTTATCTTGATCCCTGTTAACACTCTTGATAATAAACTTCACACTTTCTTAGATAAATGATCTTTCTAAATTTTTAAGTAGGCAAAGGTAATCAAATCTAAGAGGACAAAGTACACTTTTGGGGAATGGAGGGGGGAATCCAGAGGCCTTGTTCCCTGGCTTTGGAAAGAAAGTAAAGTAAAGCTGGAGTGTGCTGGGGCTTGAGACATGGCTTCCAGAATCAGAGAGGCTCAAATCCTGCTATTGATCTTACCATGCTATCTTGGGCAACTTTTTCAGTGTAGTGAAGCCATAATTTTCTCATTTGTGTAAGGAAGGAAATAATAATAACTAACATTTATTGCATATTTGTTATGTAGTGAACATTTGACATGTACTAACTCACTGAAGCCTGACTGTAATGGAGATGATAATATGACCCCTATATTCCAGAGAACTGTAAGTTAGAACTGTAACTGGGGAATAGAAAACAACGTCATAGGGTTTTGGAGAACATTAATTGATAATATTTGGAATGCTTAGCACAGGGCCTGATGCTCATAAATGCTAAATAAAGACTACCATTAATATAAATTTATTACACCCACTTTGTTTTTTTTTATCTTTTTAAGCCTTCTCCAATAGTTATTTGAAAATTCATAGCCTCTTTGATCTGGACCCTTGGGCCAGCAAGTTAATTAGGATGTATTATCTGAATGTATATATAGTGCATTCCTCTTCATACTTCGAAAGAAGAGTCCAATGGATTTCTTTTCTTTTAAATTATTTTAATGTTTATTTGTTTTTGAGAGAGAGAGCACAAGCAGGGGAGAGGCAGAGAGAGAAGGAGACACAGAATCTGAAGCAGGCTCCAGGCTCTGAGCTGTCAACAGAGAGCTCAATGTAGGTCTTGAACTCATGAACTGCAAGATCATGACCTGAGCTGAAGTCAGTCGCTTAACCAGCTGAGCCACCCAGGCACACCAAGTCCATTGGGTTTCTAAAGTTGGTTCCAGGAGATAATACTCTTTATTTCCCCAGTATGTGATTCTGACTCATTACTCTGGGCAGGACCAGAAAGTATGCACCACCAAGGAGAGGTTTTATCCAAAATATTACTAATCAGTCATTTTAATTACTTCCAAGGGGCACCTAGTAGATGCTTTGGCTGGATTGATGCTGCACTTTGGATAATTGATTCAAATGTGAGTTCCATTGTTTTGTTGCCCTCAGAAAGGCAGGGTAAGAGGCAGTGTGTCGTAGGGAAGAAACCAAATTTCTGTCAGGTACTGGGGAGAGGAGACAGAGCTGGAGCTGAAACTGATGCCTTTCCTTCCAACTAAGAGTTGTATGATCTTGGGCAAGCTACATCAAGTACTTAAATTGGAAGTACCCCATAGGGCTACTTTGAGAAAGTAAACAAAAGAAGCTATAGAAGGCTCCTAGTATGCTGTTGGTCACATAGCAGGTACTCAATAAATTACACTGAAGTATCAAGATTATTTTTATTATAAATACCAATAATGTTTTAGATACACTGGGTTGGATAAATAGCCAGTCTTATGACTGAGCAGCCAGCACAGATAGAGATTATAAAGTTATAAAATCTAGTCAAACTGGTAGAGGACTAAATAGCATACAGAAACAATTACTTTGAGAGGCCATACTCATTTATTTTTTCTTTGATTGAACCAATAAATGTTGAGGCTTTTGGAAATTAGAAAGAAGGGGTTGTATCTAAAGACAAATCCTTCCTGGGGTGCCTGGGTGGCTCAGTCAGTTGAGCATCCAACTTCGGCTTACACCATGATCTCAAGGTTTGTGAGTTTGGTTCCTGCATCGGGCCCTCTGCTATCAGTGTGGAGTCTGCTTTGGGTCCTCTGTTCTCCTCTCTCTCTGCCCCATACCCCTTTCTCAAAAATAAATAAACATTTAAAAAATCTTCTATAAAAAAAAAAGACAACTCCTTTCTTATTTTTCTTTGAGAGCTTGGGATCGCTGATGCAAGACTGCTGGGTCTTGGTAGAGAGTGTTTTGAGAGTACCTACATAAAAAAATTCCTTCAGAATGGGAAGGGAATGGAAGCTGTGGTCCCAAAAGTTGTGGGAGCTTGTTCTCAGACTCTTGAAATCTCTTAGGGGTGTTGACAGAACCTCAAACGGCATGCCTACATGGTATTCCTATGGGGACTAGGCTCTTGAGCAAAAGTTCCCAGACTCAGCAGCAGTGCCAGGCCCCAAGCCTGTCATCAAATGGAAGAATTGTCAAATGAGCTTCCTGTCTTATATGGTGGATTTCTCAGTGCTAACCCTTGTGGACTGAAAACCTAAGATGACTCCTTCAGGCTTTGTAGACTTGACCCCCTCCTGTGATGCCATCAACCACTCTTAAAACATTGGGGAGAGGAGGCCCTAAGATGGTCTCTGATGGTATTCCCTGCCAGCTTGGAGACTTGTGGAATAAACAAAAGATATATAATATTACTTGCACACCCAAGTGTAGAGTAAGATTCATGTTTTCTACATATGTTAATCAGATGGTTGTTGAGATCCATGTTGAAATCAGAGGGAGATATTGAAGATAGAATAAAAGCTGAACTATTTATTCCTTCTACCTTCTGCCTTCAGGAACAGCTCCATTGGGTCTCATCTGACAGCGGAGACCTATATGCTTCTGCCTGAAATCCAGGTTGTAGAACCCAGTCTGTACCTCTAGCACAATGGTTCTCAAACTTGAGCGTGCATCAGAATTACCTGGAGGGTTTGTTAAAACAAAGGTTGCTGGGCTTCACTCACAGTTTCTAATCTAGTAAGTCTAATGTTGCCAGAGAATTTTCATTTATAACAGGTTCCTAGGTGATGCTGATCCTGCCGGTTCAGGGACTCCACTCTGAAAACCAGACATGTGGAAGAAAACCTGACAGAGGCTGGGTTTGAATTTTTATTCATCCTAATTTTTAGAGGAAATTCCTTTCTTATGTAGGATGAATTTAGTGTATATTTACAATTTTGCTTCATAACGCTGTCCCTTACACCCACCCGCCATGTTCCCCACTAAGCATAATTTTACAAGTTTGTTTACAGAGTTTTTAAAATTTTTAGTGCCCATTTTTCACATCAGGGTTTGTGACAGCACTAGATAAAATTATGGCACTTTTTAATGCTTTTTATTTTACTGTTAACAGGAACTCTGAACTTGTCTCTTTAGTAGAACTTGGGAGTTCTAAGTTCTGAACAGGACAAGAAAGCGGAGATTGGAATTTGTAAGATACACACACACACACGCACACACACATATATGACTTTTACAAAGCCATCATCTTACTTTTTTCAAATACAACCTACCCAAGACTCTTATCTGAGTTGGTTTTAAAAAGCTATTTTGTGTGAAAAATTGTATCCAATTTTTTTCTTGCACCCTGTAGATATTCTTTCATGGACTGATGAACAGAGTATAAAATCTGTTACAGAAATTAAATAGTGTAGTGGGTAAAAGCATGGGCTTTGCTGACAGATATACCTCAGTTCGAATTTCAGTTTCTGTCCCTTCGCAAATAAGGGTGACCTCAGGCAAGTCAATTTTTCCTCTTTGAACCTCAGTTTTTTCATCAAGTAACAGAGATAATGCCTCCTCTTTGGCTTGTTGTGAGGGCTGATTTAGATGATGTGAGTAATAAGCATTCTAAATAGAAGTTATTATTTCTTAAAGATGATCCTTTTCTCAAACCATTTAGCCCCCCTCTGCAACCCCCAAATTTTAGAGTTTAAAAAGAAAAAGCCCTGTGGAAAATTAGGGAAAGGATATTCCCATACTGGATATTAGGAGAAGGTACTATTATGAAACCACGTGGTTTTCACTTGATATGATAGAATAAGTGTATTTGCTTAGTGTTTCTCTGTCTTCAGTGGTTGCCTGAATCAACATTAGCTAAGAGAATTCACACAGTTCAAATAAATATCAGAGGGCTGGAGAGGACTTTTCTCTAGCCAAGTAGATCATGTTGGAATGCTGAGTTAACATCTATATACATGTAAATATTTGGATAATATCTCTTGCTACCAACATAGGATTTTCATGGTGTAAAAGTATTTGTAGCTTAGATGAGACAAACTTGGAGAGAATGAATGAATGAATGAATGAATTCATATATATGTATGAATACAGTGAAAAAATATACTATATATATTAGAATACAGTGAAATCATTTTTATCAGCTTTTATCTTTTAAATGCAGTTCATAATATTGACTTCTCAGGCTTTATTTAATTCCATGTTATGTCCTAAATGAATCTGTTCAGATAGGGTATAGCAAATGAAAGAAAATGATGCTAGTTAATTTACGACAAAGTCAGATGTGTGTGTTAGAAAGAGCAAAGATAAAATCAATTAGCAGGCTATAGAATAGCTCACAAAATTAAAGGTTTTTGACCAGGCCAGGAGGGAGCAAAAAAGCAGGAAAGCTCAGACATCCTGATGAGCAGGCTGTGTCTCTCCTGAGCAACAACTTCTTCTTCTGTGAGTCATTCTGCTTGAGAGATAAGGGTCCACCTATCTTGTCTAGCTCAGGTCAGGTACTCACCTATTGTTAGGGGAGGGCAGGGAGCCTTGATTGACGGTTCCATCTATGCTGTGGCATGATTTCTGGTGGAGAGGGGGACTACCCTCCACCCTGACTCAAAATAGCCTACTCTTACCATACATAAAGGAATGAATGCAAAAAGAAGTGTAGGTTACTGTACAAAAAGCACATAAATATACTTGTCTGCATTGCTTATATCGCATGTTCATTTAACCTGAAAGGAAAGATGCCATTGGCTTAGAGTAACAGCCAAAAGCATCTTAAAAATATACCTTTAATCCTCAGCTTATCCAAACTCATAAACCACCATACTATGCACATTGAATTATCTAAAAGTTAATATTTAATGTAAATATCCAACATGGCAAGATAAAACTCATTAAATGGAATAATGTTCATTTGAGGGGTTAATTTATTCATACCCGATGCAATGGCTATTTTGGTGTTCACTTCTAATAGCAGCAGCAATAAAAACTTTGGCAATGCTGTTAATTTATTAAAGGCTATAGCTAGTAAATATTTAATACAGCCCCAAACATTTTAATCTCTTTTCCATTAATATTTTACCTAACAGTTTCTCTCTCACATAATCAATTTAATATTTTTAATGCTTAATATTTTAATTGGTCTTCAATTTGGAAAGATGGAATAGGAATTTAAGCTTAAGATATGAAATTGTATCTACAAGCTAAAGAAAAAGTTAAAAATATGTAAACCCCTTAGGAAATGGAAAATTACTCTATTCTAAAATGTATGCCATAAATTTTATATTAAATGAACACTGAATCATAAATGTTTCTTCTTTCACATCTTTAATATTCAACAATTATGTCTCTTCTTAATATCCTTTGGCATTAAATTTAATTGACCCTGGTTGTGTCAATTAGAAGTACTTGTATTATTTATGGATTTTTTATGAATTGTCTTTATCAGGTCTGTAGAGCTTTAGGTCACTTGCTTATTTATCACCTTGTTCATCAAATCCTCATCTTAAAATATGGGATTTTTGAAATAGCTTTTAATACCATAAAACATCTACTCTTACTCCTATATCCTAATGTAGGATTTTCTGTAAAGGACCAGATAGTAAATATCTTAGGCTTTGTAGGCAACATACTATCTCATTCATCTCTTCTTCTTAGCAACCTTTTAAAAATTTAAAAGCTATTCTTAGTTGAATGGCTGTACAAAAACAAGCTGCAAGCTACATTTGACCCAGAGTCTTGGTTTGCCTACTCCTGTAATGCAGCATTTTATAAAAAGATGATACATACAAAAGGCTATAAGATTCATAACTTTAGTAATTTTAAATGAACTACTATAATAACCACCATTTAATTCAAGAAGTGGAACATTATAACCAACGCCTCAAAATCTTCCCTTGTGCCATTTCCAGAGTTAATAATATCTTTGGACATTGTTCTGAATCAATGTAGTTTTATCTTTTTCCTTTTCACTGAATTCCTTTGTAATTTGGTCAGCTTGTCAAAAAACACATATTAAGGCTCTCTTGTGTTCCAAGCACCTTACTAGGTTCCCAAGGAGCTAGTGATGAAGATACATTATGCATACATAAGGGAATAATAACAAATTCAGTACTAGCTGATGGTGGCTTGAAGATGATATGGTAAGAATTGGGGTATATTTTTTAAATAGTGCCATCGGACTTACTGATGGATTAAATGTGAAGTGTACATGAAAGAGAGAAATCAAGGATGACTACAGTTTTGACCTAAGCAGTTGAATAGATGGTGATGCTATGTAATAGGATGAATTTGAGAGAGGCAGGTTTTATAGCAAAGCTTAATAGTTATATTTGGGATATGTTAAGTTGTATGTTTATTAGAGACCTCACTGAAAATTTAAGTAGACATTTGGATATTCAAGTCTGCAGCCACAAGACTGGATGAAATTACTGAGGGAAAGAATAGATAATGAAACTAGATAAAGAAAGGATGAGGAATGAGGAACAAGCCCTGGAGTGAAACAACTAGAAGCTTACTGAAGATGAAGAGTCAAAGGAAGATAGGCAAAACATGCCTCGTCATGTTAGGGAATACCCTGAGCGGTGTGGAAGGGATCTTTGAGACTTACGGAAGAAAAGAAACAGTGGTCCACCCAGATTTAAACAAAACAAAACAAAACAAAACAAAACAAAACAAAACAAAACAAA
>NW_024412391.1:63380869-63502369 GCF_014898765.1 Herpailurus yagouaroundi | reverse complement strand
AAACAAAACAAAACAAAACAAAACAAAACAAAACAAAACAAAACAAAACAAAACAAAAATTCTGAGACACTGAGAAAGCTGAACCCATTCACTTTGGCAGGATAACTTTATGACCTTGATAAAAGCCATTGTGGAAGAGTGGTGAGGATAAAACAAAAACAAATATAAAAACAAAAACCTTGGTTGTATTGAGCCAAGCTGGAATGGCAGATGCACCCTTCAAAGGAGTTTGCAGTGAAGGGCTTAAGGAAACAAGGTGATAGCTAAAGGAGACATGAGTTAAAGGGAATTTTAGAAAAATCAGTAATATTAAAATGAGCTTATGTATAATTTAAAAACAAAAGTACTTTAAGAAATATTTTAGGGGCGTCTGGGTGGCTTGGTCGGTTAAGCGTCCGACTTCGGCTCAGGTCATGATCTCGCGGTCCGTGAGTTCGAGCCCCGCGTCGGGCTCTGTGCTGACAGCTCAGAGCCTGGAGCCTGTTTCAGATTCTGTGTCTCCCTCTCTCTCTGCCCCTCCCCTGTTCATGCTCTGTCTCTCTCTGTCTCAAAAATAAATAAATGTTAAAAAAAATTAAAAAAAAAATATTTTAGTGATTATCACCATAAATCGGTACCGGTTACTTCATGCTACATAACCAATTACTCCAACTGGTGTAAAACAAGCATTTATTATGCGCCAATATTTTGTGGGTTGGTTTTGGATTGGTCTATACTCTACAACAGGGATTGGCAAACATTTTCTGTGAAAGGCCAAATAGCAAATATTCTAAGCTTTGCAAGCCCAGCGGTTACCGTCACAACTATGCAACCTAGTCATTACAACAGGAAAATAGCCACAGACAGTACATGAAATAAAGAAAGTGATTGTTCCATCAAGACTTTCCTTACAGAAATAGGTAGGTAGTGGGCTGGATTCGGCCCGCAAGTCCTAGTTTGCTGACTGCTGGCCCAGAATGTCTGAGGCCTCATCTGGAAGATGAAGATTCAATTCGGGGGGGGGGGGGGGGCGCGGACTTGACAGCTGGCCTGGAATGCTGCAGCTCCTCAAGCGTCTCTTTCTGCCTTGGTGTGATCTATGTGATCACTCAAGCATGGCGGCCTTGAGTTAGTTACACTTTTATTTATTTATTTAAACAATTTTTGTAATGTTTATTTATTTTTGAGAAAGAGAGAGAGACCCAGGGCGAGAGGGGGAGCGGCAGAGAGAGAGGGGGACAGAGAATCTGAAGCAGACTCCAGGCTCTGAGCTGTCAGCACAGAGCCCAAAGCAGGGCTCGAACTCACAAGCTGTGAGATCAGGACCTGAGCTGAAGTTGGACAGTTAACTGACTGAGCCACCCAAGTGCCCTGCATTCGTTACACCTTTAAAATGAAGGCTCAGGGCTTCCTGTCCCAGGAAAAACTGGGAGAATCTTCCTGGCTGTTTTGAACCTAGGCTCAGAACTCATGCAGTGTCACTTCTGCCATGTGCTATTTGTTGATGTAGTGACAAAGGTCCACCCAGGTATAAGGAGAGGGAAAGGAAGGAAATGTTTGCCTCTTCCTGGGAGGAGAAAGAATTTATAGGCATGTTTAAAACCTCCATACTTTCTGAGGAATAAAGAAAAGGTCAAGATCCTTTTTTTTGTTTGTTTTTCTAGAAGGAAAATTTGAAATTTCATAATGGCTCAGGTGATTTCAAAATACTGGTTGAAAATGGAGAATTGTGATCATACTGTAATTTTTTTAAATTTTCTTTGGAATAGTACTTAGAAAAGTCTCCTTGCATAATTCAGCTATGATGGTGCTTAATTGCAAGCAGACTTGGGCTGTTTTACTAAAAAGAGGACACATATAATTGGCCTTATCTTTTGAATGTGTAGACTTAAAATCAGTTGATATTTTGTGGATTTGGTTGGGCCACTAAACATAAAAATGGATATTTTACTGTTAGAAATTGTAAATAAGTTTATTTGGGCATCTGTAATAGGCCTAATAATGGCCCCAAAGATGTCAGTGTCCTGGAATCTGCAAATGATACTTTCTATGGCCAAAGGAACTTTGCAGATGCAATTTAGGATATTGAGATAGAGAAATTATCTTGGATTATTCAGATGGGCCTAAAGCATAATCACAAGTGTCCTTACATGAAAGAGGCAGAGGGAGATTTGACTAGAAGAAGGTGTAGGAGATGTGATGATGGAAGCAGGAAGTTGGAGGAATGCAAGGAAGAAGCCACAAGCCAAGGGCTGCAAGTAACCCCTCAAAGAGGGAAAAGCCAAGGGAAGGGATTTTCCCTGAGAGCCTCTGGAAGGAAACTGCCCTGCCTACACCCTGATTTTTAAAAAAAAAATTTTTTTTCAACGTTTATTTATTTTTGGGACAGAGAGAGACAGAGCATGAATGGGGGAGGGGCAGAGAGAGAGGGAGACACAGAATTGGAAACAGGCTCCAGGCTCTGAGCCATCAGCCCAGAGCCTGACGCGGGGCTCGAACTCCCGGACCGCGAGATTGTGACCTGGCTGAAGTCGGACGCTTAACCGACTGCGCCACCCAGGCGCCCCACCTACACCCTGATTTTAACCTAGTGAAACTGACTTCAGACTTCTGGCCTCTAGAACTGTAAGAGAATAAATTTGTGTTATTTTAAGGCACTGAGTTGCTGGTAATATATTTTGGCAGCCTTAGGAAATGAATGCCACTTTCTACAGAAGTTCATGAAACATTTGGCTGACACAGTTAATTGCACATGACATAAGTTATAGCGAGTTAGGAGTTTTCTGTAAGTCTGTGAGGGTTAAAATAAAACTGTAAATGGAGTGCTTGCTTATAGCAGTTGCTCCAAAAAATGTAAGTTAAACAAGATATATGTTAAATAAATGATTAGAAAATAGGGAACAAAAAAAAGAAAAAAGAAAAGAAAAAGAAAAAGGGGACATGACATGGTGTGGCGTGGTGAAACCAGACAGTGAAACTTGTAAAAGCCATAAGAAAGAAAAGGCACAATGAAACAGGGTTGAAATTGAAAAGGCCCAAGGGAACAGAGGATGGAATTTCTACAGGGAGACTAAAGTACAAATCTCAGGGGCCCTTGGAGGCAGGATGAAGTTGTCATACCCCAACACTCCAGCCAAGCCCCCACTGTGGGGCAGAAGGATAAGGTGGAGCATTTATTCATTCCATCCTAATGGCTCACCGTGTCCCAAGCATGGACTTTGTTTCATTCCCCAGGGGACAAAACGAGGCAGGGTTGACTCAAATACACAGGGAGGTCACAAGTCTTTTTGAGTATCCTCACTAATTGAAAATTGTTTCAGTTCTTTTTAAATGGCAAAATATTAAATGCCAAACTTCTAACTTTAATGACTTAGGGATACTTTTACATGATAGCTAATACAAAGCTAAAGATTAAAGGGGAAAACACATTCGGGTTCATAATACTCAGGCACTTCACCGCATCTTTGTTTACATCTACGTCACCTGTCTCCTAGAAGCAGCAAAACAGAAGGCCCAACAGCATGGATTCTGGAGTAGGAATGCCTGGGTTTGAATCCCAGATTTGCCATTAATTAGATTGGTGACTTTGGACAACTATCACTCAACTCCCTTATCTGCAAAACAGAGAAAATAATAATATCTATCACAACTTCTCATAAGAATTGAAAGGGTTAATAAATGTAAAACATGAGCAGTATCAGCGCATAGTAAGGGCTACATATTTGTTGAATAATGGTATTAAAAACTTCATGAGTGGAGTTCACAAGAAAGCACATTCATTTGCACTCTGTAAATTGACAAATTTTTCCAAAGGTTAGCCATTTTCCTGCTTGATATTTTCCATGCTTTCTTTCTAAGAGTCCCCATGATGAATTTCCACTTACCATTCAACAAATGCCCACAGAGCTCAGGCCTGTGAAAGCCAGTGAACCCGTATGTTGCAAACGAGTGTCAGTAATGGCGACAGTTAGGGTTTCACAATCTGTGAGAAGAAAGCTCACAAATGCAATCGGAAATGAGGCACTTCTTATGCCACTTCTAAATCACTTCAAACTCTTTCAGACTGTAATAAAGTGCTGGGGGTGTCAATCATAGTTTTTGCCTCAAGGTGGAGAAGTAAAAATCTTACTGGCTTTGTCAGTCTGGCAGAACTGCATTCAAATCCTGACCCAGTCCTTACTAACTACATAATAGGCAGCTTAGTTAAACTTTCTTAATCTAAAAGGGGCACTTTGGCTGAGTTCTAAAATATACATATATATGCAACCCAGTAATTCAGCAAATGATAACTATCCTTGGCTAAGTTATGATAACTTATCCTTGGCTAAGCGGCAATAGACTGTATATAGTTTGGGTGTTCAGAAGTTGGAATATCTAGGAATCAGGTAACACATTTGTACATATGTATTTTTCAGTGAGGAAACGAAAGGAGTGCTACTTCAAGCCTGTCTTTTGGAAGCTTTTATTGGCCAAAGTTTTCTGTCTTTAGTTTTGTTTAGCCTTTTAGAAGTTTATAGCATTCAGGCATTTCCTTTGGCAAATCTGGCACAGGCTAAAGAGAAAGGACATAAATATTTTTCAGTCTCTCTAGTGAAAGTGGATGTGCAACATATGTGGCTAGTCAGATACCACTTTCCAGTAACAAGGTCCCAGGCACCGGTTTCAGAAGACTTTATTCCCTGCTTCCCCCATGACTAACCCCAGAGGAGGAACTGACTCTGCAAATAGCTGGAATCATAGTTATTCTCTTCATTTCCTATATGACCCTCCAAGCCCCCACCCCCATGCACACGCACACACACAAATAATCCCACAGCCACATCAGTGTCAGGGTCCTGGATTTATTTTGTTCTCAAGGAAACTGATGCCTGAGAGAAAGAGTTTTTTGTCTTTCAAAATTTGGCTGCTTCTTCCTAAATGAGACCGCTTTTTAGAAAGATTTTCATGGTATCAGGTTAGTTATCTAAAAATACTGTGATTTCACTCTAGATATAAAAGAAATGGGAAAAGGGCTAAATTAAGATGACGTACTATTGAACATCTCATTTTTATTACTTTATTTATTCCGTGATAAGAACTGTCTGTAAGCTGGTGGTATAAATCACTGTAGGACAAGCATTATTACCCGTATTTTACAAATAAAACAGAAAAGACCCAGAGAGGTTAAAGGATTTGTCTGTGGTCACAAAGCTTTTTAGTAGCCAACCCAAAATAAGAACCGAGGACTTGGGATTGCAAGTTCTGTACTGTTTTTCTTTGCCGTGTGCTCTTGGTAATTAACATGATCAAAATCTACTTAGAGGTTAGTGGGTACAACAAAATAAATAATTGTTCCTTTTGTTTGGTGAGTTTGTTTTGACCTAGATATTAAATTTCCTCAAGTCCCACTATCTTTAGTTATGTCTATTCTAACTTTTTGTTTTTGTTTTTGACAATATTTATGGCTTTTAGACTGTTGATTTGTATTTAGGAAGATAGCTTTGGTAACTACCAAACAGGAAGTCATCCAGGTCAGTCTGGGCCATTTGTGGAAGCAAGGCTAGCTAATGACTTCAGATATGCAAAGAATAAAGGGAGACCAAATGATTTGGTTTACTCTTTGGTTTTTCCCACTCTTTTTAGACCCAATATAGATCCCATCTGTAAAGGTCAGAGATACATCCTGCCTGCCTCTTTGAGCCTGTTTCTTTCCAACAGCATAGTCTCCTCACCATAATTCACTCTTCTTCATTCTTGTCTTGTTCTATTGAATAAGGGATATTTCCTTTAGTCTTGTTCTAATATCTCAAGATCAAAACTGATATAAACTGGCGAATGACCTGAGTCCAAAGTTCTGGTGAGTCATTCCCTAGGACTAAAGAAAGGATAACATAGATATAGCTGTTAATCTCCTTTACAGTCCAGGTAAGAGGCTACTGACACCTCAGAATGGTAGGTAAATAGGAAAGCAAATGAGGAATCTTGAAGAATTCTAAATTCCCAAAGCAATGTTACTGTATTCTTCTATCTCTTCCCTTAAGTCTGTCCCGGGGGGAAAATGTATCCTTGTCAGCATTACAACATTACAATAAAAATTACGGTAATTTCCATCCCATGAAAGAAAGACTTGGGAGACAGAACATTGCCATACTATCTGGGGAGACTTTGTTTAGTAGTTGGTTGTTTATTGTTTTGCTTGGAAGTCTTTGATGGGTGGTAAGGGGGTGAATGAATGAATGGCAACCTCATAAATTATCCTGTCATTGTAACTGATTATGATAAACCTTCTCAAGGGGTCTGAATTCCCCAGGGAACTTTGCCCAGGATTTCTCAATTTTTTTGTGATACCATTGAAAAATGGTGACTTGGATAAAAGAACTCAAGAGCTACACGCAACTCTGTATGCTCTTCTGGATGCAGCTGTATTCTTATTTTGCTAAACGTGGTTGATATTTAAGAACCCCCAGCCCCATGACAAGGGTTTTGAATTTGTTTTCACTATTTGTACCTCATGATATGGTATGGAGATTGGGGAAATAATCCTTTAATAATGAGCCAGAGCTGGACTGATAGAAACATACTCTAGACCCTGATTGGTGAAGCCAGAGAGAGATGTCATTTCCTAAGAAACAGATAATAAGAGAAATTTAGAAAGCAGTTGCAGAATGAAGAGCAGAGAAGTGATGATGATTATTCAGAAAAAAGAGGGACATTGGGACTAGAGACATAGAGGAAGACCTGGATAGTGATTATAGACATCTACTAATAAGGAAAGAGGGTCCAGTGGCTAAAAAGGAAGAAATAGTTTGGATTTCATCTGTTTGTACCTACAGACTAATTAGCAAGGACCCAACTGTCCCAGGGACCAGACTTAAAAGAAGTAAAGTTGGCGTGGTAGAAAAGAAATCTGAGTTATTAAAGTATATCCAGCTAAATTATGCACCTAAGCTATTTGTAACTCATTTACTTGAGTATATATTTTATAGATAACATATTCATATGTAGTAAAAAAAGATCTTGCACTATAAACTGTAGTTGTGATTTGAATGACTTGCCTGAGCAGGATGTGGAAGAGGATCCTGTGTCTCTTGATGGCAGCCCCCAGGTCAGTCTAAAAAGAAATAAAATGTCTTGAATTTTGGTTTGCATTAATAGAAGGGATTCAAAGTAAACACAGGGTCTCCTCTCTGAGGGGAGTATTGTTAATTTATTATTAATTTAGTATCAATGCCTTCTTCTAAAGATGCTATAAATTGAGGACCCTCTAATGTTTTTTTTAACCCATGGGTATTAAAGAGTAAACTGTTACAAATCAAACTCAGTCCTACTCTTGATAACGTTGTGGTTATAAGACTAATTTTTGCATAGAGAGTGGTATAAAACTCACATTTTCTTCCTCACAAGTTGGATTGATTCTTTAAAACGATAGCAAGAAAAATCATGAAAAGTAGCCCAAATACTCATTCCTTTATCTAATGTCTCATTGCTTAGCAATTTTCTTCACTGTCATTTTTCAGTGGGAAAATACCTAAAATTTATCTACTGAAATTCAACTGAACAGAGTAATTTAAAACAAATCAATAGGCATACTAATAATAAGGTAAACATTCAAATGCAATACAGCATTTGTTTCTAATTACCACTTCATCAAGTCCCAGTTACAAATTAAGTCTCTTTATTTCAATTAACAATTTAATGGTGCTTTAGAGAGATAAAGAATGTTTTAAAAAGAAACCAAACCTCTGATAAAGCACACCCAATTTTCTCCCAAAAGAAAACATGGCAAAAGCATCAAGCTATGAGAAAAAGCCTGGGATAGATGATTTGTGGAATGTACTGTCCACCACAGCTAGGAGATGTAGATAATGTTCATTTTGTGTGTTTTATGTTTATTTATTTTTGAGAGAGAGGGAGAGACAGAGCATGAGCAGGGGAGGAGAAGAGAGAGAGAGGGAGACACAGAATCTGAAACAGGCTCCAGGCTCTGAGCTGTCAGCACAGAGCCCAACGCGGGGCTCGAACTCACGAACTATGAGATCATGACCTGAGCCGAAGTCAGACGCTCAGCCAACTGAGCCACCCAGGCGCACTCATTTTGTTTGTTTTATTTGCCAGGACCTTCTCTCCTATTCTGTACACGTCTCTTCTGATATCCTATATGGGGGAAAGGCCAGCTAACTAGGTACGCATCTACCTAACAAATATTATTGAGCACCTGTCTTGTGCCAGGCACTTAAGTGCCAGGTCATGAGGATTCAGTGATGAACAAGACCTAGTTCCTTCTCTTAGGAACTTCTCTTGTTTAATGGTAGAGACAGATATAATAGTCATAGTGTAATGTGTCTAAGACAGTAACTGAATAAGAAGAACTATAATGAAGATTGATAAATTCATTTAAAGTGTTATATCATTTCATCCAGAGGTTTTTAAATGGACAGAGGAATATTTCTTCTCTCTCTCCCTCTCTCTCTCTCTCTCTCTTTCACACACACACACACACACACACACACACACACACACTGCTGCTATGGGTGAAATTCCAGGTGTATGTAGTAAAGTTGGTGATAAGTTGGTGATATATTGATACTCATGTAGGGACCCACAAACTCTCTATAACAGTGAGCTTATTACAAATGTTAATTCCAATTCTTGGCTGGATAAAGCCATAGAATGTTAGAGCTTCAAGGAATTACTGAGTATATTTAATTGACTCATTTTATGGAGAGGAAACTGAGACCTAGAAGAACTAAGTCATTTGCTCAAGAAGACAAAGATAATCATTGGAAGTCAACATTAGAGATCAGCTCTCCTAATCCTTAGTACAACATGTTGGAGATACTTTGTTTTTACTCACAATGCTGGCATTTGCTTGTCATTATCTAACTTGACCTTTCTACAAACTCAGTATCCATAACTCTTACTCTGTCTGCTATGATGATGATGAAACCTTCCATGTCAGTAGCCACATCTGCTAAATGAAGTTATTACTTTTCATTAAAAACTTTTTTAACATTTATTTATTTTTGAGAGAGAGAGAGAGAGAGAGAGAGAGAGCAAGCAAACACGGGGTCATGGAGCAAGGGCAGAGAGAGAGGGAGAGAAAGAGAATCCCAAGCAGGCTCCACATTGTTAGCTCAATACGGGGTTCAAACTCATGAACTGTGTATCATGACCTGAACTGAAGTCAGATGCTTAACTGACCTAGCCATAGAATGTTAGAGCCACCCAGTTGCCCTGGTACTTTGCATTTTTAAAATAAGATTTAGAAGGAACAGAGAAACTCAAGATAGAAAGCCATTCTGAAAATTCTTAAGTAATGTCTTGTAGCTTTTTTTGAAGGATATCATCCACCTAAAATAAATGTCTGCTGGGCTTGTATTGGTTAATACATATTTTTTCTGATTCATGGATAGTGTATTAGTTTCCTGTGATCACTATAGCAAATTATCACAAACTTGGTGGCTTAAAACAATAGAGATTTATTCTCTCATAGTTCTAGAGGCCACAAATTTGAAGTCAGTATTGCCGGGCTACAATCAAAATACTGGCAGTGCCCACCACTGACTATCGGGGAGAATAGAGTACTTGACACTTCCAGCTTTTGGTAACTTTTACTATTCCTTGGCTTGTGGCTAAATCACTCCAGTCTCTTTCTCTGCGTAATACTGCTTTCTCCTCTTCTCTGTCTCCCTCTTGTTAGGACATATGTGAATGCCCTTAGGACCCACCTAGGTAATGCAGGATTATCTCCCCATTTCAAGATCTTCTGCTTAACCACATCTTCAAAGCCCTTGTTTGCCAATAAGATAACATTCACAGGTTCCAGGTTTTAGGATGTGGGTGTTGGTGAGGGGCCGTTATTCAGCCCAGCACAGGTAGGGAACTGGATATCCATTCTTCAGTCAGAGACCATGACACAGAATTTCTTCTTGCTTTTGTTCCATTAATTTTGCACATAATTACTTTACTTGGATCTTTTGGGGAATTTTTCCTAGATTTTTTTTTTTGCTACATCTCTCAAAAATACCTTACAATTTTTCTCATGGCCTGTCATTTATGATTTTTTTTTTTCCTAAGCATTTGGCCATCTATCTTGGTCAGTGCTCTGAAGTAAACAAAATCACTTTGGAACTGAATAAAAAATCAGGAAGAAGAATCAAGAGATCTTTGTTTTACATGTTAAAACTTCGTTGTTATTTGTGTCTATTTTTAGAGTCAGAGGTAATCTGACCATGACTGCTGTATTCAAGGAATCAGTGTTCTTACTCACAACCACACAGGCAGATAAGATGGCTGGGTGCTTTCATAATCACCATTGATTCACTGTCAGATGGATCCATTCTCTATGACAACTTTTCAATATTACAGACTTTACCAACTAAAAAAGGCATCCCCTCATCCTGTGTACAGAAAAAAACATTGGTGAATAGAGATGACAGCCAGAAGCCTGTGGTCAGAAAATAAATATAAACGTGTCCTTTCATGCTGTGTAAGAACTCCTGGGCTAGAGGTGGACTCTTCAGTGTGTCTTATCTGGTTTTCTGATTCCAGTTGATATCTAGGCATACAATGCAGCTTTATGGTGGGCCCAGAGGGCACCACAAATTGTTATGCATGAAGTATGGAGTTCAGCAGACAGGCCATTCAGGAATAAGACTTAGTATTGGTCAAGGACATTGGATTGAGCCACTGTGAGATGAGAGATGAGACTACTTCTGAGACGGGTTTCCTAAGCAGAGTGACTGGGTTCCATCCTCACAGGCGACTTCTGGCCCAGGTCGGAACAGAGCTTCCTGGTGGTGGCAGCTGCAGAGAGGAGTTAGTGGGAAGGACTGAGAACCAGACCTTTATTGACTGCATTAATCCCTATGGCTGTATTTGCCAACTTCCTGCTGAGTTTTTTTGTGAAACACAAGTTGCACTCCTCCCAAAGAGAGCACCTATAGTAAATTCATCTTCATTCACAGCAACTCAATTCATATGGTAAAAACGTAGTGCTGTTTGAACTTTTTGATTCCTTGTCAAATGTCAAATGTAGCATGCAACTTTTCCTATATAAATTCTTTTCCTATGTAAATGGTACTTAATCTTTTCTTGAAGGGTGAAGATGTGAACATATATTTTTTTTCTCCAGTCCAAAGAGAACCAGATTTCTCAGATTGTAAGTAATTTACTTTCAATATTCTTTCAAGAGAATTTCAAGAATTACAAATGGTAAGGTAATACTATTTAAAAAATTTTTTTAAATTTTATTTATTTTTGAGAGAGAGAGATACACAGAGCATGAATAGAGGAGGGGCAGAGACAGAGGGAGACATAGAATCCAAAGCAGGCTCCAGGCTCCAAGCTGTCAGCCCAGAGACTGATGCAGGGCTCGAGCCCATGAACTGTGAGATCTTGACCAGAGCTGAAGTCAGACGCTTAACTGTCTGAAGCCACCCAGGCACCCCTGCTATTTTTACTTTGGAACATGACAAGCTATAAAATCAAGGGAAAAGAAAGGTTGAATGTGATCTCTGAAAAGACAGCTTTAGTGTATTGCAACAAAACAGGTTAGAATGACTAGAAGTCTTGGGGCACCTGGCTTGCTCAGTTGGGTAAACATCTGACTCTTGATTTCAGCTCAGGTCATGATCTGAAATGAGTTTGAACCCGTGCCAGACTCTGTGCTGACAGCTCAGAGCCTGCTTGGGATTCTCTCTCTCCCTGTCTCTTTGCCTCTCCCCCACTCACGATCACTCTTTCTGAAAATAAAGTGAATAAAAAAAAAAAAAGAATGATGAGAAGCCTTGGTTAACTGCATGACCACAGGCTTATCAGAGAGAGCATCTGTGTCCTAATAGGTTAAATGTAAAATAATATTGAACTTGCTGTGTTGTAAGGAGGCCATCTGTTTGTAAACAGGAAAATCCATGTTAGATGTTGTTGTCCACGTGGCTTAGTTATAATGGAGAAATGGTCTTCAGCTGTGTGATGATCCTCTTATAAATGAGTAGACTAGATCAACATTTACATTCAGGTTCTAGCTTGCCCATAATTTTCTTGGCTCCTTTTCCAGATCAAATGTGGCAGCAGTTGTGCCTGAAATTAGTCTAACTGCTCAGACACCTGCACTTCTGTTTGGTCACCCTAGTCTCTTTTCCAAAGCTGAGTGCTGTGATCATTCATTCTCATCAGCATTGGCTGCTGTTATTGAGCCCTCATAGGTGAGCATCAGCAGGTCCCTCAGAGAGCAGCTCCAAAGTCAGCAACCTATCATAAACCTACCAAGTCAAGAACACCTTCCAAGCCTTCTTCTCTCAGAGGCTGGAAGGAGAACACAATATGATCAGGACTGGGAATGAGGTACTTCAGTCCTGCACATTCTCTATGTTTTGCTTGATCTCTCCAAGGGATAAGGAATGTTGTTATTGCTGCTATGGCCACTCCTCTCTTACCTCAGTCTTAGGGCATACTGGACACAGTGCATATGGCCTTATTGGTTTTGAAACAATGACATTCTTCTGTAATAGTTTGTAAATAATTGTTGCCTAGGGCTCTGAATAACTCACATTGCCCAGGTGTCAGTCGCAGACTTCTCAAGTCCCTCCTTCATCTCCAGCAATGAAAAGGTCAGCCTGGCACAGTAGGAGGTCTCCAGATCTTTCTGGTGGCCTTTTCTGATTATGAATGGTGATTTGTTGTTTCTTTTTTCTTTTTTTAATTTTTTCTAATGTTATTTATTTATTTATTTATTTATTTATTTATTTATTTATTTTGAGGGAGAGAGAGAGAGAGAGAGTGCACACACATGGGTGGGTGAGGGGTGGAGAGAGAGGTTGAGAGAGAGAATTCCAAGCAGGCTCCATGCTGTCAGCCCAGAGACTGATGTGGAGCTCAAACCCATGAACCATGGGATCATGACCTGAAAGAGACACTCAACCAACTGAGCCACTCAGGGGGCCCAGATTGTGAATGGTGATTTAAATACCTCTTCTAGCTGTGTCCCTTTTGGCTTTCATGATAATGCAGAAATTTTCAGGATAATGTTGAGAATATATTGCTCTCTATTTGCAAATGTTTAACTTCCATTCAAGAATAAATACTGATCAAGAGCTTACCATGACCTAGGCATTATTCCAGGTACTAGTGATTTTTCAGATGTACATCTTATAGATATCACAGGAGATGATTTTGGCTCATTCTACCTTGAGCCAAAGGGGGGAAAAACTTTCACAGATATTTATAAATCTATTTTTTACTGATTATGATAACCTCCTGTCACCATGACAAACCACATCCTTTAACAGGTGAGGTCAGCTCATTTGAAGACAGCTTCTCTTGGACCTTTAACTTCTTCATCCCTGAAATCATACTTCATGCAAATTTATGCTTTGAAAAGTCCAGGTAGTTAAATATTTACATATCATGTAGAAGTGAAGAGACAGGATCTTAAAACCCTCTTTTCCTGGGAAAATGTAGAATATAGCACATATATTCCAAAGCAATTGTGAGGAACATAAAGATAGACATTGTGCATCAACTGGTCAATGCAACATTAATTGCTTCCTTCAGAAAACAAGTCATATCCTTTTCAACCTCAGAAAACCAGAAGTATAGTGATAAACACATTTAGTAAGTTTCCTGCCTGTCCTCATATTTTCCCCTCTATTTTTCTTATAGAGTTAGATTTCTGCAAAAGTAATACTCCTTAACACTCTGTCACACTCGGGCAGACACTTTGTGAATTTAGATGCCACACAAATTCCAAGTATATTGTGAGGTCTCTGAGTTGCTTGATAAGATTTGTATACAGTTCACACCTAGTTAATATATGATTAAATGAATATCCAGTAAAATACAAATTAAATTGGCTTTCTATCTACAAACAGGGTTGCAAGAATGACTTACTATAACCTGCACATAGAGAAGAAGAGCTTTGTCACAGTGAGTGTGTTTGTCAACCTTATAATGAGTCATACATTTTCTTTTTGCTTTAAGATTGGAAATATCCCAGTAAAAGAAACAGTTTGGAAAGCTGTAGAAAATAACTGGACTGTCTCAAGTCCTCAGAAGTAACATTGTGATCAAAACTTTCCCATTGTCATAAAGGTGTGTGCTTTGGGGCAGGGGTGAGGGAGAAGGAGAGAGAGAGAGAATGGAGAGATAAAGAGAAACAGAAACAGAAAGAAAGCATGCACACTTCAGCAGGTCTCCTACAGATAAGCCTGACTTCCTGAGTGGCTGTGGGGGCACTAGTCATGGATACCAAACACTATGTGATATCCATTACATTTCAGTCAAGAAGTTACAAAACAGCTCTGAATATTCTCTGAATATTTCTTTCCATGTGCCTGTTCAGGATGTGTCTTTATGACATAAACAATTTTTAGCTATGTTTATCCAGTGTTTTTCTTTTTCTCACAGAGACTACCATTCTTTTGCTCTACAGTTTACACAGTGTTCCTATCCCCAATTGCATACAATCCGTACCTCACAGTTACTGGTAGGTCTATTTGGGCTGGTCATGAAGCCACCAGTAAGCATGGGAGCTTTTTGGCTCCTGTTGTAAGGTAACAGCTGTGCTCATCTGGGAGCTCAAGGCTGGAGGAGGACAAAGCAGGGTAGCTAATTCTCTGGGGTTTTGCTAACCACAGCATCCTTGGCCGATTGGATTGCTATAGGGAATCTTCTGATTCATACATAGAACATCACTGTCCAAAGCATCACAAAAATCAAATGTGGTATAAAGTTTTTGCTTTAGAACTACAGCATGGCTGTTTGTAGTTGGGTTGAGGAATAGATACATTTATTGTCTCAAAGAGCCATTCTTGTGGGACCCAGAAAATGGTTGTGGTAAACCGTTCCAAATACTCTATGCAGTCAAGGCTTAGTTACCTCAGTTATAACCAGTATGATGGCTCTCCTCAGAGGACTATAAAAATTAAATAATCATCAAGAATTTGTAAACATAAGCTCATGGAAATGTCTAGCAAATATGTCAAACATAAATGTTCTTTTTCTGGTAGAAGAATGAGAAAGAAGCATATTTTATTGGATTCTTATGAGTGCTGAGAGCCTGACCAGACTGTGATTGACTGGCTTCCATTCACTGAATCACAAAATCTCACAACTGGCATTGGGTACCTTGAGAGCATCTGGTTCAAATAACTTACATTGCAGATGAGAAAACAGAGGTTCTGATGTATTAAATTACTTGCCTAGGGTCATACAGCTTGTTTATGGCAGTGTCAACACTAGAAGCCCAAATTTTATGATGCCATAACTAGTTTCTTTCCCGGAAGTCCAGATGGACCTATAACCTGGAATTAGTACCTAGGAGAAAGATGGTAAAGATGTCACCCTGAGTCCTGACAGATTGGTAGGAAACCCTGACTGAGTGACAGGGAATCCTGGAGTTTGCATTAAGCAGGATTTTGGAGCTATATTCAGGCTGATCATTAAAAAGCTCCCAAGGTTAAATACCATTTCTTTCATGGAGGAAAAAAAGGAAGAAAGGCCAGATGCCACACATTTCTGATGTAGGAGCACCCCGTTTTCTTATGGTCATTTTCAGCTGTGTTTAAACTAGAGATGATAATTGTAGGAATTGATTTTATAAGATTTCAATGAGAGAAGACTTTAAAGAATAAGTCTGGACTTAAAATTGGTGATAAAATATTGTCAAGTCAACAAGTGCCTACTGTTTGCTCCAGCCTGTGCTGGGAAAGATGAGAGCTACAAAGAAAGTAGGAAAAAACCCATATATTCTGGTAACCTATACCACAGCAGAGGGAAAATCATTTAGTCCTCCTAATGGTATCATGGTAATTTTATATCAACACAGCATTTTACATTTTCAAAGTGCTTTCAATGCATTGTCTTATTTCATATAGAGAGGGCAAAGGCATATGTGATTGTGTGCTTAAATTTCATGGCACTCTAAATTTTGTGGCATTTTGTAGATGTTTTAGGGAAGGAAATCTTTGAAGGGGAGAGAAGAAGGAAGGGAAGTTTGATTAATAAAAAGCCAGCTAAAAATAAAAGCAATATGTAGTACTTTAAATGATCAGTTGATGAATATTTTATTCAGGTATTCAAATGAGAGCTTCTTTGTCAATAAAAAGTGACTAAATGGAATCAATAAATTTATTGTAGGGGTTTCTGGGCAGCTCGGTCAGTTGAGCAACTGACTCTTGATTTCGGCTCAGGTCATGATCCTCAAGGTTCATGGGATTAAGCCTCGAGTCTGGTTCCATGCTGATAGCATAGAGCCTGGTTGGGATTCTCTCTCTCTCCCTCTCTCTGCCCCTCCCCTACTCACATATGTGCGCATGCTCTCTCTCTCTCAAAATAAATAAAATAAACTTAAAATAAATCAATTTATTGTACACATTTCATTTTTCAAAATATTGCTTTAAAATTATCTTCATATCTCATGGTCAGTTACTTGGCAGTCTAAGCTATGGAGAGACAAGATGCCTTTAGAATTCTCAGCATTCCTAAACGAGAAGCCAAAGTTCAAATCAAGCCATTCAAGCATTATTTGAATCATTTCAAATGTTCTCAAACAATTCTCTGGCTGCTGATGTCTGTCTTTCATTCAGTGAACAGAGAAAAAGTAAACTCAATTGGATCTACATTTCATTTATTTTCCATTGGAGGAGAAAACTTCCTACTGCCTGAAAAGTGTGTCAATACTAAAATATACCACAAAATGCATTTCACCAAGAGTTATTATGACTGTGATCTTCTCAATGGCCAAAATGTTATAGTGAATGGAACTATAGTTGGTCAGTTCCTCCTCAAGTGGGTCCAGTAGATTCATGTTTCTCAAGATGTTGTTCCCAAGCACCTTTAGCAGAATCACATGGGGGTGCTTTTCCTGCTGAAATGCCAAAATTCAATTCACTGGATTAGAACCTCTGAAGATGGTTTCTAGGAATTTAATATACTCTTAAGGGATTCATATATCCACTGAAGTCTGAGAACCATTATCCAAATTTCTCCTGATATAGTTTGAGAGATCCCAAAGATGCTAGCCAGAATCTTGTCTTCCCTAACAATATGTCAGTCAGAAGAATGGTCAGTTTTCAGTGTGTTCTAAAGCTATAGATGTGAGACTGGACATCAGTCAACTAACAGAGAACCACAGGTGTCATATTATGTTTCCTAAAATCACCTCTTCTGATGAGAAAAAATACACCCTTACCCTGAAGCAGGTCATGATTAGCAAATCATAGTCTCTTACAACACCCAGTCACAAATTTGTCTCTTTTCTTTGAATACTGGCCTCTAAACTTCCTTGATGTGATAGACATATAGATAGTAAATAGGTAAATACATAGACAGACGGATGAACATCCCTCACATCCACCACCAGTGACAAAACTTACTTTGCAATCCAGAAGCCACTCAGTTTGGTTTTGTGAGGGTTCATTTGAATTGCCCACAACTTTTAAAGGGAAGCTGTCATACACTCAGTGTCCTGAATTGTAGGGCTGCTGCTTTTTTACTTCTTTCTTCATTTTTCTTTTTCTTCTCTATTACTTTATTTCTGTTTTACTTTTTATAAGGTCATATGTTTCTGGATATAATGGATATCTCTAAAATCTCTCAGTGATTGGTTTATTAGAAAATACCTCCTTCCCCTTTCATAAAAAGTCAAAAGTTGAGAACATTGCTGTGAAAAAAAAAAAAAAAGCAGATGCTGACTCTTGCTGATTCTATCAGCCACGGGTTGTGACAGTCTGCTAGAGGTGGCTATTATCAGATGCATCAAATCGTAATGTCAACAAGCCCAGCAGAAAACCATTGTAAGATAGAAGTGGTACATCCTGAATGAGGCAAAAGAAGGGCCAGAGGACACAAGTAAACTTCACAGGAAGGTAGCCCAGAGCCCCTAGATCCACCACCGTTGCCCCATACTTTCCCCCTCAGTTCACATCTGCAGCCACATAACCGGTTGATGAAGGAGGAAAATGGTTGAGTTTTGTTCACAGATGAATCTGCTCATTATATGATATGTGTGAAAGATTATAATGAATTGCTGTTATACTATAGCTCTGTTCAGAGATGACTCTTAACAGTGGTGAGAGTTTTACCAGTAGGCAAAACTTTGGGAGGTGCACCTGGTTATCTATTTTATGTGGAAAGAAAAATGGAGCAAGATAATATATAGAGACTGAGAAGCAGTGGCAAGTGGCTTGGCTGGTTGGTCAGGGCCTAGGAGAGAAATGGAAAGATTGGGGACAAAGCAGAAGATTGGAGAATAGGCCTGAAGGCATACGTATAGAGGTGGGCACAAAGTATTAATTTCTTTGTACTGCATGATAATGCCTACTAGAGGGCATTCTGCATGGGAGCAATACTAAAAAAAAATGTAGGGTACCTCAGCAAGTTGATGTGGCCAGCCTCTGCCATTGGCTGCCCTAGTGCTGACACAATGGGCACATGAACAGAGTAGCCATGTTGGCAGAGGTGGAAGCATGAGCCTACATTAACCAAAGCTTATCTAGCAATTACTGAAGGCCCAACCTGCCAACAACAGAAACCAGTAGTGAGTTCCTAATATAGCACCATTCTTTGGGTAGAATTAGTAGCCATTGATAGCACGTGATTATCTTGGATTCATTCCCCCCGGGAAGGGGCAGTGATTGACGGATATTTTGGGTATGAGATTGCCTTTCCTGCTTGTACAGCCTCAGGTAGTACTGCTATCATATAGAATTCTGAATAATACTGTATTGAACCAAGGAACTCAGTTTGTAGCAAACAGTGTATAGTTAGCGTTCTCCTGAGAAACGGAACCAATAGGGTGTGTGTATGAGTTTTATTTATATATTTGTTTGTTTATTTATTATAAGGAATTGGCTCACATGATTATGGAGGCTATGTAGTCCAAAGTCTGCAGAGCTAATGTCCCAGTTCAAGTATGAAAGCCAGCAGGCTGCTGTAGAGTCAGGAAGAGCTGAATGCCCCAGTTTGAACAACTTCAGGCAAGATGAAACAATGTTTCAGTTTGAAGACAATCAGTTAGGGGAACTATCTCTTACTCAGGGAAGAGTCACCCCTTTGTTCTATTCTTTTCACCCTTCAACTGATTGGATGAGGCCCACCCACATTAGGAAAGATAATTTGCTTTACTGAGTCTACTGATTCAAATGTTAATCTCATCTAAAACACCCTCCAAACAGAACACAGAAACACCCAGAGCAATGTTTGACCAACTCTCTGGGCACCCTGTGCCCAGTCATATTGATACATAAAGTTAACCATCATAGAGAGTGTAGCAGTGGATGTATAACCATAGGATCTACATACACACTGAAGCTGCTAGTCGTATAGAGTGATAGATGACCTTTTGAATGAATAGATGAGGCACCAGGTGGAAGATGATACTTTGCAAAGACAGTACAACCTTAAATCAATGATCTTTATATGGTGCTATGTTCCCAATAGATAGACTGTCTGGGTGCAGAGACAGGTGCTATTTTCAGGCACCAACCTCAAGAATCTGTGCTTTCTATCTATTAAACTTAAGGAATTTTGGTTTAGAAGTCCTGATTCCTATAGGAGTAATGTATTTTTCAGGGAGGCTAAAAGACTCCTATTAAACTTTAAACATGGCTGCCTTTTGGTCACTTCAGACTCCTTGTACCAAAAGACCAGAAGGCTAGGAAAGATGTCACCTGTAAGAAATAATTGATCCTAGTAATCAGGGATAGACAGGTCTCTTACCGGGACAAGAAGCCCTACATGGAGGAAAGGAAGAATGCATTGACAACTGGGTGATCCACTGGAACATATCTCATTACTACCCTGTATGATTTTTTATGGCAAATGGATAAGTGCAGCAGTCACAATATGAAAAGACACAGTGACCAGGGGCTCAGACCCTTTAAGAATGAGTGTCTGGATTGCCTCAACAAATAAATTGATGTAATAAATAGAACAGCTCTGTTCATATCTGTAATTCATAGAATTCTTGATGCAAATGTCACATATTAGGCAGAATATAGTAGTAGTCATGCCCTAAGTAGATCCCACATGATTCACATAGTACTCCAGTGTTTTCCTCTAGGCCATTCTGAACTAAGAATTTTCTTAGGTTGTACAAAAGATGGATTTTGGAGCTATTGCTGGGTTCAATTTATGTGTCCAAAATAGAGCAAACTCTCTTGCCAGAAGCATTTAGAAATATGGATATGGTTTGCTTCTTTCCTAGGGGCCAATTTATTGGCTCTTTATCAAAATATACAGGATTATTTTGTAGTCTCAAAAAGGGAGATGGGTAAATCTCACTGTGTTCAAAGTTTAACAGATATCTCAAACTGTTTTTCAAATTGACTGCAAACGTAAAGTCACAAAGCCTTAAGGCAAATGTAAGCTGAGCCTCGCTGGCTCTTCTTAAAATACAATACATCCAAATACTGCTATTTTTTAAAATGTCTGGGACAGCTGGAGATATTTCAAGAGGAAAATTGGAAAGATATTTTTTTATACCTTTAGGCAAGAGTGAATTATTTCAAACACCAAGTGGTTCAAAATCCCATTGAGCTCAAGAGGCTGGGCTTTCTTGGATTTCTAGTGGGCACTGCATTTGGCATAATAAACTTCCTCTCCTGCTTCATTTCCTCTGCCTCAGATAGCCACATGCCCTCTAACCAGCCCTTGAGACAGACCTCAGTGCTGAATGATGGATAATCGTCATTTTCACCAATTCGCTTTAAGAACTATGTTTAGTTTCCAAGTACTAAAACAACATGAACGGCTCCCTTAGGAAAACAGTAAAAATACAATCAAAACAGTTTACATTTCAAAGGTCAAATTCATAATTCTACACCGCAGCCTAGTTTTCTCCCCATAGGCAATGTGGTATTACATACACTATGAAGCACTGCATTCACACGTAAGGATTAGTCATAGGCTGTCAGAGCTGCCAAGGACCTTGGAGATTATCCATTTCTATGCCTTTCTTTTACAGATGAGACAAAAGGCTCCAGGGAAGTGATAGCAGAATGGAGAGGAAAAGAGACATAAAGTCAGATACACAGAGTTCTTAAGTTTGTTCATAGACAGGTTGTGACCAGCCTACTTATTGAGAGCATTCTCATATACAGTGATTTTCCCCATTTCCTTCCCTTGCGCACTACCTTTCCGCCACCAATCCCACCTGCCCTGCAAGCCCTCAATCTTGTCGCCTCTCTCAGCAAGCTTACATCTCTGTGAAGCCTTAAGGTGTTAAGTTAGAACAGCTCTTGGGGTAGTTACATTTATTAATGGTCTTTTGCATCAACTTCTTTTACATAAAATGGTTGAGAGCAAAGCCCACAGATGCTGGCTGGGTCTATGATACGGAAGCAGTGAGCTGATTGTGTCTCCTCTTTGTTAATCACCTTGTATGCGGTTCCCAACAGCCAATGCCCTCCTTCTCTTAGGCAGAACTGAAAAAGGTCTCATCATTGTTTTCTTATCTAAATCCCAGCGCTGTGAAGTGTTTGTTTATCCACTCCAACCTGTCCTGTAACACTTTCTGTCCTTCCTAAGGCTTCCTGAGCTTTTAGCCTCTATCCCACTACCTTATTACCTCTGTTCCTCTACCTCATCTATATTCTTTAATTAGTGACAAGGGTCTTGTTTCATTTCTTAGTTCAGGGAAGTCTCAGACAAAAATCTTTAACAATCCTGGACCAGGATCTGGGGTCTAGGGGTGGGAGACTGGGATCTCTTCTAAAATGTGGGGGGAGGGGTTGATGGGTCCTTGGAGCACTGAGACTTCTGTGAAAAAAGATTGAACCATGAAAGGCCTTTTATACATATCTTTTTAATGTTGTAAATTTTAAATGCTTTGAAGCTGTGATTTCACCACACAGAAAAATAGTTTTCTATCAGGCATTTTGTATGGGGCAAATAGTGAGATGTAGTGAATAATCAAATAAATAGCTTACATATGTTTTCTTTATGATGTAGACTTTGTCATGTGCAAAAGAAAGACAATTAGGCCTAGGTATTTGTTTAATGAAGGAGCTGTTGCAGTGGTCAGCACCATAGCAGATCCATTTAGGAGGCATGGATGAAAAACCTGTGCTTTAAAGGCACCACCAACAGGAGGGGATAATGTAGATAAAAAGCAGGGGCCTTGGAGGCAAAAAGTCCCAGGTACCAAACCTATTTCAGCTTCATTTTGCATAACATTACACAAATAGCATAACCTCACTGAGCCAGTTTTCTTATCTACAAAATATTTTAACAAAATCTACTCAATTAGTTTGATATAAGGATTCAATAAGATGATTCTATCTGCAAGAAATTTTTAATTTTACATATATTTATATCTTACAAAAATATATTTTACATATATAGGCACATATATTAACATATTTATACAATGCCTACTTTATTACATGATATATAGCCAATAAATGAGTTATTTTTAGTAATCAAAATAAATTTTTAGAGACTGAAGTTAGTATACACAGTGGCAATACTTTTGACAATTTATTTTATTTTTTTTAATCTTTGTTTATTTTTCAGAAAGGGAGAGACAGAGTGTGAGCAAGGGAGGAGCAGACAGAGAGGGAGACACAGAATCTGAAGCAGGCTCCAGGCCCTGAGCTGTCAGCACAGAGCCCGATGCGGGGTTCGAACCCACGAGCTATGAGATCATGACCTGAGCCGAAGTTGGTTGCTCAATCGACTGAGCCACCCAGGCGCCCCAATACTTTGACAATTTAAAAACTATACTATGACGTAAATTTTAAAGGCATATTCTGTTCTTTTTTTCTATCACTATCAGTGCCACATTAAAAAATAATAATAATTGTTTTTTTCTTTTATCTCCATATCTTTTGCCATGGGTAAACAGTTTGGAAGAGAAGAGATGAAGTCTAGGAAACTCATAGGCTAGATGATTAGGCAGTGAATAACTGAGAGTCAACTGAAACGAATGTGATTTTATTTTAATGACATCACAGGTTGGGATCACATCTACCAATCAGATCATGTACCCACTACCCAGGTCAAGAAATGGAATATTACTAGCACCCTGGAGATCTTTTGTGCTACTTCCAGTCTCTATTCCTCAGGGTAATCAAATCCTCACTTCTGTCACCACGAATTAGTTTTACATGTTTTAAGAATGTATGTAAGTTGGTATAAGGTGCCTTGTTAGTGCAGTAGGTAGCACTTCATTCTCAGTCTCATAAGTTGGTATAAACGTTCTCTTTTATGTCTGATTTCTTTAGCTTATCATTATGTTTTTGAGATTGACCCATCTTGTTGCATGTACCAATATTTCCCCCCAAATTTGCTGCTGTGTAATATTCCATTATATAAATATTTTATCCAGATTCTGTAGAAAACATTTGTGTCGTTTATAGTTTTTGGTTGCTGTGAACATTATTGTATATCCACTTGGTGTATATATGTACACCATTTCTGTTGAGTATATAATTTGGGGTGCAATTGCTGGCTAATAAGGTATGTATAAAAGAAGCCAGATTTTTTGACTTTGGAATGAATCTCAGCGTATAAATATCTCAGCATAACTGGTCTTTCTTCTGATATACACAGCAACAGAATGTCAATGTCTGTTGCTTATTAGATGTACCATCTTCAGTAAGTCTCAGAACCTTCACAGTTGTTCCCTTTGTTCAAATTGCTCATCACCTTCCTTTTTTCTTGAGTAACTCCTACCCATTCTTCAGGACTTAACCTAATTCTCACTTCTTCAGCACAGCTTTTGCCTATTTTCCCAATGTAGATTCAGTTTGCTGTTACTTCTTCCATAGAAACCTGCACTTTTCCTTTTTTAAAAAAAATATGTATTTACCTTAATTGTAAGTGTAAGTGATCATTTTTCTAAATGCTGGTTTGTCATCTGCGTCATTAGATAGTAAGTTCTTCAAGGGTAGAGACATCATTTTCTTGCACACCACGTGTATTTGGGGTCCCCAACACTGCCCTGAGGTTCAGTAATTTGCTAGGAAGACTCACAGGACTCAGAAGATATTAGTACTCACAGTTATGACTTGTTAGAGTGAAAAGCTACCAAGCATCATCAGCAGAGGGAAAACCAAGCACAAGCTTCCTTGCCCAGTGAATCACACGGACGCACCTAATTTCCCTAGGAATGCACTGATACAGTACATGTGAAATGTTCACAACCAGAGAAACTCATTAAATATCAAATGTCCAGGGTTTTTATTGGGGGCTGGTATTATAGGCAACCTCTGCCTAGCACATGCCTAAATCCCAGACCCCCCAGAAACAGAACAAGTGTTCAGTATAAACCACATGGTTTGTATAAATAGTGGACAGTGAGCTACTCTTATCAGTTCTGGGATGGAAGGAATCGTCCCCAAATTTACATTCCCAGATTCCATGGATGGTGCTCAAAATAAGGGTTTAGTTCAGGAAAGTATCAGGAAATACTGAGTAAAAACTTTAAATACTTTTTTTTGCCTTTCCTCAATTGCAGGAATTTCAGAAAGTTGTATAAATCTCCAAGGTGGGATGGGGAGATAGAGTATATAATGTGTCCTAAATTCTTTGACCATGGAATACTTTCTTTCCTCTCTTATTTTTAAAGGATTAGTGTTCTGTGAAGAACATGCTGACAAATGCTGTTCTAATTCCAGCCCTTTCTCTCAGGCCAGTCACCTTCCCACCTTAGCGTTCTGCTGACAAGGCTCAGGGTGCAACAGTCCAAAGCACACCTTTCAGGTTTCATAAAACATATTAGAGTTACAGTTGTTTAGCCTATTAATTCTCTTCCTTCCTTCTCAGCCACTTGTAATCATGACCTTAACCCTGTAACACACATCAGTGATTCTGAATCACAGATAATGGAAAATTAAAGGGGTTAAGCATATATATTCACTGATAACAAGACAGTATTTATTTAGCATCCCACCTTCTATGACCCAATTTCTGTTTCTCAGCCGAATTTTGTAAAGGTAACTTAGTTTTGTGAAGGTAACTTAATTGAAACTCATTAGCATGTTATTGACCATACAGCACAAATAGTGTAGAACAGAAGTAATTAAACACAGTTCCAGTTGAAAACCTACATTCAGGTCCTTTTCTATTTTCTTCACGGCTTCTGGAGTTGAGACTACTGAGGTGAAGACTGTGTCAAAGAGGTCATAAATAAAGCCACTGCTTTGGATAATTAATATATAGTGCTATGATATTTTTCAGGTCGAGACTATTAATTTTTGAAAGAATGCTATGTGTATTCATACAGGAACTCCTTTAGAAAAATGGCTTTCATATGAAAGTTTGAGGAACACCTTACATTTCTTCCCAGGTTCAATTGAATAATTTTAATACAAAGCAAATTAAGTAAAATACGGCCCAGGCTTCTTTGCAAAGCACTAGTTCACTACGTTTAGCTAGATGTATGTTTGATGAAAAACCTTAATTTTTTTCATAGGTGGAGGAACTGAGCTAATAGTTGTTTGTCAAACAATCCAGACCGTACATTTAGACTCCTCAGTCCCTTCTGAATGTATTGGTAAGTTAACTGGTATCAAGTCTCAACGACGAGCAACGAATATGAACAATGCCCCAAAGACTAACAATTTTTTTTTCCGATCCTAAAGATAAGGACCAAGTCTTATATTTTTATAATGAGAACAAAAAAAGAACCGTCTCAAAATGGTATTTGGTTGGAGTCTCTTTTTTTTATCCACTTGTGTGACCTAATAATCACTTACCAAAGGCCACACCTCCCAACACTGTCACATTGGAGATTAGGTTTCAACATATAACTTTGGTGGTGGTGGGAGACACAAACATTCAGTCTGTAGCAGGAATGGTCCACCAACTTGGTGCATCAGAATTAACTGGTATTTTTTTTTTAAATGGAGGTTATGGAGCCCCATCCCAGATCTGCTTAATCAGAATCATTAGGAATAAAGCCTAGACATCTGCAGTTTTAATATGATTTACATATGATTCTTATCACATAAACTTTGAAAATAACCTTTTCAAATGACCACAGATGGACAAGATCATATCCTATTCTCAGGGCCAGGTTAGATGATTTGCAGCCAGGTTTTGACAGATGGGTATGACTTTAAAGTTAAAATGGAAAGGAAAGGATATTCTAGTTGGAA
The DNA here is from genome assembly GCF_014898765.1 of Herpailurus yagouaroundi. Lineage (NCBI taxonomy): Eukaryota > Metazoa > Chordata > Mammalia > Carnivora > Felidae > Herpailurus > Herpailurus yagouaroundi. The sequence continues at coordinate 63,476,309 of NW_024412391.1, read as the reverse complement.
ACAATGGCATGGGTGGACACACAGAGGCATAAAAACAAATTATATTTATTGGAGACAAGGTATAATGTAGAGGAGCAGTAAAGAGAAAAATGAGAAAGCACACAGGAGTCAGACTGTGACTGGTTGTCTCACTGGAAAACATCCCCTTTCCATAACCAAGATGATCCCTTGTGTGTAGTTGACGTAGGCAAATAGAGCAAACTTTATAGGTTCAAAGACAGAGAGAGATTCTGCTTGGGGGTGGGGGAGCGGGGAGGGGAGTGAGGAGAGGAGAGTTTTCTGTAGTGTATGCGTTGCTTTGTTTTAAATTGTCTATTATTAATATTCAGCTTTGATCTAAAAATTTAGGAACAAGCTCTGATGATCTAATTTTGTTCACAGAATTAATAAATGAGCTTTGTTGATGTGTCTGCATTCTAACATCCTCTGATAAAGCTCTGCTAATCAGCCGCTGTGGTGGATGAAGATAAGCACACAAAGACTGTGATGTAGTTGCCCTCCCTTTTTATAATTAACTTTTGAATTTGTTGTGCTTTTTAGGGTCTAAAATAAAATGGTAGGCAGTGAAAGTTTGATCATCAATTCCATTTAACAGCACCAATGAAGAGTAGGTCTTGCTATTCTACTTAATATTTTATTTTTTTAAATGTAGACTTCTAATCCTATCAGACTTTACTTTTTCATGCTTTTTCACTCTTAAACTACTTTAGCTCCAGATTCAGGAATGTTTGCAGATTACTGTGATTGAGTGCATGGGTTAAACTTTGAATCAGCCATGCATGGTGGGAGGCCTGTCCCCCCATGAGAGCAATCTAGTACAGGGCTGCAAGCCCCTGTGGCTGCCATGCTGGAAGGATCCTGCAGCCACACTCGATGGTTTTCCCTTATTAGGTATTTTTTCCATCAAGTGGTGTCCCCACCGCAGTGCTCCCCACTGCCTCCACTAGTCATGCCATACAAGGCTAACCCAGACTGAGACTAGTTGTTTTTGTTCAGATGCCAGCATGAGCATGGGTCCCGGAGAGAGTGTGGAAGAATAACACAGAGCCATGTTGGCACAGAATATGGCTCTCCTGAAGCTCCTCTTGGACTGCTTTGTAAGGGGGTTGTGGTCATGATAGCTTATACTACTGGCCTTTCCACCACCAGATGCTAGATATTCAGCACAGGAATCTTTAGACGCAGGCAACCTAGTGTATAAAAATGGCATACCACATGCTTAAAAAGAGAGACAATTCATCCATGCTCAAATAATGAGGGCTTGATTTTGGAAGCCTGACCATGAGTGACTGAATTCTAATCTGTTGCTGAGAAGTGGCACTTATCTGATATGAAGCATAAATAGTGGTATAGGAAATGATTTCAGGTTTAAATTTTGCAGTATCAAATTCAAATTTATCAGCAAAATATATAAACCCTCCAGGATGATAAATCTGTGTGAAGCTCAACCAGTAGACCATAGAGAGCACAAATTGAATATCCAAGCCTGAATGTAAAAGTGACTCCACAGCTCCAGTGCTTCATCCCCCAAATAAAAACATGGGATTAAGCAAGTCATTATGTAGCTGGAGTGACCAGGTCCTTTTCATCACTTCCAGGGATTCTTAGCTACTCTTTTGCAATGCTGGGTTCTCAGGACCTACTGCTAGTGGAGCCTGGGCACTGGGCCACCGTCGCATCTGTGCACAACCCAGTAACGGCACGGCACAGAGCCCACGCCAGAGCTCACATGGCTTTGTACTCTTTCTGGTTTCCTACCATAGTTTCACCTCAAATTTCAGAGCCTTTGGTGATGCTAATGTTGTTGTGACTGAAATAATTGATGAATGATTTGAAGCCATTTTTGAAAAGCATGAAGCAACTTGTCATCCTGGTTTAACACCCAAGCTGTTATTTGTAAAAACTACTTTAACCTCCTAGTTCTCTCCATACTTCCTCTTTGCCCAGAAGCCACAGTCATCGGCAGCAATCGCTCTGTGTCTCCCAGTGTACTCATGTAATATCTCCCCCACCAGGCATGGAACAACTTCATTTCTACCCTCATGACTGAGGCAAGTGTGAGTTTTAGACAGAATAGGCAGAAATTTCTTCAAAAGACTATTTGTTCCTTGGTTCTGGTATATTTTCTTGTTCAGGAGTGCCCCTGCCAGGCAGGTCATTTCTGCTCCTCTTTCCCTATACTAGAGGAAGCCTAAAGTGGCTTGAGGGAAAATCATGCTATTTAAAGCCTGGTGGGTAGGTATTGGTTGTATGACTGTGATCACATTGATAAATTTGGTTGCATTTCAGTTTTCTCCTTTATGAGACTAAGACTGGGTATGAGGAGTATCTCATGCAGCGCATGGCACAGAGCAAGTACTCGTATCGATGGTTGTCAGTGTCCTCATTATTGTTATCTTTACTTATTAATGAGAAGGACTTTTTAGAGCAGGCGGACAGCACCAGGAAGCCACCAAATCCCCATAGCCTGCATCCCACAGATCTATAAAATAAGCCATCTTGGAGCAATGGCAGGGTAAATGGAGTCACTGAACTTGTTCTGGCCCCTGAAGCCATCCCAGAAATCAAGGTTGGGTTGGAAGAGATAACTGGCCAGTTACCAAATACTCTTCATTTACCTTGGGTTCTAATAGTAGTATACTGGTAAAACCTGCTGTCTGGGGAAAAATGGCTTGTAGTGATTGCCAATTTCTGTGGTGTAAATATTCCCACTGTGGCTTATTTCAAGATTTCAACCTGACATTGCTAACCACGGTATTTGAAAGAGATGAACATTGCTTTTTCTTGTGAATTGATACAAACCCAATCTAATGTAGTAGCAGTTCTAGACCAACTCTGTCACTTCCAAGATGTGTTTTGTGGAACAAAAGTTACTCTCTAGGTTTCTGTTCTCACATCTGTACAATAAACCAGACCAAAGTTTCCCAATCTAGACAATAAAAAACATGTTCTTGGCTCAAAGAAACAGGAAACTGGATTCAACAAAATAGGTCAGTTAGAGAGGTTTCCTTATGCCAGAACTCCTTAGAGACTTTAATATGACTTTAATATTTATACACTATAATTTATTGTGATGCTGTCGGAGGAAGCTATACTATTTAGCCTTTCCCAAGCATTTTTTAAATGGCATAACTATTTACGACAACTAGAACTCTGTACTAAATGCTATTCTTATAGCTCTAAAATCAAAAGAAAGGAAGAAAGAAAAGAAAGGAAAGGAAAGGAAGAGACTTTAAAGTTACCACCCTCTCCCCCACTTCTGCCTCTTAACTTAATTCCTCACTTTTAAGTCAAGGGAGCTAACCTTTGTTGAATACTTACTCAATGCTGAATGTGAAACTCAGCTATACCAAAGTTCTCTAAAGCCAACAACTATTGTAAAAACAGGCATTGTTGTCTTCTATCCAATTTCCAGATTATAAATCTAAGCCTCACTCAGGGTCACAGTTGGAAGGAGACAACTAATATTGCCAATCAAAATATGCCTTTCCCAAAGACCCTACTTAAAAACAAAATGAAAGCCACGTTTATGTACATAATCACAATTGAGCGCATAGGTAAAGATCTATTTTAGCAATAGTGACACCTTGTGGCTACATCTGCCTCAGCTTAGTGGCCAGAAAGACAACAAGGGATCCTTTCCTAGGCAGGTCACCCCTTGAGAGCAGTGGAACTGTGGCGACAGGCAGAGAGCTCTTGCAAATTTTGTAGGATCATCATTTTGTCATTTCAGAAATAACCTGAGATGAAAAGAATCAGAGCTGTCTTTTCTCTTCATTCCTTTTCTCTCCACTTCTTTTCTTTCATTCCTAATAAACTCAGAAGCAAGTAAATTTGCATGTAAGTCCTACCCCACCCATAGCCAAAACAAAATAGTACAGTTTTTAAATGCACTGATGACCTCTTTGATGAAAAACGCTAATAGGCCTTAATTTTAATGGGACTTTCAGATTCTGGGAGGCCCTCTGTATATCCCTTTCATGTGTTTTCAGAGAGATTTCAGATGCTTCTTAATGACATGGAAAAACAGACACATTTTTTTCTAAAGCAGCCAGAGTAATATTGTTAGGTTCTTAGAAGATAACAGGGCTGTTGTCAAGTCATTTGAAGAAATGTCTGGAAAGAAATCTTACAGAGATATGAGGAAAGAAAGGACAGCCCAAACTGAACAATACAGTGAAAATGGAAGGAAACAAACAAACAAACAAAAGACGTTCTACTAGCCTTTTATTATAAAACCAAGGCCACCCACTGGATCCTCAATCCAATGGGGAGCCAAACCATTGTGAAAAGTTCCATTTGAGGCCGTTTAAGAGTAGAAAGCTGGAGATGCATATGGACTTGTTGCAGATTTTCAGGAGTTCAGGCGGTGGGGAGAGGAGGTGTTTAATTTTTCAGAAGCACTATGACTCAGAAGGCAAAATAAAGAAGTGGAAAATGAGCATTTGTGACTCACACTTCTGTCATGCTGCATCCATATCAACTCTCAGAACTTCTGTGATGCCAGTCACAGAAAAAAGATGAATACTGGAGGGAGTTAGGAGAGCCACACAAAAGACCAACTCTGAAGCACTTTGTTGTGTGGGAAAGCTTGGATTAGCTTGGTGACCTGGTAATGCACCTGTGCCTTATCCCCTTACCCTACATGAGGATGATGTTGGGAGCTCAAACCAAGAGAAAAGAGACACAGGACCCAAAGGAAAACTGGAAAGGTTAGATATGAAAGAATAGGAGTAAGAGAGGGAAGCAACCACACATGGATTCCTGAGCAACCGTTAGAGCTAGGAGATCAACTAAGCTATTTTCACCAGGTAAGGTCTTGTTTTCAACTACCTCTGTGGAAATCCCTCCTCAAAATTCCTGGATAAAGTGGAAGTCAATAAGCATAGGAAGTTGGGCAGGAACTACATGTCTCTGAGCTGTTGCTCATATTCTTTCCTTTGGACTAGACTGTTCTTCCAACCCTCATCTCTCTCCCTAGCAGCACTTCACCTGACTAGTGAGCCCTTTCAGATTCACACCACTTCATATCCCTTCTTCTAAATAATGGCTTAGCAAACACTATGTGCCAGACCTGCAGGAGGCACTGGGATACGGAGAGCATGAAGTCACACCTTACCTCGTTAGGAGCACATGGGTGTGTGCTGGGGGTGGGGGGGGTCAGGGGGGGGAAATTCTCTGATTATCCTTTTTTTTTTCATAACACATTGCTGCATTTCTCTTGCTGTGCTTACTATTGTTCTTGAAAATAGTTGCTTTGTCCCCAGGATAGGTCCTAAAGAACCTAAGGGGAGAGACTATGTTTCAATTCTTGCATCTCTCTCTAAACTACCTCAGGGCGGTTGAACACAGTCGATGCCTACTAAATGGTCATTTAATTGAGTTGGATATCCAACTGACAGGGTATAGGACCTATGGCTGTCCCTTCCATTCCTAAAGTGTCACATTCCAGCCTATTAAGAGAGAGGAAGTATTTTTTCTGGCTAGCTTTTGGCTAAGGAAAGCCAATGCCCAGCCAGCAGAGATTTAGTAAAAGGGTCAGTTGGGAGTGTGTCTTGGGAAACAGGTCAGTGGGCAGGTAACATAAAGTCTGATTAGGAGGCATACAGAAAGGAAAGTGGACTTAACCAAGGGCCACAATAGGGATCCTGCCTGCCTTTGAGTTTGGTCAGACCATTCCTTTCCTCTTCTTCTTGCCAAGCCCACTCCTCATGCCCAACCCTTCCAGATCAGGCTCTTGGTAGAATCACTCCAGCTGCTACTCCAAGTATTGGGAACTGTCTTCTAAAGAGTAATTTGCCAGTATCAAATGTGTAGGACTAGAAACAAGGCAATACATGATAACTTAATTAACACATTTTCAGATGAGACAGCCCTATTTTAAAACAACAAAAAAAGAGAAAAAAAAAGGCTTAATAATTCATCCTTGGAATATGAAGCTCCTTATAACAAAACAACCAAGCTATTTGTCACAAGCTGCCATTGTACTGCTTCTTAATGAGAGTAGGTGGAAATGGCCAGTGGGGATAAAGAGCACAGCAGACCAGCCAGTCAGTAGATCCCTGAGGTTACCTCAGAGAGCAGTGTTTACCCATCAATATTTCTCTGATTACACCTTGGCCTCCAAAATTCTCTTCTCTCAAATCAGGAAAAACACAAACTGATAGAGATAATTCTGTGTATTTTAAAAGAATTTCTGGGTTTGGGGGTGCAGAGAGAGGGAATAGCAAGAAATTTGACCTCCCTCCATGCCTGCTGTTGTGCCTAGCAGAGCCATGAAGACTAACCACATTTAGTCCTGTTAAGGGTATATTATTCCCCTGAGGAGGGTGATCCTAGATTAAAGGGGTCCAGAAGCTGTGTTTTCAGTTACTTCCAGCTTCCTGAAGAACTTAATCAGCTCTGCCCTGGCACTGACTCATCCAGCAGTTTCTTCCATGACTGAGTACCAATATATTTATTATCCTTCCCTGTTCCAAGACTCTCAGAGGCATTGCCTATCGTTGATGGAACATTTCCTGCTATTTTAATTGGTACCAAATGATGTTTTCAAACTATCATTATATGCTTTTCCTTTTCTTTTCAGATGTTCTATAATACTATTTCTATGCCTCTTATTTATTATTTTGTTTATAAATTGTTGTTATAATTTAGAAATGTTCATTCTAGGTAAATATGAATCTTGAAGAATAATAGCGTATAGTGGAATATAAAATTTGCCCCAAATCTCACCACCTAGAATGGAGAGCTGAAGCTACTAATCTTTCTGTAATCATACTTTGAAGCATCTATTTTCTTTCACACACACACACACACACACACACACACACACACACACACACCTGTCTCTGAATTTTCTAGATGGACAAACCTATCCAGTCTCTTTCTCTTCTAGGATTTTCTAAATGTACCTTATTGAGATAGAGGAACACAGTTTTTGGGCACCAATAAAGGTTTTAGGGCCTTTTTACTCCTGAGATCTCCCCTATGAAGCAGGTTTATGAAGAAGCCACAGCTACCTGCTCAATACAACTACCATTTAGGAATTTCTTTACCTATTTAGTTCAGCTTCTCACTGGCCTCTTAATACAAGTGAACAAGTTGTCAGGAAACAAAACTACTATGACTGAACAGAATGACAGGTGCATAAAGTACCAGAATATCTCAAAGTTCATCAAAAATACTGCCTCGCATATAGAAATGCAATCCATTTTTCCTTCCTAGTGAATATATGGTGGAAGAATTTCCTTATCAAATATTCATTGTGAGATAAGCGGTAGTGAGACAGAGATCTATAAGCATTTGATTTTGGATGGTCTTTTTTTTTTTTTTTTGAAGGTTACTTTGGTGGAATTGCCTACTTTAAAGCTGTGACAGTCCTTTATCAGAGCACAATGAATGTAAATGACAAGCAGTCATGGCAGAGAAAAATTTGCAGTCATAGGAAAAGGAAAGAAAATGTACAGAGATATACTGTAAGAGCAGACTGGGTGATACTGGAAATTCTTCTCTTCTAGTTATCTCTTAAAGTGAGGGCAGTATACTTGTTCAGCCTTTTTTATCAGTTTTTCAAATTGTCAAGGAGGGAAATAAAATAAGTCCTCCACAGACAGCTTTCCTATCCTTTGGTTTATTTATTTTTAGCATATATATTTTTACTAATAGCAGCAAAGAATAAAACTTCCATGGAGGAGATAAAAGGAATTAAGGAAATAGGTTTTTGTGATATCAGCCTAGGGCTGAATTCAGGTTCCCCATATTCTTGTTTAATTACCTTACCTAGTCGACTGGTCTTTAATTTTTTTTAATGTGTATTCATTTTTGAGAGAGAGAGAGAGAGTGCGCGCTCATGTGCATGCAAGCCAGTGGGGGAGGGGTAGGGAGAGGGGGACAGAGGATCCATGGACAGAGGATCCAAAGCAGGCTGTGTATTGACAACAGAGAGCCTGATACGGATCTCCAAGAACCATGAGATCATGACCTGAGCCAAAGTCGGATGCTCAACCGACTGAGCCACCCAGGCGCCCCCAAGTTGACTGGTCTTGATCTCATCTGTATAATGGAAATAAAATAGTTCTTATTTTATATGATTGCTATGAAGAGAAAATGAGGTAATGTAAGCAAATACCTTGCAGTTAATTAGTGTGTAATAAATGTTAGTTCTATTCTACGAAGCTCTTCCAGTAACTAAAGGTAGGAACCTAGCTAATTCAAACTCTTCTCCACACTCTTGAGCCCAAGTATCCATATATCTGTAGCATGTGCAAATTTAGGTCCACAAACTTGACTGTACAGGAACTATTTTCCTTATGTTATCCTTCAGGGCAGTAGAGAATTTTATTCCAGTTGTTTTTCCCCCTCCCTTGGTTGGGCCAGGCTCTCAAAGGTTTATGCAGAGTTAGAAATAGGAGGGGGATGCTGATGTCCAGTATATCCTGGTTGCTACTGACTTCTCATGGTTTTTGCCTGCTATAGTCCCTTGGTGTCCCCTGACTTACTGTACCCTACTCAAGTAGGTAAGAGAATCTTAGCTAATGTTGGAAACCCTGAGTCCAGGTTCCCTTCTGAGATGCCCACTCACTCAGTAACAGCTCTGTCCCAGAGCCCTCTGCCCACAGCCCAGAGCCCTCTCCACTTCTCCTCTCATCTTCTAGTGTTCTAGCAGAATAACAATTGATGAAGGTTTTTCAAATATAGACTGCTTTAGGCGTTTTCTGCATTGTGTTCTACTCAGATTCTGACTACAAGGACTACAAGGAACCACAAGGCTTGGTAACTTGTTTCAAAAAAGGGACACAGGAAAAGCTTAGGGAGGGAAGGACAAAATAATATTTCAATTAATTATCCTGTCACATATACAGGCCACCATCAGGTTTTTTAACTCCAGGGTAGTCAAACAGGAAATTTCTTCCTGCTGCATCCAGCCTTGAAAAAACTATCTTCCATGAAATGTAGCATGAGAACTACTCGTGAATGTATTTAGTTACCTCCTGTCCTTGGGCCTGTGGGTCTGCTCTCCTACCCATGGACTCCCGACACACAGGAACACTTAGTTCTGTGCTTCTGATCACTCATCCCTCAGATGCAGGTGCTTTTGCCTTCATCTATTCTCTAGATGTAATAACTGTTTCTTACTTCTCAAGCACTGGAACAAATGCCAGCTGCCTCCTCCCTGCAGTCCTTTGTGATTTTCATACCCTTCTCTTCAGTTATAGTGAATCACTTCTCTCCCCCATGGCTCTGTATTTACACCACTATTGAGCCTTTATGTCTTCTGCACCTTGGACTACTTACTTTTTGTTTCTGCTTCCACAAGGTCTTAAGCACCTTGAAAGCAAAGTCTTTACAAATTTTTATTGAAAAGAATTTGAATCAATTTAAATTAAGCAAAGTAATAATGTGAGAATTGCAATGGAAGTCTGGTAACTTTATTTTGAAAAGGAGAGAACCAGGGTGGGGTGTTTGTTTGGTTTTGTTTTTTATGTTTTTGGTATAGGACAATGATTCTCAATCATGGTTGCATGTTAGAATAATCTACACAATATTCTGAAAATAGCAGTGCCTGGGCCCCACTCTCAAATTCTGATGTAACTGGTCTGAGGTGGAGTGCAGACATTGGTGGGTTTTTTTTTTTTTTTTTTTTTAATGTTTGTTTTATTTATTTTGAGAGAGAGCATGAGCAGGGGAGGGGCAGAGAGAGGAGAGAGAGAATCCCAAACATGCTCTACACCATCAGTGCAGAGCCTGAAGTAGAGCTTGATCTCACGAATGGTAAGATCATGACCTCAGCTGGAATCAAGAGTCGGACACTTAACCGACTGAGCCACCCAGGCACCCCAACAGGCATTGGTATTTTTTAGAAGCTTCCCAGTAGCTAAATGCACAAACAGAATTAAGAAGCACTGGTGTAGAGAGTAAAGAACTAATAGTACGATCTCTGAATCCCATTTTCTGGCCATTTATTTAGAGTTTTTATTAATGTTTGTCATTTTCCTATCTTCCCAGTTTTCTAATTTATTTATCATCTTTTTGTATTGTGTGCATTTTGAGAGCCATCTCAAATTCTTTTGGGAATAGGTAGGAGAAGCTTTCAATCACCAATCAATATGAATCAATAACCACCAATCCATGCTACCCAGTATACTAAGATGTTTTTATGGAATCTTAAGGAAAATATAAAATTCTCAAAATAAATTTTATTTAACTGTAAAATGTATTTCTTTACCTCCCTTGCAGTTTTTTTTTTTCTAAAAGAAGCAGTTGAGGTATGGGCTGGGGGATAGGGAGGAGGAGAGGCAATGAATATTCTTTAAAAATAATAGGTATATATCAAAACTTCAGGAAGTTTGGATGTGTTTAAAAATTGCTTAATTTTCTTAATTCTTTGTTCATCTAAAATTCTGAATGCAGAGTTTATTAATTTATGAAGAGAAGGAACCTGCATCAGGATTGGATTATTGAAATAATACAGCTACAGTTCTGTTGTGAGATGGAACTGAATGAAGTTGAATCACACAGTTCACCCTATATATTTGGTCAGAACACTGTTATATAGCCAAGTCTCTTGTTAATAATTAAATATTAAGATAATCTACTATAACTTTATCTTAATGAAATGTGAGCAGTCATATTAAGCAATTAGAGCATGATGGAATCTTTCTAATATAAGTAGAAAAATTACATAAAATCTTCCTTAATTGATCAGATCTAATTCCATAGCACCAAAACTTACTATTATAATTGAATCAGGACATAGATGTGACTACCTTTTAAGTAATTCAAAACAATCTGAATATAAAAGATCACAGGCTTGAGATAGCAAAAGGAAAAACTGCTCTGAAACTGAAGTGTAGTAATATTACACTTATTCCAGTCAATATATTTAAATCCAGTCTTGGAGCGCCTGGGTGGCGCAGTTGGTTAAGCGTCCGACTTCAGCCAGGTCACTATCTCGCGGTCCATGAGTTCGAGCCCCGCGTCAGGCTCTGGGCTGGTGGCTCGGAGCCTGGAGCCTGTTTCCGATTCTGTGTCTCCCTCTCTCTCTGCCCCTCCCCTGTTCATGCTCTGCCTCTCTCTGTCCCAAAAATAAATAAAAAACATTGAAAAAAAAAATAAATCCAGTCTGTTCCCTATTTAGGTTGCACAGAACTTCTAATACCTGATGTTTTGGTTTCCTTTCCAGCTGTGCTTAAACATTGTCCTAAACAAACAAACAAACAAACAAACAAAAAACAAAAAAACTACCAGAAAATAAATCTTTTGAAAACTTAATAAACTATACTTTTCAGAACAAAACAAAATAAAAAATGTAACCATTTTCCTGCCAGATATCTCACAGGGATGTAAGAGCTCCAACTTGATCATATTTCAGGCATGCTGGCAAATTATGAAATTGCTGGAGATGTAGCAATGTCTTTGTGCTATGGTCTCTCCATTTGAGAAATAGAGATGAGAGCGACTTCTCCTTCCCTGTAGCTGACATGGAAACTATGCGACACTGACTCTAGTCTTTTTGGAGAAGAAAGAGGAGAAAAGGAAGAGTTTTCTGTAGTCATTAATCTATAAAGTTCGACAGTTTATATATATATACACACATATATATATGTGTATATATACATGTGTATATATATGTGTATATATGTGTGTGTATATATATATATATATGACTTTATTTTAAAAATTACAGTAGTACATTCAAAGAAGAATCCATTTTCCCTCATGTGCTCCATCTTGTAACCTCTGGGATACAATACATTTCTATTTCCCTGAATTGCTTTTTTCTTCCTTCCTTCCTTTCTTTCTTTCCTTCTTTTTTTTTTTTTTTTTTTTCTTAATTGGCCTCTCTGGATAATTCCACAGGATAAAGAGGAAAATAGTCTCTGGGATTAGTAACACTGAACAGGTGCAAAATGTACCATTGAAAAGCTAGTTAAACCTCAAAGGTGGAAGCTCCAACTATAAATTAAATGAGAGACGCATAGCCTCATCAGTGCCCATATGTTGGTCAACTGGGGATGCTCTTATCAGAACAATCTTTGTAAATGTAACAAGCCTGTTTCAATGCTACCCACAGCGTGAAGCTGATTTCTATTTTGCATTGTAATAGATTATACCGCTTCAATTTTCAATGGACATGTCCTAACATATTGGATCTCTCAGGAGACACAGCAGTGGCATTGAACAAGGAGGAGCAGAGGGCTAAGCAGTATCATGCAATATTTAAAATGTTTTTTCTTGACAACCAGCAAACTATGATTACCAAATAGGATGATTCACCACTGCCAGCTGTCAAAAATAATAGCATCTCCTATGAGAAGCTTGTTACAGAGTGGCCATCTGAATGTCCAGTTTCTAAAAGATGTGTGTATTCACATTGATTGTAAGATAAAATGTTTAGCTTGTTATATATGGGGAAAATGTTGCTATATAGATTTTCTTTTTACAGTGAGAAACAGGGTAAAGGAGAATGTAGCATCAGGAAAATAAACTCAATACTGCACTACAAAAAAAAATCATGGTAATACTCGCTGCTGTTATGTCACCTTCTCTAGAATCATCTCTAGATAGTCACTGAACTAGACTGGAAATTAGTTTGCCCAAGATTGAGTGGTTTCCTGGGACTCGGGACTTTGAGTGCTAAGTTAAAGAAAGTTCTAAGCAAACAGGGACAAGTTGGTTAACCTACTGGAAGCTTTTCATTTACCATCAGTGCACACTTTGATCTGAACTAATGTGAAACCATGTAAATACCCAACAGCTGACAGCCCTGCTGGATCACCATTGTGACGGCAGTGAAAGAAAAGACAAGTTAACAGTGGTGTTTCCAAGATTACCTGAGTGCTGCGTTTGGCAAAAAATTTAAAGAATCTTGTCACTGTTTTCTAAATGTGTGTACTAGAGTTTAGGCACCATGACCTCTGAGGTGAGTGGGAAGACTTAGCAGTATTATTTCATATCAGCCCAAAGGGAACCTGAAAGGGCATTGGGTTGGATTTGACTAAATTCTTGATTAGATTAAATTGTTGCTATGACACCCTTTTAGTAATATAAGACCAGCTCTCATAGACTTGAAAACTTTACTGCATCAGACTAGGATTTTCCAGTAGGATTTTCCTCCTGGAGGCCATGAGGCAAGGTCATATTATGGGTACTGAGCACCCTGGAGGGAGTGGGAATTTCCACAGTCAGTCACCCTGGAAAGTGGCAGCTCCAGGACAAATGAATGAAATTGGAGAGGAGAAATGTGAAATCTAAATCGCAGATGTGTCCAGAACTCCTGGAGAGAAGGTGGTAACACTGATGAGAAGAAAGCTGACCAGGAAGAAGGCAGAGAGGCACATTTGTAAGGTTTCCTAAGGGAGCTTGTGTTCTGAGTGGGACCATATTTAGCACTTTTCCAAGATGTTCATCTTTTATAACCCCCTAAATGTTTAGTAAATCTTGTAAACTCTTGCAGGTTGGTCTCAGTTGGGCTATGAAAAGTTAAGGGCAGGGGCTGTTCTCATACTTGGGATGAAAGGTTAGAACGATGTTTCTCAACCTTGTTTTTGTTTTCATTATCAACTCCCTAAGGAGCCTTGTTAGCCATTTTTCTCCCTAATTGCCTCCCTCTCCATGAAATTTTAATACCAGAAATAGAGTGTATATCTGTTTATGTACTATATGCATATCTGTGCTTTACACATTAAAAAAGCAAGATGAGTAAGACATTTTCACCCCCAAAGAACCAATTTTCACCCCTGTGGACATGATATCACCCCCATAGGGAATGCATGGAGAAGGGATAATGGCTTGAGAGACATTGCAGTCTCAGACTATCAAGAGGTGACCTGCATGGAGCAAGTAACCACTCACTGGGCAGAGTAGAGATTAGAAGGGTGATGAGACCCAAGAAGACAGACTGAATGTGTAGAGCACATAAACATCCCAAAGTAAGAGACTGAATTCCCTGCAGGTGAATAGAATTATAAGTCATCATTACATGGTTATTAAAGAAGTATAATTTTATTTTGTAGTTATAGGCTGGTAAGGCCAGGGAATATTTGGTTTACAAATGTAAATAAAATATATATTGACAAGAATTGATGAAAAAAATGGGGCTTGAAGATCTCCATGAAGATAAAACATCATATACACCCAACTGTACGTACAAAGAGGCATGTCTGATGAAATACAGACAGAATGTGATATTTAGGATGATTAGTGTCTCTGAAAACAAAGTTCAAAGTTTAAATTACTAACTGATAACAATGCTGTACACTGTCTCAATGGCTAAGGCTGGACTGGTGTTATGGTAAAGAATAACTAGAGACTATAAGAATAAAAATGCACAGCAAAGATGTATATAGTATAAATTCTGCTTCAGTTTTTTGCAGTCTTTCAGTCTGAAGACTGTGTTGCCTGTTCAGCAGAAAATAGCATGTTGCAGAAGGGAAAAAGGATTTTGGTCAGGAGATCTGAGCTCTGTCTCCAGGTATACTGCCTTAGGCTATCCTAGGTTCTTTATTTGCTGGCATGTCCTATAATCTGTAGAGTGCAGAGGCTAAAGTAGAAGCTGTTTAATATACTCTTCCATCACCTACATTATTTGAAGATAAAAAATTATATGCTTTGCTTTCCTGTGCTTCAAATATTTGAATATCCGATGAGCAATTCAGTGATCAGCCAGTAAGTATTTACTAAGTATCTCTTATTTTCCACCTTGTACTGAAGAGTGAGACAGGGCAGGATGAACACAGTTCATTCCATTGAATCTTCTTTTCCTACTAACAAATATCTAAAATTTGGGATATACATAAGTAATGCAGGGAGAAGTAATGCAGTGACTTAAATTCATACCAAGATGTAAATATCAGATCCTTTCCTGGGAGTAAGGTTTGCCAAAGAGAAAGGGGAGAAAAATCAGGAGACTAGAACATCTTAGACCTGGAGGCCTTACATTTGAGTAAAGGAACAACTAGCTGGGAAACGAAGGCTGTTGCTGCTGCTGCCGCCCTTGACTCGACGCATTTGGATCTATCCTGAACACCCCAATAGGCTTGGGTTTTATTATATTCGTTATACTTCTCTAAAGATAGACTGAAACCCTTAGCTACCGTTCCAGTGGGGGAGAAGGGGAAATGGCAGGAGTTGGCTTCAGTTGATTAAAACATGGAGCACTGAGTCTGTGATTGACAAGATCTTCCATAAAATAGAATATAGCCAACTTGAAGAAGTTTATGATGTACTATTTTTCCACATATTTTATCACTTCAAGCTTTTGTTTTTATGTAACACTAGTGAAAGTTGCATAGTTACAGTAGAAGAAAGGAGTTTGCATTTGAAACCAAAAGTACTAAATAACTAGAGAAATTATTTTTGAGTTGGAATATTTTATTGATAAATATACCACTGGCAAGACTGCTAAGTTAAAAAAAAAAAAAAAGCAGCAAAAAAGTACTAACCTAGCTTTTGTTGTAACTCCAGGATGTAACTAGAAGGAAAGCACTTAAAAAAAAATGTTTGGTTGTTTAACCAATTGAGCCACCCACATGCTCCTAGAAGGAAAATACTTTTACTTCACTTTTTTCTGTGGAGCAAAGTCTGCAGACCACCACGATAGCCCATCTTCTCTTACATCCTCCCACTGTGCACTGTGACCTTCAGCCACACTCCAGAACTGCTTACTGGTCCCTCAGTCCATGTCCTGTGTTTGCCTGGCACAGTATGTATCACTTATCACTTTGTACTACCATTAGTCACGTAACTATCTGTTTCCCCGATGAACTGTGAGCTCCCCAAGGGCAGGAACCATGATTATTCATCTTAGTCTTTCCCAGCACCTGGTACAACATCTGCATAATATATATACTCAATTAGTGTTAATTGAATGAAAGTAAACTACTTTTATTTTCAGTGGCCTTCTAATTATGTAAAGCAGTATAGCTATAATGAATACTGGAATCCTACATATAACATAACAGCATATCTCTGTTAGAAATTTTTAAAAGATGACTTTTAATCAAATACATATTTTCTAATTTATATAAGCATGAGATATCCTTAAATTACTCTTAAGTTTCTCATGCCTTTTTAATCTGAATTTATAGAAAAATGGAGTTTCCTGTTACTTTTTTATTTGTTTTATTTGGCTTTAATTAGCATTCTTAACATAGAACGAAACATGGAAACTTAGCAGCTAGATGATGGTATTTTTCATTTTTTTATCTCCATGTTTGAAGGCCTGTAGATACAGCCACTTGGTGTCTAAATATTTATTTACAAAATGTCAACAGACAGGAAAAAGTGTAAATAGAAATGCTAGTGATTTTAATGAGAACCAGCTCTGAAATCTAAGATTAACTAGGTATCAAATACTGCAAATAAATACTTACTCTTCTGGACCAGTACTTATCTGGCTCTAACATTAAACACAGAGCTAGGACAAAATTTCTTATGATATTTTTCTAAATAGTGGATAAAGAGACAAATCTAATGAAGGGCGAATGTTAACTCTGTGGTTCTGTTCATCTCGCCTTCGCTTGCCCAGCTCTGTATAATTTGTTATCTGGTGTAGTGCCCATAGATAGTATCATGCACTAAAGAACTATGATATGTTTTTGAAGAACTGTTGATAATGCTAGCTAAATTGTTAGGGGAAAAACAAGCTCAGTGTGGTAGGTCATTTCACAGATCTCAAAAAGGTCATACTGAAGTGAAGGACCTGTTAAGCTATTTTGGAATCTATTGATAATTATATGAAGACTCAATACATTTGTGAGTATTAATATATTAATGGATTTATAATAAAGTTGTAATCTTCTTTGCTTCACATGTGTTTATAATTCACAACTCTTACTTCCAAAAACAATTAAAGTGGTTCATAACTAAAATACTTATGTGAGACTGTTAACTATGAAGGCAGTCAGAAGAGGTAAGCAATCATGTAGTGCAGGGGGCAGTTTGTCCTGCAGGGGACATTTGGCAAAGTCTGAAGACATTTTTGGTTGTCACAGTTGGAGTGGGGGAACTGGGCAGGTGGATTGGTGCTGGTATTTAGTAGGAAAGCACTACTTAGTGCTTTAGTAGGTAGAGGCTGGGGATGCTGCTAAATGTCCTGCAGTGCACAGGACAACTACTCTTCCTTCCCCAACAAAGAATTCTCTGCCCCAAAATGTTAGTAGTGGCAAGATTGAGAAACCATGATGTAGAAAAAGGAACTGTAATTCAACCAGAAATCATGTATAATTAATATAAATAAACATGAAACCTGTCTTTTAGCTATGTGGCTCGTAAGTCACCATCAATAGAATATTGATAGAAAATGATAATTTTTCCCAAGAATATTGAAGTGTTCTCTGTTTATCTGTTGTTGGTTTTTTTTAGTTTTGGTTATTGTTTTTGGATCCTCCACAAAGGAAAAAACTCAAGATTAGTCTGTCAGTTATGAGAATACTAGAGAGCCAAAGTAAGATATCCCTGGGATTCACCCAGGGAACTTGTTTAAGGTATAATTCTAGGACTTCTTGTTGGAAGATTATTATTTGGTTGGCATCAGCTCAGTAGGATGTATTTTTAGAAATATTACTTTAGTGGAATGAATCATTAATGTAAACCTTAAACTAGCACTTCCCAAAACTGTACCATCAGAATTATCCAGGGAATGTTTCAAAATATAAAATACAAAGCATATAGGTATTGATGTTATTCCCAGAAATTCTGATCTTGGATTAGGACTCACACGGCTATGTGTATTTTAAAGCCCCCAAGTTGATTCTGTTCATTAACTGGGGATTACATTTGTCACCATAGTCTATTATTATAATATAATTTGGCCTAAATTCATTTTTGACAGAAGCTAGATGAAAGTCTATTCAAAACTGAATTTCTGGATAGTGGGTAGGGCTAGGTATAGTACAGGCTTTTATTTATATTTAAACCCCAGTAGTCTAGCTTTCTAGCTATGTGGTCCTGAGTACTTCCTTTAAGCTCTTTGAGTTTCCTCTTTGGTAAAACGGGAATAATGATGCCCACTTTGCAATGACTTCTGTGAACTGGTAAAGTGCCTGGAATAGAGTAAGCATGCAAAACAACTGTAAACTTTAAGCAAAATAGATATCTACATATATATAGATAAAGCTAATATATAATTATATTATAGATATCAGTTATTCTAGTATTAATATTGACACTCTTCATAAACATTAAAGAGTTAATATTGTATCTTGGTCTAGAGAGTTATGCCCCTCTAACAAATAGATTAAGTGTCACAACCACTCCATAGAAAATACTCCAACATATTTACAAGTCAGTTTGTGTACTTCAACTTCAGCATACACTGTGGAAGTATGTATGAAGTAGTAACTAGTTTCTAAAACAGTTCTTAATGATTCCTGTGTTCACAGTCTGTTATTATCCCTTCCCCTTGAATGTGAGCTGGACTCACTTCTAATGAATACAATGTAGCAGAAGTGATTTCTGAGATTACAAAAAGATTTGGCTTCTGTCTCAAGTGCCCTCTCCTCCTTCATTTGTTCTAATGAAAGGCGGCTCCCATGTTGTGAACTGCCCTATGGAGAGGCCCATGTGGCAAGGAACTGATGATGTATCTGGCCAAAAGGCAGTGAGGGCTTGAGGACTGCCAATAGCCACCTGAGTCAGCTTGAAAGTGTCTCATCTGTCAGTCAAGCTTTGAGATGACTGCAGTCCTGGGTGACTGCTTGATTGTAGCCTTATTAGAGACCCTGAGCCAGAGGCATCCAGTGAAGCTGTGCTTGAATTCCTGACCCAAAGAAACTGTGAGATAATAAATGTTTGTTGTTGTTGGGTTTTCTTGCATATAGTAATTTTATTAATTACAAACTTTTCATTGAAGTATAGTTGGCATACAATATGTATTAATTTCAGGTGTATGACATAGTGATTAGACAAGTATATACATTATGAAAATGTCATCACAACAAGTATAGTTACTGTCACCATACAAAGTTAATACAATATTATTGACTATATTTGTATGCTGTACTTTTCACTCCTGTAACTTATTTATTTTCTAACTTGAAGTTTCTATCTCTTAATTTTTTTCACCTATCCCTCTCCATCCCCCTGCCTTCTGGCAACTACCAATTTATTCTCTGTGTTTATGAGTCTATTCCTGTTTTTATTTGTTTGTTTATTAGCTGTTTTTTAGATTCCACATCTAAGTGAAATCATATGGTATTTGTTTTTTTTTTTTTTTGTCTGACTTATTTCATTTAGTGTAATATTCTCTAGGTCCTACCATGTTGTCACAAGATTGCATTTATTATTATGGTTGAATAATATTGCATTGGGTATATATACTCCATCTTTGTTATCTATTCATCTATTGATGGACACTTTGGTTGTCTCCTATCTTGGCTATTGTAAATAATGCTGCAATAAACATGGGCACATATATCTTTTTGAATTAGTGGTTTTGTTTTCTTTAGGTAAATACTCAGAAATGGAATTATTGGGTCATATGGTATTTTTATTTTTGTTTTTTTGAGGAACCTCCATACTGGTTTCCATAGTGGCTGCATCAATTTGCATTCCCCCATCCACAGTGCATGAGGGGTCCCTCTTTTCCACATCCTCACCAACAGCTGTTATTTCTTGTCTTTTGTTACTTTTTGATACTTTCTGACTGGTATGAGGTGATATCTCATTGTGGTTTTGATTTTCATTTCCCTGATTATTGGTGATGTTGACCATCTTTTCATTTTTTTATTGGCCATTTGTATGTCGTCTTCGGAAAAATGTATATTCAGGTCCTCTGCCCATTTTCTAATTGGGTTATTTGCGGGTTTTTTTTTGGTTCTGAGTTGTGTGAATTCTTTGTATATTTTGGATAATAACACCTTATAGGTATGTCATTTGCAAATATTTTCCCCTATTCAGTAGGTGGCCTTTTCATTTGGTTGATGGTTTCCTTCACTGTGCAGAAGCTTTTTAGTTTGATGTAGTCCCAGCTATTTATTTTTGCTTTTGTCTTCCTTGCCTACAAAGATCCAGAAAAATATTGCTAAAGCCAGTGACCAAGAGATTGCTGTCTGTTTTTTTCTAAACAGTTATATGCTTTCAGGTCTTTCATTTAGGTCTTTAATCCATTTTGAGTTTATATTTGTGTATGGTATAAGAAATTGGTTCAGTTTCATTCTTTTGCATGTAGCTGTCCAGTTTTCCCAGCACCATTTACTGAAGAGACTATCTTTTTCGCATTGTATATTCTTGCCTCCTTTGTGATAGATTAATTGACCGTGTAAGTGTGGGCTTATTTCTGGGCTCTCCATTTTTGTGTCAGTACCATACTGTTTTGATTATTATAGCTTTGTAGCATAGTTCAAAATATGAGGTTGTGATACCCCCTGTTTTATTCTTTCTCAAGATTGCTTTGGCTAATCAACGTCTTTTGTGGTTCCATACACATTTTAGGATTGTTTTTCTAGTTCTGTGAAAAATACTATTTGTATTTTGATAGGGATTGTATTGAATCTGTAGATTGTTTAGAGTACTATGGATATTTTAGCAAACAATATTAATTCTTCCAATCTATGGTCATGGTACATCTTTCCATTTATTTGTGTCATCAACTTCTTTCATCAGTGTCTTTTATAACTGTTTGTTGTTTTAAGCCACTAAGTATTGGGGAAATTTGTTACACAGCAATATATAACCAATACAAATGACATTGGTGTTCTGCTTACAGATTCAAGGATGTGAGTTTAACCTTTGAAAGAAGAAAGGTTACCATGAAAGATAATGTATTTAAAATATTCTTGGATGCAACCAAAGAACCATTATGTTAATTTCATATCATTTGCTATGATGTAAACTTTATGATTCACAAATGTGAAACATAAAGGCTATAACATAGTAATCAGGTCCAGGCCCAGTGGCAGACATATCAAATATGAAAGTTAATGCAGTAGTGCTCATAAGTGGTCACAACACAATAAAACAGTCATTGTAAAAATGGCACGTAATTGGTAAAGATTACAGTGATTGCTCACGAAGTTGATAGCCAAATTGTTTGAAATTAACAAGGATGTTTTGAGATATTGGTTATTACAGAAATTCTAAGGTCATTTAGTGTCATTTAGTTTCAATGTAATCCTAAAGTAATCCCAGAGGAATCAGCTTAAATAGGAAACTAGTTCACAGCATTAAGAAATGCCTGATATGAGATCTTAGACTAGAATTTCTTTCCATTGTCTTAGAATTGGTTTGTTGAGGGCATAAAGGAATGTACTACTTACCAGGCCACTTAACAAACTCTTTCAAGTTGTCCCCTCCCTGTGGGAAATTAAAATTCTTTAGTGATACTTTGAATCATATGGTCTACCATTCCAGAGAGTAAATCTTCCATTACCTAGAGGAATTTAAACTATCTTTGAGAATGCCTTATTACCTTTATACATATAGTCAACTGAAAGGATAATGGAGATTGACCAGCAAGATCTGGCTGATTTCCTTGTATAATTTCATATTCAGCCAGAGGGGCCAGTGTCAGTATTTCAGCAGCCATTTTATATTAGATAAGATCTTAAAAAGACATCAGGCATATACTCTGGATACAGTGTGCATACACCTATGATGTTACTCAATTCTAGCATAAGATATAGTCTTGTTTGGAAAGTATGATATTGAACTACAGATAGATAGTTTCTTTTAGTGATTAGGAGTAGAGGTGTTTTTTAAATATTTTTTTAAGTTTATTTATTTTGAGAGAGAGAGTGAGCAGGGGAAGGGCAGAGAGAGAGGGAGGGAGAGAATCCCAAGCAGGCTCTGCACTTTCAGTGGGGCTTGATCCCACAAACTATTGAGATTATGACCTGAGCCAAAATCAAGAGTCGGATCCTTAACTGACTAAACCAGCCAGGCATCCGAGGAGTAGAGGTTTTGAGGTCAACTAGTCCAATTACCTTTCTGTGTTTCCCAACTCTACTATTTAATCCCTAGTGAGTTTTGATATTTCCTTACTTCTCCAAGCTTTAGTTTTTTCACCTGTAAAATAGGGTGACTAATGGAACCTACTTCATGTAATCATAAAGAATAAAATCCAAGTAATGTATTTATTATAATGTCTCTAAGTAACTGTTTTATAAGTTCAAGTTATCATAATAAAGGTAATAATTATTGTGTCATCTCAGATCAGGTGTATACATGAATTAGTGTACTTTCCTTTTTGAGCAACTATGAGTTGTTTTCAGAGTGCTGACGGAAAATCACATGGAACCTAGAACTTCATGCAGCCAAAGGATTATTCAGTTGATAGAGTGATGAGAGTCACAGAATTTATTACACATACAAAGACACACAAAGTTAAAACTGAAAGTCTCTTTCTAAAAGATTTACTGGAGAAAATGCTACAACTCCAGAAGAAGTAGATGTAGTAAGCAATGGTATGTAAAGACTAATAGAACTTATTTTTAGTTTTAAATAAGTGTTGAGTTTTCATCAGTGTACCTAACAGTATATTTAATAAGTAGATTCTCTGTCTCATCCAATATAATTTGGCTCTCTCATGTGGATAGAGGAAAAGATATGAGCCACTATAATTTATGAAGAACAATTGAATATTGATGTTTGTTTTTTTATGGTATAAAAATATAAAAAGGAAAGTTAATAAGTACTCTTGCCAGTCCTTGAGATGACTACCTGTAATACTTGTAACCATTTTTTTCTTGTTCCATGTGTAATTTTAAATAACTGAGATGTATATTATACATGAAATATTAATGTAAATTTCAGTTACTATTTGGGAAATCAAAATCCAAAGACTATCAGCATGTGATGTAGGAGGGAGGGATGAGGGAAATAAGAAGGAAATAAAAGCACGTTAAGTCTCATTTTCAGAAAGACAGTATGAGGGCTGTGAAATGTTGATGTTGATTGTAAAGTACCAGTTAAATTATGTATTTTTAATAGTTAAGAATAACTACTAGAATAATAGTAACATTCTAGGATATAACTACACAAAAGAAATTTAAAAGGTAAAAGTTATATGTGTAATATTATACCAACAAGTATGCAATGAAATGCATAATTTACTAAGCAAATTTAAATTATAAAACTGGCACAACATAAATAGAATACCTGATTAGACCATCATACATTGAATATATTAAAATCAAAATTAGGGGCACCTGGCTGGCTCAGTCAGTAGAGCATGCAACTTTTGATCTCTGAGTGGTAAGTTTGAACGCTGACCCTCAAAAGATACTAAGTCCTAATTCCTTTATAGGTAATGTCTACCAAAGTTTTAAGGTATGTGGAATTTCCAATTTATACAAATTGTTTCAGAGAATAAGAAAAGATGAAAAGCTACTAAATATATTTTATGATTCACATAAAACACTAGAATCACATATGACTAACGTTAGCAAATTATAGCAAATTATAAGACACTCATTTATGTACAAAAATTGATAGCTTCTCTAGAGACTTGCATAACACATTATAAAGGATAACAATAAAAAAAGATGCCATCTTTCATAGGCACAAAAACAACAAAATAGCTAGGAATAAAACCAATTAATATTTTTAAATCCATGGGAAAATATGAAATACTGAAGGACCTAAAAAATGCTTTAGTATATGGAAAGATACATTTATAGATCCATTAGCTTAATATTTCTGACTATAGAGTCTTACAATACTAATTTTATAATTTCAATTAATCCCAAATAAAATCCCAGTACACTTTTTCACAGTAGTTGAAAATTTAATTCTAAAATTCATGTGCAAGAGTTAATGTAAATTGGTAGCCAAGATAATATTTAAAAATAAAAGATGGATTTTCCCTATGTGATATTAAAACATATCATAAAATATAGTAATTAAAACTATGGAATTGGCTAAAGAAAGACAAATACATCAGTGAAATGAAATAAATAGAGATTAAATAGAAATTAAAGAGACTGGTCCATGCATAGTTGGGAAATTAGGCTGTGGTAGATGCAGCATTTCATATCAATGGAGAAAAGACAGATTATTCAATATGTACTTTTCAGACAATTGTATAATCATTAAAAAAATAATTATGTTCTTATGGCAATTGTAATATCAAACTATGGATGAATTAAATAACTAAAAATAAAGGCCAAAGTAATGAAAATAATAGAAGAATGTATAAATGATTATGCTTACATCCTTGAAACAGAGAAGATCTTGTGACAAGACACCAAAAATTGATAAGATTGGCTGTATCAAATGTTAGGACTTTCATTGATGAAATATATCACTAATAGAATAGAAAGATGAGGACATTCATGAGGAGAAAATATTTGCAATGTAATAATAAAGGGTTTTCATCAAGTGTATACAAAGAATTTCTACAAATCAATAAGAAAAAGACATGCAGTACAATACAAACTAGCAAAAGAAAGGTACAATTTATAGAAGAGAAAATATAAATGGTTAATGCAGGTATAAAAGCTAATACTATCTTCCAGAGAAGCAAATAATAAGGAAGTCTGCTGCAAATTCTACCTATGTAATTAAATTCTTATTCTTTAAAAAAGGAGAAAAAGCACATGTTTGAGCTTTAGATTTCAATCTTGTCACTTACTAATGATGTTTTCTTGGACAAATTCTTCTTTTCTTTCCCCCCAAATAAGTTGTACATCATAGGGTCATTTTAAAGTTTAAATAAGATTAGTACTTGGTATATTAACAAGTGTTTGGTAATTGTTATGTAGTGTTACTTGTTACAGTGCTAGGAATATGGCATAAAGCCGAAAACACCCCAAAACACTGGCAATTATCGCTAGTATTAAGGACAGAGTCGTGAATAGCAGGTTGTTCTGTGATTCATTGCAAACTTTTCTCTTCTTTTTTTCCCAGCTTCTACTATTTGATAGGGCAAGGGTGATGATGTTGCTAGTCTGTAGTAATTTGTCTACAATAAAGTCTGGTTCCCCAAAGGCTACTTAAGATTGATTGCACTGATGGTTCAAATACTGGTCTCCCTACATCCATACCTTTATGATGTGAATTTGAAACTCCTCCCACTAAGAAGTAGAGTCTGTTTCCCTACCCCTTGAATATGAGTTGACCGGCTGACTTGTTGGGCCAATAGAATGTAGGAGAAGTGACAGTGTACCAATTCCAAACTTACATTTTCAAGAGATCTCATGTATTTCCACTTTCTCAAAACCTGGCTTCCACCATTAAGAACAAGCCTGGGCTAGCCTACTCTGAGGGACCATGTGGAGAAGAGCTGAGGCACTTCAGTTCCTAGCCAACTGATGCTTGATTTTGCAAGAGAGTCCCATGTAGACAAGCAGAGCTGTGCACTCAACATGCAGCTGACTGACCAAAGATTTATGAGTGAGTCTAGAGACTAGAAGAATCACCTTGCTGCCATAGGTGCTTGAGCAATACTAAACAGTTTAGCTATGCAGTGATAACAAATTAATTCACCTTGTCTATAATATGTACTATATTTTCACGTTTGCTTTTTCTTGAAAACATATGTTCAGTTTCCCCATTTCTCTCTTGTAATTTTTTATTAACAACAAATATTTGATTTAAGTGAGCACTTAAAATTCTAACAAAGTAGATTAAATGGTATTCTCTAAATTTTGATAAAACTAGCATCATCACTTTGGACTAACTTTTGGTTGGCTTTTTTGAGTTCATGAGAAAAGGTTTGTGCCTTTTTCTCGTGTGTTTTTGTTATTGTTTTTCAAGGAGAGCATAAATGTACAAATAATCAGGCCAAATATGCATGATATCTTAAAAAAGTGTCAACCTTTAAAAAACAAAAAGAAAATAAATAATCCGTTTACTTACTCTCTTTCCTTCTGGGACTGTTTTGTTTTCCACCTGGGATGTTCTGCACAATTTCAGTTGGAATTGGTTTTAGTTGTATTCCCACAACATTTAACTCTTAGACCAGTATGTGACTGAGCATCTTCCACTTTAATTGATCTAATTTGCACACATAATTCTGATGGAATTATTCATTGTAAAGTGCACCTCTGGGCCTTCCAGAATTCTGCCTTTTTTCTGTGAATCCATTGCATTAATTTACCTGCAAATTCTTCCTTTCTCTAGAGGCTTCTCTCGGTTATGTAAATACTTTTGTACAGATTTCCCATTACAAACTGTTCTGAAACACTGTTCTCTCATTTTGTTTTTCCTGCTTAGATTTGGACATAGGCCTTGGAAGCTTCATAGTTGCAGTTCCTAATGATCTTTTTTTTCTCTGATAAATCAGAGATATTTGTCATATATCTGATGCATTAATAGCATGAATGTTATAATAGGCACTAAAATATTGATAAACGGTTCTAACTCTCAAAGATCCTAATTTCACTTCCAACACAATTAAATCTTTAGTGTTGAAGGTACATTAGTGATAAAGGTAAATGTTTGGTAACTTTACCCTTATTTATTTTACTATAAACTAGAGTGACAATTGAAGATTGTGAATATAGGAAAGAGTTGAGGTAGCAACATAATTTCATTATTTTAATTCTGTATGGCATCAGTATCTTGTCACTAATAGCTGTTCCTAAAATGTTTGAACTGTGACCTTACAGCAGCCTTGTAAATAGGCTAAAGTATGTGGAGACCAAGAAATGCATTCAGCCTATCAATCATTATAGCTCACTTAACTGTTGCATCATCCTGTAATTATTTGTTCCCATGTTTCTGCCCCTCATAGACTGTATGCTCTCAGAGGACAGGGATTTGCCTGAAGTACAATAGATAATTCAATTAATATGTGAGGAAACAGGGAAGAGAGGAAGGGACGAAGGGAGAGGGAAATGCAGCACGAATGCATATATATAACTGTGACTCTAAGAAAACAATGGAAGAATAATCACATTGCAGATACTGCAGCTGGACTTCAGATCATAAGCTTCTATAGATGAGCAGAGAGGACCAATCTTAGGAATAGCACACTGCAGACGCCACTCTGAGTCTTGTGCTGTGAGTTTTGTAGGCAGGCAGAAAGGAGGGGAGGGGTAAGTTTTGTCACATTTACCTGTGTAATAGCAATTGCACCCACACCCCAGGCTCCTTTTGGCTCTTGATGTAAATTTGAACTCCACCTCTGGCTGGTGGGACAAAAGGGAGAAGACAGTTCAACCCTTGTCCTACCCTTGTCCTGCCTTCCGTCTCACCCTGCTGCCTTTCTTTCCGCCTTCCCTCCTCTTTTACTTCTTTCTTTCCTGCTTTTTTCTACAAAGATAAATGGTTTGAAAAGTCTCAGATAGATAGTTCTACCTTAAATGTTAAGTATACTAACCATATACTCAAAAAACTGGTGATTTGGTTCATAATACAGAATTACCAAGATTTTTATATACAGCTAATGAGACTTGAATGCTTATGATCAGTTGGTTTTAACAGTTTCTGATACATGAAGAAAACATCATAAGGCATCATTTGCTTAGTAGGATGAACCTGTATTGAATTAATAGGAAATAGTGTAAATTGGTGAATTGTCCTCATAGTGCCTTCTGATGTATATTGGATTATATCTTGAAATATTAATATTCTGACTGGCAATGCAGTGTGATGACTCATAGGCTGAATTGAATATGGATGAGTTTTATTAAGGAGCTGAATGATTTGCAGCAAATAAACAGCATCATAAATGTTGGTGCTTATTTCTGGGACAGATGTAATCATCAGGAAGAGATAAAGCCAATGTGTGTATTAGGAAGGAGGTAGTTTGAGGTATTGCTGGGTAGTGGCTATTTTTAATTTACTTGGTGATGTGATATCATACTCTAAAATCAGGACAGATATCTAAAAGAAAATTCTTGTGACCCCAACCTTTACTGTTTTGAACATAAACTGCATGTTAAAATGCATTATCTTACTATCTGTCATGAAGAAAACTCACGATAATTCTTCCCATATGGTGCTGTGCATTTAATTCTCTTTAACAGAGCCACCTGAGTATGTATAAAGTCAGTGATGGAAATGGAAGCTATTTACTTTGATGGCATTACTCCTGAATCATTTATCACTGCCAATACTCCACAAAACTGCTGGGACCAGATCCTGTTGATAAGTTATTACATTCTGAACCTGCTGCCTTATTTCTAGCATGCAATAAAAATGAACTCAATATCTGTAACTTTAATATTAGTTTTCTTCTCTGTTGGTAAATGGTTATCTTTAACATTTACTATGTAGAATGATGATTGTAATAAGCCAGAGGCACTCATCGTCTGCTCCGACCTTCTTATCACCCATACACCTTTGCTGCCCTTCAGCCCTGCTCCCCTACCTGGGGACCTAAAAATGCTCCAAGTGTGCCTTTACTTTCTTAGTTGTTAGCTTCCTTCCAACCTCTGCCTCACCTCAGACTGTCTCCACCACCCCCTCCAGAAATCTGACCAGAGTCTAGGTCTGTCTTGATCACCTTTATCTACAAGGGGACTACTACAACACAGAACTGAAGGGAATAAGAGGGCCAGCAGTCATATTCCAATAGTTTAACATTGGAATGAGCGATTGAGACAGCGCGACCTCAGATTATAATGCCAATTCTAACCAAATGTGTCAGGAAATCTCAGTTTTGTCAAACTGTTTTCTCTCTGCTCTCCTGTCTTCTCTTTTCTATCTTCAGTCTATAAAACTTAGAGAAATTTTCCATAGGGGAAAAAAAGAGTATTTTTTGAGATCCCCTTTCCCTCTAGTCCAGTTGTTTCCGCAGATTTAATAGTCGTCATTCTTTTAGCTCCGAATTGTTCCTGCCAATAATGAAAGAGCAGGCAATCGATAAGTTTCAAAATTAAAGTTGCAGAAAATATGCAAAAGGATTCTATCTCTGATAGCTAGAAACTTATAGGGTAATTACTGTTGCCAATAATTTGGTAATATAAAATGTGTATTCAAATAATTAATTCTGACACAATATTTTCAAATTGAGGGAATGTTTTCTTTTTGTTAAAGGTTAAAAAATGCTACCTAGTGGCATGCCGGGGTCTGTGAACTGTATATTAGATATAAGCTATAATTTATTCCTTTAGGGGCTGAAAAAAAATTAAAAATAGGATTCTCCTGCATCTGTTGCACATTTTAAACACATACTAATTGAACCCAGTGGTTACTGAGTGTCACAGAAATATTTACTGTGTTTACCTGCTTGTGGGATTGCTGGGGGTAGCGAGCTGAGGATAAACCCTTAAGTCTGAGAGACAGAGAAGTAATTACCTGTTTGCCTCAAAAGTATATGGAATAAAAATGTGTGGAGTTATTATACTGTCTCCAAGTAATTTTGTTTTCTGATTGACGGGTGTATGATGAAAGAATTAAAATACAAGGTGGAACAGAAGAAAAGTATGTAGAAAATGCCGTTTCCACAGGCTCACTCATTGTGCTGTAAGGAAAGGTGGGTCTGACTGCTAGTAACAGTCTTAAGAAACAAAATAATCAAACAAGTGGGACTGAGGCAGTGGCCTTCTCACAGAGGCTTGTGACTATTCAGTTATGTGGGATGATAAAGCTAATGATCATGACGATGCCAGCAGCTGCTTTTTAGATGCTTATTCCATGCCAAGCCCTACTAACTCACGTCATCTCGAAAATAACTCTGTTGGTAAGTTAGTATTCACCATTGTTGTGGTTTTTTTTTGTTTTTTTTTTTTTGTTGTTTTTTTTACCATCTCTATTTAATCAATGCAGAAATTGAGAGCTATAGAATTAATCCAGGCCACTGGAGCTAGTATTTGAAATAGCCATTCTGACTTGCAAGTCCATATTTTTCAATGCTGTGATATACTGCTTCTATAGCAAGAAATTGAGAGGAAGTAACAAAAACCAAGAAAACCCTCTTAACTCTATGGGCAAATCAGTTGCCTTCTCTTTCTAATTAAAAATGGTATTCTTTCTTGAGCTTGATCAGTCACTTCGTCTTGAGTAATTTGCAGATGTTTGAAAACTCCAGGTCCCATTTACCAGAATTATGCCTAATCTGAAAGAAGTCCCATAACCAGTAAAGGAAATTCCAAAGGAACAGCTCTGAAGGTGTTCTGAGCATTTATAGACAGGCGGGCACCCCCAAGGTGACAGTCTTGAAGACGAATGTTCTGGGTTTTTTGTTTACATCTAGTGTATTGGTTTAAAAAATCAATAATATTTTCTTATTGGCATTACTTTTAGAGAAACTGTATTTATAAACACCAAGGAAAAGCTACACAATATATTTAAAAGTAAACTAAATGCATTAAGTGTGAAAATTGAAAGCTAAAAGAAGAAAATCTAGGTAACAGCTAGTAGAATAAAGCCTTTGAGGTCTTGGTTTAGAGAGTCAGTGCTTTCAAAAAAGATTTGGAAAAAAAAACAGAAGCATATGGAGGTTGAGAATTGATAAGTTGGATTACATTAATATTAATTAAATGTTACACGGACATCCTGGTTAAGGTTAGCAGACAGGTGAGGTGACAGGCTAACAGAAGATATTCTCAATGTCTGAAACTTACAAGATTTCATTTTTAAAATATGTGAGAGATTTCGTCAAGTCTGCTAGTAAAAGACAGTCAGTCCAATAGAAATAAAGAGATAAAAGACATAAATATGCACATGAAAGAAGGGGAAATCCAGGTGGTTAATGCGTGTGTGTGTGTGTGTAAAATGTGTGTGTATACATATGTGTATACATATGTGTGTGTGTATATGTGTGTGTATGTATATGTATATTTACATACATATATGAAGAAATTTCCTAACTCTTAACAGAAATTCAAAATGTAGTGATTTACTCTTCCATGACCATTATGTTAAAAAAAAAGAAAAACCCTGGAGAGTTTGAAAACATAGGCAATGCTTTAGACCAGGGTATGGGGAAGCAAGGATCCTTATCTGAAGTTGGAAGAATAAACTGGCACAAACATTCTGGGAAGCAATCCAGATATACTAATCTCCATTGATCAACAATTGCTGCATTGTAATCCACTTCAAAACCTGGGGACCTACAAGAGCAGGCACTTATTCTTCATGTGATGGAGTGTCTGTTGGAGCTGCTCTGATGATCTCCACTGGGCTCTTGTGAGTCTGCCATTGGGAGTCAACTTACCAAGACTGGGCAGGGTGGGGGGGGTCTGTTTGAAGCTGAAGGTTCTCTAGTCTGGATTCTCAATATGGGTTGAGCTGAGTTCTCCCCCAGATTTCTTTCATCCTTCTTGGACCATCAGGCTAGCAGAGGCTAGCTGTGGCAGAGGCACAAAAGGGCAAGTGGAAGCTTTGAAGGAGCCTTCATGCCTAGGTTTGAACTAGAACTGGCACATTGTTACTTCTGCCCACAGTCTCTTGGCCAAAACAAGCATATAGTAGTAGGTACACTCCACTTTAAGTGGGAGTATCTGTTAAGTTGTAAGAAAATGAGTGTGGATACAGGGAGGAGCAAAGAATTGGGGCCAGTGGGCCAATAATTCCACTAACCACAATGCCTTATGAGTTAGCTGCTGTATTTCTTGATATGTATTTCAGAGAAACTCCCCTCTCCCCCACATGTCTACAAGGAAATAAGTGTGAAAAAACAAAAAAACTATTGCAAGATTGTTTAAGATAGTAAAGGTGAGCTTCTTAGGAAACCCTCACTGAAGGAGTGAACAAGTAAAATATGGTATATACCTTCAATGGACTACAATATGACAGTCAGAAGTAATTAATTAGATTTATATATAGCAGCATGGACAGATCTCAGTAACTTAATGTTCACTTTAAAAAGCAATAAAAAGTATGAAAGTCGTCATATAATGCCACTTATGTAACCTCCACTGTTACATAATAACACTGTATATTTTATTTTATTTTATTTTTAAATTTTATTTATTTATTTTGAGAGAAAGAGTGGGAGAAGGGCAGAGAGAGAGGAAGAGAGAGAGAATCCCAGGCAGGCTCCACTCCATCAGCACAGAGCCCAAAGTGGGGCTCAAACTCACAAACTGCAAGATCATGACCTGAGCTGAGATCAAGAGTCAGACACTTAACTGACTGAGCCACCCAGGTGCCCCAACACTGTATATTTTAAAGGTACACATATAACTGTTAAAGGACATGTGTTAAATAGATAAGAGTGTGTACCAAAGAGAAAGCAAGGAATAGAATTGACTATGGGGAATTTAGAAGAAAAAAATAACAAAATGAAACGAAAATGGAGGTTTCGCAATAAACCAAGAATTTAATCCAATCAATTTTGTGCCCCTGTGATTTTTAAACATAAAGGATTTTATAACAAAAGACCCTAAAGGAGAGACTAAAATGAGCATAGCACATTTGGGATATTCATAAAGAAAAACGTTTTCAGCAGAGTTTTGGAGTTACAGTGGTTTTGGTTTGAGAAGGGATGTTCTAGAGAGGAACATGTCATGGTCAAGGCAGGAACAGAGGAAGGATGTGTGAAAATTGTATGGGGCTTCTGGCAGAAATTTAATGAAAGCTTGACAGGGTGTAACAATAGATGAAAGCATGAGGCAGAGTTTCTTGTAATCTGTCATTGGAGCTTTTGTTTTGATCTTTTCATAGTTTTGGAGGTCTTTGAAAGCACCTGGAAACAATTAAGTGGAGCCTGATAAAAATGGGCCCTTTGGAAGAGAAGTTCTCTGAACACTTGTGTGCTATTCCACTGTCCTTCAGAAATCACAGCTATCAGAGATTCTAGAACACTTTTTTTGTTCTGAGACACTGATAATAAGAGAAGTCTTCCAAGAGTATTAGGAATTATTCTCTCCCTGGAATATAAAAAAACAACTAACCAACCAACAACAATGACAAACACAGAACAAAACAAAACCTTTTGTTGGTGTTGTAGGGAACAATATCAGTTCAGCTCACATCAGAAGAAATATTGAGGGGCAGGGACTAGAAATAGACCTTGTGTGGTTCTCTATTTTATCATCTCAAGGTCACCTGGCATGGCCTCTAAAATTATTAACACCTTTTCTTTAAAGTAAAGCCTTCCTCTATTGGAAACATATTTTGGGTTAAAAACGAAATGTACTTTTAGTCACTGTTTAATAAACTGTAAATTGGCAGGGAAAATTATGAAGGGTAATTTTACAATTTATATTATTTAAAATGTCAATATTTTTTAACTCAGTAAATTTAGCCCCAATTTTCTAATTCTGATTTCTAAAGAAATAATTAAATATAAACAAAAAATGCATAAAAATTAATCCTAATATGATTATAATAGCAAAAAATGAAAGCTGGCTAAATAAGCAAGAACAAAGTTTAAAGGAGTTGATGGAATGGTACTAAGTCATGAAAAACATCTTCAAAAACATTTAGTAACATGGAAGAAACACTCTAAATACATTGGCATGTGAAAAAGCAAGACATAATTATATACCAAAATTGAGAAAAAATATACTTCAGTATTAACAGTGTTTATCTCTGAATACGGGACTATACATAAAATAATTTCTTGTTTCTTTCTTTTCCAAATTCTCTTAAGCAATTATTTGTCGCCCTTATACAACAAAACAAATAACACATGTTATTTATAAAATTATACTGAATAAATAAATAAGTTAAATATTGTGTTAAACTGGTAATTTAAATCATTCATAATCATTCTCCTTTTTAAAATGTATGTTTGAGTTCTTCCAGGCAGTCCTTAAAAAGGACATTCTAGATATACATCCAGTCATATTTTGGAAAATTTCCAGGAATATTCAAGGCACATATGCTACCTGGATACAGAGGATTTGATTACAAGGAAATGGCCAAATTAGAAGTAAATTTTACATCCTGAAAGAATTGAAGAAAATTGAAAAGGCAACAAAAGCTATGTTTTTGCAAAGCATAGTCAAGTACCTTTTTCTAAAGGGTATTTATTCTAATTCATACACCACGCCTCAGGATGGATTCATATTCTAATTCGCTGCTCACAGTATCCAGGGCACTTCTCAAGCACCAGGCGTGCGTTGTGGTGTTTTTAATAATTGATAGCTAAATGAAGAATAAGCTCATGCCGGAAATTAAGAGGGCAATTTAAAGAAATAAATAAAGGCTATGAAGGCGAGGACCACAACCTGTTAAATGTTGATCATCTCCTGTTTTCTTATCTTTCCCCCAAGGCTTTGTTGTTGTTTTTTTAAACAAAGTACCCCCAACAACAGTTAATAGTACATTCAGCCATGTAACCACCTGCAGAATTTCTGATTAGCAGGGATCAGAGGACATTTTCATTTGTAGGAACCAATCCGTTTATCCTCAGAATAGAAAAATGAGCCACAAAGTATGACAGACCGCAAACATGGAGTGTTTTTCTTGCTGAAATGATAAATAACAGCAGTCATCTAGTGTGATGTCATCAGATAGGAATGTAAGGCTCAAGACCGCAGTTGGATCATTAAGGTGCTTACGAAGAAGTGAATTTCAATCCCGTATATTCTTTTCCTTGCATGAAGTGTTTCCAAGGCCAAATGTGTGCATCCTTGGGTTCCTTGGAGTATCCCAAAGGAAAAGAATTTAGTCCCGTGGTTTGCTCCATCAACACCATATGCCACATGCTTCCAAGATTGAGAATGCGCCCTGTGCCCTTCTTACAAAGTTTGCTTCAGGAAGTGATCTCATGTCAAATTACCAATGGATCCAATCTGACAGATACTCCCTGTTCCCAAACAAAAGGAAGAATGTCTCTCCTCACTCTTAGTTGGAAACTACTGGCCAGAAACCATGTGAGGGTGATTGAGTTACTTCATGATCTGTCAGAAGATCTGTCATAAAAGAAGATCTGCTTCATGATCTGTCATAAAATCATTCCTTATGATGGGAATATTTGAGTTGCATTTTCACACAAGTTTCCCAAATTGCAAGACTTGCTGAAGAAACACCTACTCATTTACCAAGGACTCAGAAGCCTGGAATGCACAGTGACCCATTCACACCGGAAGCCGACATTTAGGCTTTGTTTCAAGTAAGTACCAATTCGGACTAGAAGGCATAAAATATTATGTCATAGAGGCCATAAAAAGATCATATGGAAACTTAATAAATAGAAGATGGGGCAGGATCAACTCTGAGGTCTAAAAACTAACTGAGAGTCAGCCATGGCATCTGCAATTTGTTTTTCTTTTTTAGTAAGTGGGAATGGAATCACTATATTTGGGGGAGTACAGCAAATATCCTCTGAAATGCCATCTTCATTTTTTTCCCCAACGTTGCCTTGGCATACATTTAGTGTTTACTTCTAGAGTTAAGTTTGAAGATCATCCAGTGTAGAAAAGCTGAAATGGATTAAGTTTTGACAAATAAGCAGCTGGAGGAGGAAGAGAAGAATTGCCCTGAACAAGAAAAATAAGCAAAGACACAGGGGATGGAATAGGATTTGTTTTCTATTCTAGTGGAAACAGATAAAAAGAATTTAACTGGCAATCGGAAGGTTTAATTTAGATATCTTGAAGATTTTACAGGTTTGCTAGCTACTAATAATTGCTACTTTTTACTATGAGCTAAATTCTTTAGGTGCATCATAGGTATGAATTTCAACATCACAAATTCAAGTGTGCAGAATATCTGATTTTCTTTATTGCTATAATTGTCAGATCTCTGATCTGAGCATCCAGCCTGCCTCATGTAGGAAACTTAATAGAGTCATTTCTGATTTTTTTTTCTCTTTTCAGTACGGTGATTTTTTTTGTCTGTTTATACCTAGAGGGTCAGAAACCCTTCCTTCCAGATTTACTCTCTCTCCTCTCACCCAAAAGCTTACAGAGACAAGACCGGGTACAGACTGCCATGCTCTGGTCCAAACAACTTCTCCCACTTGCCCCAGGGGCTGGCTTTGTCTTCAGCTTCCCAGGATTTCTCCCTGTCC
Source organism: Herpailurus yagouaroundi (assembly GCF_014898765.1). Classification (NCBI taxonomy): domain Eukaryota; kingdom Metazoa; phylum Chordata; class Mammalia; order Carnivora; family Felidae; genus Herpailurus; species Herpailurus yagouaroundi. The sequence goes on along the minus strand of NW_024412391.1, from coordinate 63,440,515 downwards.
TTAACTGAGCTCTCTACCTCACAGCCTATGGGCAGTGTCCCGATTCAGAAAACTGAGCTGAAACACTCAGCTGGTCCTGGAACACTCCCTGAACTGTTCTGAATTCATGCATTTAATTTTTATTCAAATCCCATCCATACTTCAGAGCCCCAAATATTTCTTCCTGATCCCCTCACCAGAAGGGATTTTTCTTTTTTGAATTCACAGTGTGCCCCTCTCCTATGGCCTTTATCACCTTCTGTTGGCACATTCAGCTGGCAAACACTAGTACAGGTGGAACCCTTGTTGACTGCTGGCATCTGTGCGATTGGGAGGATGTTCTGATTGACTCTTGGCTGTGTCCTACTGGTTTTTTGTTTTGTCTTGTTTTTGCATTTTTAATTCCACCTCTGCCTTCTGCCCTGGATTATAATAAATTATACCCTTCCTTCTCCCTCCTACCGTAAACTCCTTGAGGAAAGAAATGTTTCAGTGTGGTAGTTCATTCAATGCCTTGCACATAGTAGGCAATCAAAAATATTTATTAAATGAATCCTTAGATAAAACTAGACTAGACCACAACATTTTCTTTGGTGTAAGGATGAAAAAGCCAGAGGCATCCTTCATCATTGGCATATGAATACAGTTTACTTGCCAGCATTACTCTCTTCTGCCTACTCCCTAATGCCTCCTCAAAGTCTCATAATTTTTAATTTGAGAAAAGAACCAGTGGGGTACTTTGGTTTTAATCTGTGGGGAAAAAAATAAAATAATTCAAACTTTGTTCTTTTACCACTGACAGTTAATAATATCTACTGTCATCACACTGAGCATTTTTAAAAGGCATTTGAGAAATTTATCTTTTCCCTGATTTAACATTACATTTTAATTTCAATTCCCTCTCAGGAGGATTAAAACTCAGCAGCATTTTGTCACTTTTGTGACATTACTTTGAGATAAAAACAGAAATAGTAAATACAGCTTAAGAATGCTTGTAATTCACAAGGACCAGATCCTGAGACTTTCATAAAATGCCAGATTATTATACAGCATCGTTGTGAAAGACTTGGTTTTATTTTCATGACTATTAAGTGAAAATACAATAAAATAAAAATGAGCCCCTCCTGCCCTATTGTAGATACTGAAAGACGATTTTTTTTTTTTTTAACTTCAGAACACTTAGTTTGTGAGAATAGAGAACAACACAAAACTGTTGAGATGTAGATGTTGGTTGGAGGGTTTGCCCACCTCTATCTAAGAGACTGGTGTTTACACCAGCTTTCTAGAATATAGATTCCATTTCCTGTCTTCACAGAGTCACAGATGAATACGTGAGGTACCCGTGAAATCATCTGCAAATTGTTGAAACTATGAATGTTAAACCCACCAATCCGGAGGCCTGCTGTTCAGGCATTCACCAACTTAGCACTAACCTGGGAGTCCTCCGTGTTTATATGGTTATAATTCCTACCACCACTACTGTTTTCTTAATGACTCCCAAAACTCATGAAGGAGCTGCCAACTCCTGTGTCATCCTCAGTCTCCTGGAGCCCAGTGTTCAGAGGAGCTTTGAACTTGGAGTTTAGGATTTGATAAACTTCAGACAGCTCAATGTCCGGAAGGGGCTGGGCTCTGGATTCAAGTTTACTGTCATGATTCTCAGAGCCTGGAGCACAGTTAAATGCATATTTTTATTCCTAACACCTGACCTACTGGACTAGACTCTCTAGTGGGTCAGCCTAGGAATCTGCATCTTAAACTCCCTCCTCCTATGACTTTTTTAATTGAAAAAAATCACGATGTTAGAGCTACCGTGTAAATTTCAGATTGCCCACAGTCCCAGAAAAATGAGTTCCCAACATGAATAGCTTTACTGACAATTTCAGTCAAGAAACCAAGGTTGCCTTCCTGAGTAGTGCCTCACCTGAGTAAAAAGCTCATGAAATTTTAAACCTGCACATAGAACAAAATTAAATTTCTGATCTCAATATAATTCACCAACATTTTTGAGGAATATTTAAATGATTCCTTTGTCTCCCAAGATCCCAAGCAAAGAAACCCATTCAGCTATTGGTTGGACTAGAAAACTCAGGATGACCCAGATGACTATGCATTCATGATGAGGTCTGAGAAGGGGGTGCCTTTGCTCAACTCTGTCAGGTTAAAATTATTCAGACTACTTCTACACAAACAGCACATCTGTAGTGAACATTCCAGTTTTATTTACTGTCAGCAGCCTTGAATGATGATTGCAATAAAAACATATACTCCTGTCTGAAACCAAATAGAAGAGGCTACTGTTTTTCACTTATCGCTGAAAGATTCTATTTTAGAGAGGAACTGAAAGCTTTTGTTTTTCAAATAGCACATTATAAACATCACTTAGAACATTACCTTATTCATTTTTGTGCAACTAATAGTTTCTTCAAGTTAGTTAGGTGATTGCTAGCAATTAATTAGTAAGGTTAACATTGTTTTTATTGATCAGCCTGACAGCAGTGATTGACAACATTAATATAATTGCTTTATTTCTCAGAAAACCTTACCATGAGAACCAAATAGTAGTAGGAAACAGTTGGGAGATAAAGAAAAATAGATTATATGCTTTAGATTGGGCCAATTACTTTAACATGCTGCCAGGGCTTTGATAACTGAATTAAGGGCAAAGGCTTTCTACCCTTAGGCAGCTAAGAGCTTGTTTTCTGTCCTTCCCCAATACCTCCATGACACTGAATCTCCACAGGGGACAGAGAAGAAGTTGGTCTATGATCTGACATAGGACCCTACATTACTCTTTCAATTATAATCACGATGAGCAAATAAAGAAATAGTTTGTGACCAAAGTTAGAAAATTCAAAGTTCAGTGGCTACATTTAACATCTTTTCTTATGAAATAAGAGATCGAAAAGGAAGGGAAGACAAGTTTGCTCCACTTTATACCCCCTCTAAAGTTCTAACACAGTTATATATATTCCCTCCTAGTTGTCATTCAGATATGGGATTAATATTGGTGATGTTACAGAATGATCCTGGACCTGGCTACTATATTATTCCCTTAAGTTATTCTTGTTCAAAGATTACTAGGAAGAGAAGGTAAAACCTGAGGATCAGTTCCATCTGGTGAGTGATCCAGAGTTCCAAGGTTTTCCCTGGGGATTTAATAGAAACCTTCAGTCCTTTGTTTCTTGACCTTCTCCTACAAAAGGACTAGTTCTTTTTTTTTTTTTCCAAAATGACTAGTTCTTTATTGTACTCGACCTACCCTTCAATATGACTGTGTTAAACCTTTATAATTACTACAGCTGTTGAAAATTTTAAAGATCATTTTTCTTCTCATTTAAATGATTAGGAAAACAAGTATAGGTTTTGTTTGGATATTTGCTCAGGATGTTATAGCTATTCTAAAAGTTGTTCAAATACATGTTTCAAACTACTTACAATAAACATAAAATTGTAGATCCCTTTCATTAGAATTACCACTTACTGAGAACACTTTTTTTTTAAGTTTATTTATTTATTTTGAGAGAGAGAGAGAGAGAGAGACAGCAAGCATGAGCGGGGAAGGGACAGAGAGAAAGAGAGAGAAGGAGAGAGAGAGAATCCCAAGCAGGCTCTGCACTATAAGCTAGAAGCCTGATGAGGGGGTTGAATTCATGAACTATAAGATCATAACCTGAGCCAAAATCAAGAGTCAGACACTTAACCAACTGAGCCACTCATGCATCCCAAGGCTGTTACTATTTTAATAGGGATTGCATGAAATCTATGGATTTCTTTGGGTAGTATGGACCTTTTAACAATATGTGTTCTTCCAATCCATGAGCATGGACTATCTTTCCATTTGTTTGTATGGTCTTCAATTTCTTTCATCAGTGTTTTATAGTTGTCAGAGTACAGATCTTTCACCTCGGTTAAGTTTATTTCTAGGTGTTTTATTATTTCTGGTGAAATTGTAAATGGAATTGTCCTCTTAATTTTCTGCTGCTTCATTATTAGTGTATAGAAATGCAACAGATTTGTGTATATTGATTTTGTATCCTATGACCTTACTGAGTTCATTTATCAGTTCTAGTAGTTTTTTGGTGGAGTCTAGGGTTTTCTATGTATAGTATGTCATCTGCAAATAGTGAAATTTTTATACAAGTTTGACTTTTTTAGATTCTACACATAAGTGAGATCATGGAGTATTTGTCTTTCTGTGTCTATTTTTTTCACTTAGCATAATGTTCTCAATATTTGTCCATGTTGTTGCATATGATAGGATTTAATTTTTTAAGGCTGAATAATATTCCTGTGCATGCATGTGTACGTGCATGTGTGTGTGTGTGTGTATCACATTTTCTCCATTCATCTGTCAGTGAACACTTGGGTTGTTTCCACATCTTGGCTATTGTCAGTAATGCTACAATGAATATGGGCATAAGATATCTCTTCAAGATTCTGATTTCATTTATTTTAGATATATACTCAGAAGTGGGATTGCCGGATTGTATGGTAGTCCTCTTTGTAACTTTCTGAGAAAGCTCCATATGTTTTCTGTAAGGCTGTACTAATTTACATTCCTACCAGTAGCGTACAGAGGTCTCCTTTTCTCCACATCCTTACTAACATTTATTATCTTTTGTCTTTTTGGTAGTAGTGATTCTAACAGGTGTGAGATAATATCTATTGTGGTTTTGATATGAATTTCCTTGGTGATTAGTGATGTTGAGCACCTTTCGTATAGCTATTGGCCACTTGTATGTCTTTGTTTGAGAAATGTCTAATCATGTCCTTAGCCCGTTTTTTAATCAAGTTGGGTTTTTTGTTTTGTTTTTTGCTATTGAGATGTTTGAGTTATATATTTTGGATATTAACCTCTTATCAGATATATGGTTTGCCAGTAGTTTTTATCATTCTGTGGGTTGCCTTTTCACTAGTTGATTGTTTCCATTGCTATGCAAAAGCTTTTTAGTTTGATACAATCCCACTTGTCCGCTTTGGTTTTGTTGCCCTTGCTTTGGGGGCCACATCTTAAAAATCATTGCCAAGACCAATGACAGATGCTCTTCCTTATGTTTTCTTGTCATAGTTTAATGGCTTCAGGTCTTACATTTAAGTCTTTAATATATGTTGAATTTATTTTTATATGTGGTGTGAAATAAAGGTCCAACTTGATTCCTCTGCATATGGATATCCAATTTTCCAACATCATTTATTAAAGAGACTGTCCTTTCCCTATTGTGTGTTCTTGGCACTTTTGCCAAAGATCAGTTGAGTGTAGATGCCTGAATTTATTTCTGGCCACTCTGTTCTTTTCCATTGGTTTATATGTCTGTTTTTATGCTGGTACCATACAATTTTGATTACTGTAGCTTTGTAACATATTTTGAAACCCAGAAGTGCAGTGCCTCCAGCTTTCTTCTTTTTCCTCAAGATTGCTTTGGCTACTAAAGGTCATTTGTGGTTCCATAGGAATTTTTGGATTATTTTTCTATTTCTGTAAAAAATGCCACATTTTTAAAAAAATTAAAATTAAAAATTTAAAAAAAATTTTAAAAAATCTTGATAGAGATTGCATTTACTCTTAATTGCATAGTTGTTAATTAAGCCTTTTGAGCAACAGATTCCTTTGAGTATCTGATGAATTTATACATCTTTACCCCAGAAAAATAACCATATCTATATACTTAGAGTTATATATATATATATATATATATACATACATATGTATATATAAGTACATATGTATATATATAATATATATATATGTGTATATGTTATATATATATTGCTACCACCCCTAATATATTAGCAGGAAGTTGCTTTAATTGCTTTGATATATTTAAATGGATCACGGTTTAAGTTTCTCTCTTTGGAAACAAGAGTACTAGTTGGAACTTCTCTTACATATACATGGAACAGTGAAGTCATTGGAGGAAAACCCTATGTTTTTAGTCTCAAGAGTTTTCTTTATCACTGAAGACCTAAAAGGCTCTCTATGTAAATTAAACTAATTTATAAAGAGTCTGAAGATGATGTTGAATATATCATTCATTGTAATTAATAAAGAATTTTTAACCAAAGAAAAGTTCCTCTTGATTGTGAAAAGTTTTAAACTTCAAATGCAAGTTTATAACTTTTCCTTAGAAAAAGAAATATACCATAGATATACTTTTGATTCAAATTGCTTTTATCCTAATGCACAAATAAGTTTTACATTGTTGTATTTTCATTTTTTTTTTAATTGGGCCTTAGTGTATGTAGAAAACTCTTATGGCGATACCTTAACCTAATAAGAAATTTTTTTAAGGTAATGACTGTCACAGAGCCTTTTTCTCCAATTCAGAGCCTTCCCTGATAATTCATCTAGTCTGGATTCTCTGTAATTATGTGGCATTTATATTTTCTCTTCAATGTACTCATATTACTTTTATGTCAATTGCCAGAATTCTTTCGGGCAAAATAAGTTGGGCCTACATTTTCCTTTCCTGCGCCCCTAGTAATTGTTTGAAGAGTACTGTGAAGGCTCTTTTTTAATTCCTCTCACTATGAGGTGAGCCTTTATAAAGGTGGACATAATGCAGAAAGCAGTGACTTGCACTGAGAATGACATTGTTTCATAAAAATGTCAGTGATTATTAATTCATAGAAGATTTGTGAGGCAAGTGGAAAGACCTGATAAGCCTCATTTCCTTGACCATATTCATTTTTCACCCTGGAAAATAAATTTTGCTAATCACTGTTTAAAATTGCATTTGCCTTTTACCCATGTTCATTTTAATTAGTTCAAGTTTGTGGGATGTAAAAATGTTTTCCTATTCATCAAGATGTTACTAGAATAATGCTGTCCAGAATCCTAGGCATTCCTGAGAAAACGGGCTTCTTTGTAATATTAAAGAACCCTTCTAAGGGCACTTTCCCAAATATGTGTACCAAAAGTCCAAAAATATGTAATTCCAAAGAAAATAACTTATTTTTAAACCTCTCATCCTTGAAAATCCAGGAATTCTAAGGGATAATTACATTAACCTACACTGCACTCTACATTTTCTCAAGTAAACCTCCAAGAACACAGAGTGCTGTTTTAAAACAGTACTGCACTAACCTGAAAGCTGTTAAACTGCAAATAATATTTCTTTCCAATATCAAATTCTCACAACTTGCTTTCAAATGCTAGGGATATCCTCTGAGGCTCCTCTGTGCATCCAAAGGTCAAGGAACTGACATTTCAGTATCAGCAGCATAACTTCGGAACCTAGGAGAAAGATAAACACAGTGAGTCACTTGTCCAATCTTGACAAGTAATATGACTCGTGCAATGTGAGACCTCCCAAATGAAAACAACAGATGTTAGTATCTGCTTTGGGTAAGAGATCCTGGCAGGTCATAGCCAGAATCAGAATGAGCATCTTGAACTCCCTTAAAAAAAAAAAAAAAAAAGAGCTATCAGGTTAAGAGGATCTAAATCCAGAAATTATATATACCCACAGAATTCATATCACGAACTCTGAGAATGGACAGAATTAAATGCCAGTCTTTGGAGACATTTTTCTGAACCACAGATATATTTGTGCCAGTCAGTGCTGCAATTGACTTTTAAGTGGATTTGAACCAAAAGTGGAGAAGATTTTTTTTAATGAAGGCTTTTAAGAGGGTTTACATTTAACTTAATAATAAATAATAAAACTTTCTCCCAAACCTTGCTGAAGGATAAGGGCTGATAATTTATATGCACTGAATAGATAAGAAAGGCAAAGGAAAACCAGAAAGAAAGAGTGAGGGAGAAAAGGAAAAAGAGATAAAAGATACAAATAACATATGTGAACTAGAAACTAGCTCTAAATTGACACTAATATATAACTCTACATGGAGGCTTTGTATCTCTTCAGCTGATACAGAATAGGATCCAGTCCTCACTACAAACCTGCTGTAAACTCAAATTTTCTCAAGTTATTTCAAACCCTGGATTTTAACATACCATTCCCTTGATGAGAAACCCACAAGAGACCCCAACTCCATGCCTATCCTATTCAAGTCAAAACTCTCTTTCAGTTTTCTTTTTCACCACTCTCCCCTACTATTATAGGATTTGTTCACGTATGGAGTTCTTGCCACTGGGATTGTGCTCTCTCTTTCCCATAATTTGTTCCCATTATTTTTTGAACTACTAAGGTGTTCTAAATGCTGCTATTTCAGCGAATGAAAGAAAGTCTCTATCCTCATGGGATTTATATTCCAGTGAATGACCAGAATCTAAATATCAGTCAATATAGTAATATTCATTAATTGAGTAATTTCTTGGTGCTAGATGATTGTATGTCATTTCTGAGTTAATCCTCAAAATAACTCTAAGAAGTAGAGATATCACTGTCCTTATTTTTACAGAGACATGAAAAAGATGAAATTAAGAGAGAGCTAAATAAGTTGTGCAGTGTCACATACCTAATAAAAAGTGGCACTTGGATTTGAACTCAAATTCCCCTGACTGCTAAGCAGGACAGCCCAGACAGACTTTAAATACCAGAGTGCTAGCCCAAGTGATCAAGATTTTATTGCACTTTATACATGTTGTGTGTTATGAAAAATATAAACTAAGAAAGATATAACTTTATATATGAAATTAATTTTATAACATCAGTTTTATTTCATGTAGAGCCATTGGGATAATAAATGACAAGGTATTAGTTTTCATGTTGAATTCTTTAACTATTAAACTAATGCACCTTTGCAGCTTCCTGCAGTGTTCCCAGTCGTCTATAAGGATAGCTTTTTGCTTGCCTACAAAGTATACTTTTAAAACATTTCTAAAAATTTTCAAATGGACAGTATTATAGTGATGGAAAAAGACTGTTCAGTACTCTCTTCCCTCAGAGTTCCCTGCTTTGGCTTCCCTGTTGATTTTTAGCCATCAACTTTCAGAGGTATCTGAACCTTGGTTCAAGGAACCCACTGAATGTGGCAAATGGAGCTCTCAGCAGTGCTGGTACTTGCTACCAAGCAGGAGGCTGGCAGCTGTAAACCCATCATTTCAGAAGTTTCCAGAAATAAGTGCTGTTCTCCAGAATGCTGGGATTCTTATACATAGACAAGTGCTTAGCTGCCTGAGAAATATTAATGAGAATTTTGCAAGGGAGCGGGGGAGGCCAAACTTCAGGGTCTTTTTAACTCTCAGCTCCCAGGACCCACTTACATTTCCTACAAGCTCTGTGGGGAAATGAAAGACACAGGGAACCAGACAATAAGACCTGCTGAGGACTTGCAGCATACAGAACATTGTACTACAAACATAAGAAAAACAATATGCATTGTCTCTGCCCCTGAGGATTTTATATTCTAAAGGAGGAAGGGAAAATATTTTGAAATACCCAACTCAGTCAACAAGTCATACGCTTAATTAGAGCCTATGTAACCACTGGAGAAATGTTTAACTACAGCATTGTCCCTCCCTGACAGTTTCTCTCCAGAAGCCACATAATATCATAGGTGAAAGTATGAACTCCATAACCAGACTGCCTGGGTTACAGTCCTTACCCTGCAACTTTCCAGTCGTGTGACCTCAGCTTGGTTGTATAATCTGTTGTACCACAGTTTCCTTATAAGATGGGAATAATAATACTATTTCCCTTGTAGCATTGTTGTATTAAGTGAGTTAATGTATAGAAAGTACTTATAACAGTATTTGACTAAGGTAAGAGCTATAGTAAGTGCTGCTTCTAGCTAGTGTCACATCCTGTTTGTTTTTGTTTTGTTTTTAAATTTTTCTTAATGTTTATTTTTGAGAGAGAGAGAGAGCATGTGCGCGCGGGATGGGGGGAGAGAGAGAGAGAGACAGAGAGACAGAGAGACAGAGAGACAGAGAGACAGAATCCGAAGCAGGCTCCAGACTCTGAGCTGCCAGCACAGAGCCCGATGTGGGGCTCAAACCCACAAACCATGAGATCATGATCCAAGCTGAAGTCGGACGCTTAACCGACTGAGCCACCCAGGCACCCCCCCCCCATCCTGTTTGTTTTTAACACACAGTTGAAGATTGAGTTGTTTCTCTATTCTAATAGTATTAATAATAATTCCTCACCTATAGTGAATGCTTAATGTGAAAATGGGACATGTCCTATCTCATTTAATTCTCATTAACAATTGTCTGAAATAGACACAGTTTGGGGTGTCTGGGTGGCTCAGTTGGTTAAACATCTGACTTGGGCTCAGGTCATGATCTCGCGGCCTGTGAGTTCAAGCTTTGTGTCAGACCCTGTGCTGACAGCTCGGAGCCTGGAGCCTGCTTTGGATTCTTTGTCTTCCTCTCTCTCTGTACTTCCCCCACTCACTGTCTCTCAAAAATGAATAAACGTTAAAAAAAAACCTAAACAAATCATAAAATATTCTTTAAAAAAGATACAATTTTAAACTTCATTTGAATACAAAAAAAACAAGGCTGAGACAAGTTTTAATGACTTATCAGTCTCCACCCTGACCTTTTGGAACGCATTTTCTATTATGACCTCTTGCTTCCTCCCCTCAACCATGAAAGAATGTCAGGGAGAATATTCTTGTGTTTGATATGGGTGATGATACTGAAAGAAATTTGGTAAGTTGGTAGACAAAGGAATTTAACAGCTCTCTAAATCTTAGAATTAAAAGCGATCAAAGTACAGGTATAGCAGTAGAGTTTTGCTGCCCCTGAATTTCCTTTAAGAATCTGAACCACACGTTGGAAGTCCACTCAGATTATGTTTCCCATGTCTGAATTTCCTTTCACTAATATTTATTATAAGAGGAGAGATTAATTCAAAAGGCAGCATTTCTGAGACCACAGTTACTCGAATTTTAGTAAGGTTTTGATCAGAAAAATATGAAGCCTGATGGAGCTTACAGTTGAGGTGAGCAAGAGAGAGAAAAAGGAACCGTGTTCTGGGGACAGACACTCTGGGCTACATTAGAGCAACAGGTGGCCCCTACAATTGATGACTACATCCTCCATGATCAACCCAACCTAGTTTTAAAATATCTAAATTGAGAAAAGAGCTAGTGATGCTCCAGGAGGCATCAAGGTAATGCTGAAGTTTTAGTCCTTTAGGGAAGAAAAAAAAAAGTAATAGGTTTATTAAAATTGCCTGTGTATTATGCTATGAAAACTTGTACAAGGATGCACAGATGGGCTTCAATTTGGACAACTCTGTTGCTGCATATTAAAGGCCTTTGATTTTAATATCCAATAATGAATAAAACTACTGGTGGGTGTCCTCCTGAGTCATAATGTAATCAGAGGAGAATGGCTAAGTCTGGCTCTCATTTCTTTTTTCTATTGAATATTTGCTCTCAGCCAGATGCACCTATACTGAGAACACAACAACAAATCATTGTATATGTAGTGGAGGAAACCAGGGGGATTTTGTCAGAAGGGAAATAAGAACTGATTAGAGTCCAGTAAAAATATGGTTTTGAAATTATTGAGTTTTCTAGAAGAGATCAACTCTAGGTATCCATGATCCTCCAAGTAAGCCAAACTTCACTGCAAAAAAACAAAACAAAAAAAACAAAACAGCTTATTTAGAACTGCCACCTCCACTCTCTATCAAGGCCCAGCTCCATGCTGATCATAGGTAACTCTAAATGTAGACCTTAGCAGTAGGACTTAGCACTACCTACCTACCTTCTAAAGTGCCTTATCACTGGCTGCTGATTATCTAGACTGGTGATACCTGAGTTAAGGCTTCTCCTCATGATACTGAAGACACTGTTCCCTGAATTGTGGGCAAGATTTCTATGTGCTCTGTATCCTGTACCTTTCTCACTTGGCAAACTGTATATGTCTTGGTTGATTTGGGTTGAAGCCAAATTCTGCTTCTTTTATATTTCTTCCTGTCCCCATTGTGTGGCCCCAATTTTTCACTCTTTCTTCTGTGCACATTCTTTTCAATGTGGTTTTACAGTTCCTCCCTTTAGATGTGGAGTTTATATCTCTACCCTTTGACTTGACCTGACTGCCAATAAAATGTGAAAGAAGCATATGTGTAGAATGCCAGCTCTGAGCCTAGTCCCAAGAGGTCGTGGACACTTTGGCCTTTTCTGTTGCTCCTCTGCCTTCATGATAAGAACAAGAACAGGCTAGCCTACTGCAAACTGGAGACACCACATGGAGCATAGCCAAGTGAACTCAGTTGTCCCACCCAAGGTTCCAAAAAGGGTCTAACCCAAATCAGCAAAATCACTTCGCTGACTCAAAGCTGACATAATTGAGTACCACTGATTAGCAGAACCACCCAGCTATCCTGCTAACTCTTGGGGAAGGAGGGAATAATAGTTGTTTTAAGCCACTAAGTTTTGGGGTAGTTTGTTACATGGCAATATCTAATATTAATACACCACCATGGCTTTTCCCAATTCTGAGTTCTGACATGCAATCTGATGTGCTTAAAGATGAGCTAGTATCTTCAGCTCGTAGCACAATATCTGACACTCAGTGCCTCTCATGGGATAAATAATAAATGATATCTTGCAACTCACATCAGTGAACATTTGGATTGCTCTCTAATTTGCAATCAGATCTAAATTTATCTTTCTTATTAATCAATATCCTCTATTTTGAATGGTGTCTTTTTTGTATTCTTAATTTGTTGTCCTCTTGGTTTCTGTTTCATTTTCACTTAGAAATGAATAATAAATTTGAGAGATTAATAACATTTAGTATTTTTTTTTTTGGTAGAGGACTTTAGAAAGTAAAAGGAACCAGGTGAAGAGAAGGACAAATAATCCAAAATCAAATGAGAATGGAAGGTTTGTCTTGATCTTATGAATTTCATGATGAAATTCTGATTCACAAAACAATTATTAGGAGTTTTATTGCATAACAACAAATCCTTATATTTTTGTTGATTTGATTTCAAATAGTTGCTGCCTGTCCTACACTTTATACATTATATTATCTTCTGATTTTTCTTAAAACTTCATTCAGAAGCCCAGGCATTAAAAGTAACTATAAATCTTTTTCATTTGGTGACTAGGTCTCTCTGCTTAGTAGAATTCAGGATATAGCTATATTTTCTCCCATCTCCTAATAATCTGAGATCTTCAACAAAGGAACCACTATTTTTTATGATTTCCAACAGTATTCACTCATACAACGTGCATAGACATTGCTTCCTTGGGCATGAAGTCCTCAGAAGAGAATACTCTACAGATGTGATGAATTTAGGACTGGACATATACCCCCATTTTTTTTTTTTTTGTATTCCTTCTCCTCTGGGGTAAAATCCATCAAATCCCAATATTAACTTTATGCAGCAAGGCAATGAGCACTTTTGGATTGCTTGCCCCCTCTCTTCACCAAAAGCAGTAATACAATGTTAGCCTTAGAAAGCTGTTGTGCTTAGTAGAGATGAGGATATTGTTCTCGTGGCATGGCTGAGGACTGGCTGCTTGTTTCCCCTTTCTACAGAGACGAGTGATATTACAAATCAAAATGGGTAACTCAGAAAGGGAAGAAGGAAAAAGAAGTAGCCTATGTTGTTCTTTTAATTACCACATTAGACTACAGCCATTTAAGGTTTGGCACTTGATTGCATTCCTGGTCTCTCGAGGTGCAGGAACATTTCCCATCATGGCCTGGCTGTTGATGCAAAGATGCTGTGAAAGCCTTGTTCTTGTCTCATTCTTTCTCTGCCTCATTAACTTGTTCATTTTAATGATTATATCTTCGTAAAATCTAACATTTTATTATCAAATGCTCCATTCTTAAATTAAGCATTAAAAAATGGAAAGGGAAGGTTGATCATCATACAATGATTCCACTTCATTATTTTGGGGGTGTAGAGGGGGTCATGCATCCCTGTGTCCTTACTATCTATTAATATAACTCCATTTGTCCCTGTATTCAAAACACATTTTTTGAGCTCTTTCAGTTTCCAAGGCCCTGGAGAGAGGCTTTGAGGGAAATAAAGAGAAACTTTGATCCTTCCTTAGAAGAGCATGTATCTCTTTCCTTAGAAGGGACTAATTTTGAGGAAATCCTGATGAAGAAAGGTAACACACACGAATATAAGGGAAAAAAGACTTAAGGGCCTGGAAGACTGGGAGTAGACACAGGAAAGGAAAATGATATTAGGGCTATTTACCAGGGCTTACCACCAACAATTTGTTAACTCTGTATTTATGCACTTTTCTCTAGATCTATTATATTTGCAATTAAAAATATCAATAAAATGGAAGCATACTGCTAATACTTCTAAAGGAGAGACATGGGGGATAGTTACCAAAAAATGATTAGATTCTCTTAGGAAACTAAGGACAGTTATTTTTATAAAGACAATTAAATTAGTACTTCATTTCAGTATAAATTAGACCCATGGTGAGATTAGAAGATATTCAGGTTTGAATTTATTATTCTCTATCCAAAATGAAAATATGGTCTGTGTATAGGTGTCATAAATTAGCTTTATCTTATACCCTTACTCTGAATGTATGTGTCATCCAAGTTAACAGATATTTGACCAATTAAAATATTCTGGTTTGCTTTATATGCTTCCCTATCCTATACAATCAATCTTTTTCATCGAAATCCAGGTCTTTACAATATCCATGAAAATTCAGTCTGCATAATTCCAATCTATCTGGATTATTTTTTAAAATATTTATTTAGTTTTGAGAGAGAGAGAGCACAAGTGGGGGAGAGGCAGAGAGAGAAAGAGGGAGACACAGAATCTGAAGCAGGCTTCAGGCTCCAATCTGTCAGCACAGAACCTGATGTGGGGCTCAAACCCAGAAACTGTGAGATAATGACCTGAGCTGAAGTTGGAAACTTAACCAACTGAGCCACCCAGACTCCCCACTATCTAGATTATTTTAAAATTTTTTATTTGTATCATTCATTCACTCTTCCTATGACTATTTTATCAGCACTTATTAAGTTATTCAATATATATTCAGTGCTTACAATGTGCTACACTTTATTGTAGGTGTTGAGGATTATAGCAATAAACAAAATACAAAGTTTCCTGTCTTCATGGAATTTAAATTATAGGATAGGAGACATACAATAGAAAGAAGACAGAAAAGTAGATAGTACATCAGATGACAATGTGAACTGTGGAGATATATAAAGTAAAATAGAGGGGATAGGGAATGTAGAAGCTTCTAGGTCCTGGAACCAGCCTTGTGTTTGGGTAGGAATGACAGTGAGGTCAGTGCCCCTAGCAGAGAGAGAGGAAGAAGTAGGAAATGAATGCAAAGGTATAGAGAGGAACCCTGCCCTCTAGGGCCTTATTGACCATTGAAAGGCTTCAGCTTTTACTCTTCTTAACGTGAGAAACCATTGGAAGAATTTAAGTCAAGTTGTAACATACTTGTTTTTTTAATTGATTACTTCATTTTTTAATTTAAATCCAAGTTAGTTAGCATATAGTGCAACAATGATTTCAGGAGTAGATTCCTTAATGCCCTTACCCATTTAGCCAATCCCCCAGCCACAACCCCTCCAGCAACCCTCTGTTTGTTCTCTATATTTAAGAGGCTCTTCTGTTTTGTCTCCCTCCCTGTTTTTATATTATTTTTGTTTCCCTTCCCTTATGTTCATCTGTTTTGTCTCTTAAAGTCCTCATATGAGTGAAGTCATATGATATTTGTCTTTCTTTGACTTACTAATTTCACTTAGCATAATACCCTCTAGTTCCATCCACGTAGTTGCAAATGGCAAGATTTCATTCTTTTTGATTGCTGAGTAATACTCCATTGTGTATATATATACCACATCTTCTTTATCCATTCATCCATCGATGGACATTTGGGCTCTTTCCATACTTTGGCTATTGTTGATAGTGCTGCTATAAACATGGGGGTGCATGTGCCCCTTCGAAACAGCACACCTGTATCCCTTGGATAAATACCTAGTAGTGCAATTCCTGGGTTGTAGGGTAGTTCAATTATTAATTTTTTGAGGAACCTCCATACTGTTTTCCAGAGTGGCTGCACCAGTTTGCATTCCCACCAGCAGTGCAAAAGAGATCCTCTTTCTCTGCATCCTCGCCAACATCTGAGTTGTAACCTGCTTAACCTACATTTTAATTGATTTTAATTTTTTAAAGTTTATTTATTTTGAGAGAAAGAGAGAGAGAGAGAGAGCATGAGCAGGGAGAGGCAGAGAGAGAAGGAGAGAGAGAGAGAAAGAATCCCAAGCAAACTCTGCACTGTCAACACAGAGCCCGATTCAGGCTCATTTCATGAAACGTGAAATCATGACCTGACCTGGAATCAAGACCTGACTGAGCTAGCCAGGAACCCGTAGATTTTAAATTTTTAAAAGGTTTCTGTGTTGAGAATAGATTGAAGAGGTCCAATAGTAGAAGTAATCAGAGCTACTATTGCAGTAAGCTAATCAAAAGTCGACATTGGCTTGGACCAGACTGTAACAGTGGAAATGGCCAGATTCTGAATGTATTTTGAGGGTTGAATCATCCGTATAACTTGCTGACTGATTGGATATGAGGGACTAGAAAAAGAGAATTCTAAGTGGACTCCATGGTTTGTGGCCTGAGCAACCAGAAGGATGGCGTTGCTTTTTACTGAGATGGGAAAGGCTACAGAAAGCAGGCTTGAGGGTGAGAGCCAGGAGTTGGGTAATGGATGTGTTATATTTGAGATGCCTCACACACATACAAGTAGAGATGGTAAGTATACAGTTGAACAATTGAGTCTGGAGCTTAGGGGGATAATTTCTGGCCAGAAATATAAATCTAAGAGTCATCAGCATATGGATGGCTTTTAAGTCCAGCAGAAGAACCAGAAGTATATAGGAAACCACTGTAGACAAAGAGAGGATGATATCCCAGGGCAAAACTCTGGAGAATGGAAATGCTGACAGATCCAAGAGTTGAAGAAAAATCAGCAAAAGTGATTAAAAAGGTGTAGTCAGGGTAATTGCAGGAGTTGAGATATGCTGTCTTGTATTTGAGCAGGGTGGCTCACTGTGTAAGTATTTTTAGTGAAATATTTCATTAAATTTATTTGAAATAGAATATATAGTGAAAATTATAAACCTTTATGCTTTTTGAATCTTTACTTTTTTTAATGCACTGCAACACCATAGCTAAGGTAGACACCTCTATGTACCCTTCTGCTTCCCTTCCATTATCTATCCCTTCAGAAGTCACCACCACTCCTTTGAAGTTAATGCTTTTAATTATCATGTATATTTTATATGTAAATATATGTAAATAATTTTTTGCATTATACATATGTGTATTCTCTAGGAGCCAAGAGCAGGCAGGTGGCCCCAAAATGTACCATTTTGGCATATTATTTTATTTTATTAATTTTGTTTCAAATTTTTTCAGATTTTGTTTCAAATCTAGTTAGTTAACATGTAATAACATAATAACATATATGGTAAAATTGGTTTCAGTTATAGAATTTAGAGATTCTTCACTTCTGTGTAACATCATCCAGCACTCAGGACAACAAGTACCCACCTTAATACCCATTACCCATTTAACCCAATCCCCCACCCACCTCCCTTCCAGCAACCCTCAGTTTGTTCTCTATAGTTAAGAGTGTCTTATGGTTTGCTTCCCCGTTTTCCCCTTCCTGTATATTCATCTGGTTTGTTTCTTAAATTCTCTATATAAGTGAACTCATATTGTATTTGTTTTTCTAGGACTTATTTCGCTTAGCCTAATACTCTCTAGCTCAATCTACATTGTTGCAAATGGCAAGATTTCATTCTTTTTGATGACTGAGTAATATTCCATTGTGTATATGTCCCATATCTTCTTAATCCACTCATCAGTACATGGACGTTTGGGCTTTTTCCATAATCTGGCTATTGTTGATAATGTTGCTGTAAACATCAGGGTGCATGTGCCCCTTAGAATCACTATTTTTGTATCCTTTAGATAAATACATAGTGGAGCAATTGCTGGGTTGTGGGATAGTTCTATTTTTAACTTTTTGAGGAAACTTCATACTGTTTTCTGGAGTGGCTGCACCAGTTTGTATTCCTACCAACAGTATTAGAGGGTTCCCCTTTCTCCACATCCTCACCAACATCTGTTGTTTCCTGTGTTGTTAATTTTAGCCATTCAGACAGGTATGAGGTGGTATCTCACTATGGTTTTGATTTGTATTTCCCTGATGATGAGTGATGTTGAGCACTTTTTCATGTGTCTGTTAGCCATCTGGATGTCTTCTTTGGAAAAATGTCTATTCATGTCTTCTGCCCATTTCTTTACTGGATTGTTTTTGGGGTACTGAGTTTGATAAGTTCTTTATAGATTTGTGATACTAACCTTTTATCTGATAATGTCATTTGCAAATACCTTCTCCCATTCCATAGGCTGCCTTATAGTTTTGTTGATTGTTTCCTTCACAGAAGCTTTTTATCTTGATGAAGTCCCAATAGTTCATTTTTGATGTTGTTTCCCTTGCCTATTGATTATTTTAAATAAAGGTTACCTAAGAGACAACCTGTGTAAGAAGAACACTAAGGTCCTCCTCTGTTTCCCTAAAAGGAGGAAATAGATTTCCTTTGTGAAAGGTACCCTCCCTGTACCAGAAGGTAAAGAGCCATCCTGATCACCAGAGATAGAAAATTTAGAGCTGAAAGGCTGTATAAACAAACCTGGTTACTTTTTAAATTTTTTTAACGTTTATTTACTTTTTGAGAGACAGAGTGTGAGCGGAGGAAGGTCAGAGAGAGAGGGAGTCACAGAATCCAAGCAGGCTCCAGGCTCTGAGCTGTCAGTGCAGAGCCCAATGTAGGGCTCAAACTCCCGAACCGTGAGATAATGACCTGAACCAAAGTCAGACAGACACTTAACTGAGACACCTAGGTGCCCTGTAAACTTGGTTACTTTTTACTAATTTACTACCCCAGCCAAGATTCTGTTTAGCATTCCTTACTAGTTGAAGCTCCCAATGTTAAGTTCCTTTTGTCTTGTCAATTCCTCACAGATTTTTTTGTCTCTTTGTATAGAGCATAAATACTACCTGCCTTGGTCACTTCTGTAAGTCTTAATTTTATTATTGAACCTCTTTGTGTACATAACAAAACTTTGATTTCTTTCCTCTTGTTAATGTGTCTCATGTAAATTTAAATCTTAGTCCAGGTGGAAGACCTTGAGAATAGAAGCAGAATTTTTCCTTCCCTTCAATACATACTATATATATTATTTAATATTTGTATATATATATTATTTACATATAAATATTTATATATAAATAAAATATAATATATTTTCCAAGATTTTAAGCTTTTTTGCACAACTTGTACATTGCCTTCTATAACTCTTGATTTGTGTTTGCTTAGGAGCATATTTTAAAAATATTATTACATGTAGTTTTAGGTCGTTTTAAAAAATGTTGCACCACATTCCATTGTAAGAAGGTATTGCAGCATATTCTTCTAAACATTTTATGCAGGGCATTTAGGGCTATTTGCAGTTTTTGCTATGTTTAAAATGGTACTGCAAATATTCACATACTGTCTTTTTCTTTAATTTTTTTAAATGTTTATCTATTTTTGAGAGAGAGAGAGAGTGTGTGTGTGTGAGGGCAGAGAGAGAGGGAGACACAGAACTGGAAGTGGGCTCCAGGCTCCAGGCTGTCAGCACAGGGCCCAACATGGGGCTCAAACTCACGAACTGTGAGATCATGACCTCAGCCAAAGTCAGAGGCTTAGCCAACTGAGCCACCCAGGCACCCCTCACAAACTGTCTTTAATATACCAATGTATGTGGTTTTCTCTAGCATATTAATCCAGAGGTGGAATTGCTGGTCATATAGTATGTGCGTTTTCATCCTATTAATATCACTAAATCCTCTTCAAAGTGATTGTGTCAATTTATACTGCTACTAGCAGTGAATGTAAGATCCCTTTGCTGGACTCCTTGGCAATCCTTAAATCTGATAGGACCTAATGACATCTCGTTGTTTTAATGTTTTTTTGTTTTGTTTAGTTTTTAACTCACCTTTTCAAAAGTTTATTGACCTTATGGGTCTCCTCCTTTGTGAATTGACCTGGTCATATCTTTGCCATGTTGTGATTTTGTTTGTTAATGCTTTACATGTAGGAAAATTCATATTAAATTCTGGTTTTTGTTTTTCTTGAAAAGCAAGATCTGGAAGTAGTCACCAACTTTTTCATAAGGCAAGAGTTGACAAGAAATCTTGAGCTAGAGCCTACAGTGTTTGGTTTACCAGTCTGAAATACTCTAAATCCTATTATAAGTAGTCTGCTTTATTCATGTATTTTATCCGTCTGACTCCTAGAAGCATTAGAATTGAGGATCCTGTCCTAGAAACCACCTGAACCAGGTTAGGAATCCAGGACTCACCTGGGTTTCTTTTGACAATATTGTTGTTTTTTTTTTTTTTCTTTTAATTTTTTTTTTTTTTTTTTTTTTTATAATTTACATCCAAATTAGTTAGCATATAGTGCAACAATGATTTCAGGAGTGGATTCCTTAGTGCTCCTTACTCGTTTAGCCAATCCCCCTTCCTACTACCCCTCCAGTAATCCTCAGTTTGTTCTCCATATTTATGAGTCTCTTATGTTTTGTCCCCCTCCCTGTTTTTATATTACTTTTGTTTCCCTTCCCTTATGTTCATCTGTTTTGTCTCTTAAATTCCTCATATGAGTGAAGTCATATGATATCTGTCTTTCTCTGACTAATTTTACTTAGCATAATACCCTCCAGTTCCATCCACGTAGTTGCAAATGGCAAGATTTCATTCTTTTTGATTGCTGAGTCATACTCCATTGTATATATATATACACCACATCTTCTTTATCAATTCATCCATCGATGGACATTTGGGCTCTTTCCATACTTTGGCTATTGTTGATAGTGCTGCTATAAACATGGGGTGCATGTGTCCCTTGGAAACAGCACACCTGTATCTTATGGATAGATACCTAGTAGTGCAATTGCTGGGTTGTAGGGTAGTTCTGTTTTTAGTTTTTTGAGGAACCTCCATACTGTTTTCCAGAGTGGCTGCACCAGCTTGCATTCCCAGAGGATATTGTTTAACAAGATTAAACACTTGTTTAAATGACACACAAAAGAATGCTATTCTTAAAAAACAAACCAACATGGGGCGCCTGGGTGGCGCAGTCGGTTAAGCGTCCGACTTCAGCCAGGTCACGATCTTGCGGTCCGTGAGTTCGAGCCCCGCGTCGGGCTCTGGGCTGATGGCTCAGGGCCTGGAGCCTGTTTCCGATTCTGTGTCTCCCTCTCTCTCTGCCCCTCCCCCGTTCATGCTCTGTCTCTCTCTGTCCCAAAAATAAAAATAAAACGTTGAAAAAAAAAATTAAAAAAAAAAACAAAAAACAAAAAACAAACCAACAGAAAACCTTACATTTATTTTATAGACATATCCCTGCTTTAAGTAATTCCAAAACATGAAAGTCCAGACTTAAGAGCAGATTGTGATCATTCTCTCTGTTCTAAATACTTCTATGGGTGGATTTTAAAATTTGCCAAAACTCACTATGGGATTTCTTCTACAAAGCAACCCCATCTAACACACTTACAACATAGATTATTATCCAGCCAACATGTACTTAATAACCTATCATTATAGTCCACTTTCTAAAAACACCTACTATATAAAGGGAGTTACATGTACACTTTGTGACAGCATTTTCAGCAGATTAAAACATAATAATACATTCATTAGCACCTGCCTTACTCACAGGTTAGAGTGATGGCAACCCTGGAAAAAATAATAGAAAACTTGGAAATAAGAGGGAGTGAGGCGTTTTGAGTGGTGATTGACAAGTGAGATATTCTGGGGCATTTCTTCACCGATGAGGATCCGGGATGCAAGGCTGATCTGAAGGAAGTGAATTATTTCCCTGGGGCACCATGTCTGCTCTTGTGGTAGCTGCTACCACATGAATATTAATGTCTGTTTCGGGTAGCATAGCCTCAATGACTTCACTCACTTGAGGCATGGATAATGCAGAAAAACAAGGTTATAATACATTATTATTCCCAATGTTCCTTATACAAACTAAACTTTAAAAGCGAATCTAACTGAACTGATTAGTTTTTACTTTGATGTTATGTTGTGATGTTATTATTACGTAGTATTATATTAGAGCAAAGTATGAAAACAAGTCAACCTCCTACGTTCAAATTGAATACTGTTATCATTTATTTCTTCAATAAATATTTATCAAGCACCTACTATGTGCTAGGAACTAGAAATAAGACCACCAAAAATCTCTGCTTCATAGAGCTTATCCTGTGGTTGTTCAGCTCATATTTCATATAGCTCTGCCCATGCATGTGTATTCAGATATATCCTCAGCTACTGCTTACCAGTGCATTTCCACTCTTCATGGAAGCTTCATGTTCTGTCTGTCTTCTGTACTATTACTTTTTTGTGAACTAGTCCTAGATGGTGGCAGAATTTGAGGCTTGACAGAAAGGCAGGGGAAACATTCTCTAAAAGTGGTGCCATTTTAAAAGGTACAGAACAAAAGTGATATAGGCCCATTTCCTATATTACTCCAAATATTTATACTTTATATAGACTTCAGAAAGACATGCTATGTTTACATTTTTAATACACTTTTCCTCTGCTGTGGTGCCTGGGTG
This sequence comes from Herpailurus yagouaroundi, assembly GCF_014898765.1. Lineage (NCBI taxonomy): Eukaryota > Metazoa > Chordata > Mammalia > Carnivora > Felidae > Herpailurus > Herpailurus yagouaroundi. The sequence goes on along the minus strand of NW_024412391.1, from coordinate 63,417,962 downwards.
GCTCAGTCAGTTAAACTTCCAACTCTTGACTTCGGCTCAGGTCATGATCTCACAGTTTGTGGAATCAAGCTCCATGTTATTGGGATACTCTGTCCCTCTCTCTGCCCTTCTCCCCTGCTGTGCTTGCTCTCTCTCTCTCTCTGTCTCAAAAGAAGTAAATTTACTTAAAAAATACATTTTTCCTCTGCTGAGCCAAGGCTGTTGTAGGGCAATAGCTTGATCTTCATCTGATCAACAGTTATACTGAAAGTTAGTAGAAGATGTTAGACAAAGAAATCCAAGAGGGGGAAAAACAGTAGAAGGATGCAGAGGTCAATGAACAAACAGCAAACAATGTAAGCAGTTGAGAAGATTAGGAAGACTAGCCAATGGGATACTGAACTGGTATTGAGTTGAGATGTTAGCAGAATCAAGGTGCCTGTGAGCCTGTAACTAACACAGAAACTTTACCATCTGCTTAATGGAGAAGAGTTTGAGGAAATTGAATTAAAGGGGTACTTAAGGATATTAAAGACGAGTTTGAAAATACCTGAATTTTCTGCTTCCTACAACACATTTGATTTGGTTATCTCAAGTAACATTCCCTGTATAGAATACCTGAAATGCTTGATAAAATGTAAACAGCATCTTTTTAAAAGCATGACTGAGCTTTGGGGAAATTTAGGGAAAATCACTAGAGACCACAGCTGTATGGAGTCATGAATTCAAAAAGATAAATAAGAACTGGAGCAAGTGTTTATTGTGGAGATATCTGAAAATTCCTTTGTGGTTGAAAAGCTAGGATTTTGAAAGTCTGCATGCAGGAGACAGTCAAAGGCATAGTCTGTTTTGGAGACCAAAATTGTAAAAAAAGTGGCACTCTTATTGGAAATCAGTAAGCAAAAAAAGGGTAAATCTGAGGGAAAAACTAACCATATTTACCTCATTTTAGGCTTCAGGTGTAGTAGATGATGGATAGATAGGTAGGTAGGTAGGTAGGTAGGTAAAGATAGATAGATAGATAGATAGATAGATAGATAGATTGATAGGTAGATAATGGATAGACAGATAAAAATCTCTCCATGGACAGTGTCCAACCATTTAACTAGAGACAGTCCCCATACAAATTTGGAGCTGGAACCCAGAGTAATTATATCACCAAAATGCCCAAGGTAAATATGTGTTTTAAATGGTTCCAAACTACTTACAAGAATGACAATTAAAGTGACATTGTATGGATAATCATAAAACTGGAGAAATAAAAAAAATCTTTGAAGTCTTGAGAGAAAATAATTGTTATCCTGGAATTGAATACCCAGAAAAATAATTGTTTTTATTTGGGATCAGGACAAAATAAAGATGCTTTCAAACTTTAGTAGCAGCAACAAAAACTAAATTTACAAGCCTTCATTAAAATAAATTCAAAAATTATACTTCAGGAAGAAGGAAAATGATCCCTGAAGCAAAGTCTCAAATTCAAGAGAGAATGGTAAACCTGCAGAGAAAACACCGTTGACTATTTAAAATAATAATAATAATAATAATAATAATAATAATAATGACATCCAATGTGGAGTTAAAAATACTGGGGGGAAACTGACTTTCAAGAAGGACGGGACTAGTGCTATGAGGAAATACATACAAAGACCTAATGATTTAGACAGTGCCATTGGTGGCACATGAAATGAAACAAGAGAGTCCAGAAACAGAACAACATGCATGTGAAGCTTGATATTTGTCTTGATAGATCAGTGGAGGGAAGATGGACTGTTTAATTGGTTTTACAGATGGAAAAAAAAAATGAACTAGGACCATGACTCACACCATACACAAAATTCAATTCCAGATGGACCTACATGTGGAAAGCAAAATCCTAAAATGTTTATAAGACAATACAGGAGAATATCTTTATGTCCATGCTTCACAGAAAGATTTCATTAAGACCTTTTATTTTTTTTTTTAATTTTTTTTTTCAACGTTTATTTATTTTTGGGACAGAGAGAGACAGAGCATGAACGGGGGAGGAGCAGAGAGAGAGGGGGACACAGAATCGGAAACAGGCTCCAGGCTCTGAGCCATCAGCCCAGAGCCTGATGCGGGGCTCGAACTCAGGGACCGCGAGATCGTGACCTGGCTGAAGTCGGACGCTTAACCGACTGCGCCACCCAGGCGCCCCCATTAAGACCTTTTAAAAAGCATAAAACATAAAAGACTGAAAAATATGTCAAAATTTGTATCTGGAATTGATTATCATCAAAGACCCCATAAGGAGAATAAAAACACAAGCCTCCAACTGGGAGAAAGTTATTTGCAAAATGTATAACTGTCAAAGACTAGGATCAGAACATGGGAAAGACTTCTAGAAATCAACCATGAAAAAGTCAAACCAAGAGAAAAGACCAAAGCAGTTCACGGAAGAGGAACTATTAATGGTTCATAAGCAAATTAAAAGATGCTAAATTATATTAATAATCAAGGAGAAGCAAAATAAAGACACAGTAAAATACCATTTCACCTCCAATAAACAAGGAAAACAGAAAAATATCTCACAATAGCCACTATTGGAAGACACGTGGGGCCACAAGAATACCCTTAAGAGTACCAGTGAGAGTGGAAATCAGCTCACCCTCCTTGGAAACAATTTTGCATTCCTTATTCATGTTTCACAATTCTATGATGCAGCAATAACTCTTAGGCATATACTCTATAACGTATCCAGTTTGATACCATACTTACACTATAAAATAAAAGTAAAGCAAGAAAACAGTATCTTTGGTAGATTCCATTTCGTAAGGGAGGTGGTGGTTACATAGGGTGTTTTATTATTTGTTTGAAATTTGTACCTACGTGTTATATGTAATCTTTTGGAAGAAATGAAATAAATATCAGAAACCATTTTTGTGGTGTTCATTTTTATCATGCATAACTAAATGAGTTGGTAAACTGTAATTCTCATTTTATAGTGTCTTCATAGTGTGGATATAATGATTCTAAATCCTATCTTCATATAGTCCTTTGTCAAAGATTGCCTCCTCCGTATAGATAGATCTTGGAATTGGAAAGACACCTGTATCCACTCCACGTCTGCCTGCCTCATTACCTTCTGAGAAATAGATTCATATTCCTATACTCAGCGTAACAGATGAAAAACATGCAGTTTTCCTGGGTACTAGTCTCCATACTGAGGTGTTAACACTTTGTCGATTTTACATATACTCAGCCTCACCTCCAGAACACACATACAGCCAGCATGCCAACGTGTGATCTACTCAAATACAAATAACCTCATAGAACCTGGCACAACTCTCACTTTAGAACCTCAGATACTGCTTCTGGGTCTGGCTTCTTATACCAGACATCTTCTCTTAGGGTGGATTCTTCTATATATAAATCCTCTCCCCACCACCACCATAACCACTGGCCTCTACCAGAAGGTCCCTCAACTTCCAAGTATTTCAGTCAATGTGCACATCTCCTAGAGAGAGAGGTTCACTGGTTTCCCATACGCAGTTTTTACAGGGTCCTACAGGAATACCCACAACAAAGATAACCCCTTTTTTTGGTTTAGGGAAATAAGTGAAAGCCTAGCTGTTTGTTTGTATCATATTAGAACTTTTCCAACATCTTCAACTTTATTTCAGTTTTGGAATTGGATTGTTTATTAATTCTTCTAATTTTATCTTTTCACTTTGATGTCTATCATTTTTTAATTCTGAAAGAGTTGTGATACCCATGTCAAGCAGAATTAATCACTACTTACTGGCAGATGGTTGCAGAGAACAGTGAATGGGCAGAAGCTACAAAAAAAATTCCCAAACCTCTTTCCACCTTCTCAAAAATTATTAGTTACACACAAGTTAAAAGCTTTCATTTGAATATGGATGATTCACTGCATCTGTGCCTCTGTAATCCTCTTCACCCTTAAGATTTTCTGTGGTCTGACATCAACATCACTTTGGCCTATAATAACGAGTTAGTCGTGTTGCTTTTCCAATTTATATAAAGACATATTACTTTCTGAATTGATCCCCCTGGACAGTGGTTTCCAGAATTTTTAGCTTACAACCCTGGATTTGTTTGATACAGACTCATAGCTTTCCAAAAAGTGCTGAATGCTACATAAATATTTAAAGAAGATAAAAAGGAGTTTTGAAAATCTGAGGTTGAGTTGTTGTATAGCTAGAAAATTTGGTGGAAAAATCACAGACAAAATATATAGGAAAGCACAAGAGTAGCATGCAGACATGTCCCAAATAGGATGTCACTGTTTCTGTGTAGAATCTTATAAAATGAACATCACTGTGCCCAACATTCTCTCCAGTTTTGATTTACAAAGCCTGCAACCCTAGAGTGACATCCTCTATTCCATGCAGTCTAGTCATGGTTTTATTTGTTATGTTATTCATCAATATCACAGTCCTAATCTGATTCATATTTCACTAATGAAAGAGAAACTTAGCTATTGTTCTAAACAAAAATGTGTGTCTGCCCTCAGCTATGTTTACTGTGTTCTTCATAAAATTTTGGATTTTTCACAGTAAAGAGAAATATCAGTTGTAGCATCCTCATTAGGGAGCTGCATCTGTTTATACTAGTTTTTTTTTTTCAACAAATATAGGAAGTGTATTAAAAATGCAAAATATGATCTCTGTATTTGCCTCTCATAGAAACTGCTAAATGTTATCATCCATAATGCACAAGAGTTGCACTTTTTACATATTTCCATTTTCTCATTACTTCCTTTCTCAAACAAGGAAAATTAAGTTGGCAAACTGAAATTTATCAAAAGCTTCAGGAGGTGGTTTCTTAGTCTTTGAGCCATTGGCTTAATTACCAGCAAATAAATTGGAAAGGGAATGTCTTGGTGAGCATGATTTATATACACAAACATATATGTAGGTCCAAATTTCTCCCTTTCCCTCAACTAGCCTTTATCAAGGTTCACACAATTACCACATTTTCCATTCTACTTCACTTCATGAGTTGATTTGTTTTAGTTGCTATGAATTATTATTATTTTCTTTTTAATTACAAAATGATTCTTTTTTTTTAAAGTTTATTTTATTTATTTTTGAGAGAGAGAGAAGGAGAGCATGAGTAAGGGGAGGAAGAGAAAGAGAGGGAGAGAGAATCTCAAGCAGGCTCCATGCTGTCAGCACAGAGCCCGATGTGGGGCTTGAACTCACAAACCATGAGATCATGACCTGAACTGAAATTGAGGGTCTGGTGCTTAAACAACTGAGCCACCCAGGTGCCCCAAATTACAAAATGATTCTTGTTCTTTTCTTAACATTTGAAAAATATAAGAAACTAAAGAAAAATATTAATATCTTCTGAATAACCAACTTTATAGAGATAATAAAAAGTTTCTGCATAGCAAAGGGAAAAAAAGTAACAAAATGTAAAGGCAACCTATGGAATGAAAGAACACATTTGCAAAGCTTATAGCTATTAAGGATCAGTATCCTAAATACATAAGGAACTCCTTTAATTCAGTAGCAGTCAATCAATCAATCAATCAATCAATCAGTGACCTGATTTAAAAATGGGCAAAAGACTTGAATAGACATTTCTCATTTCTCCAAAAAAGATATACAAATGGCTAACAAGTATTTGAAAAGATGCCCAACATCACTAATCACAGGAAAATGAAAATCACAACCACAATGAGATATCACCTCATTTCTGTTAGATGGCTATCATTTAAAAGAAAAAAGGAAAAGAAAAAGAAAGGTAAATGTTGATGAGGATATGAGAAAAAGCAGAACCCATGTGTACTGTTGGTGGGAAGGTAAATTGGTGTAGCTACTCTAAAAAACAGTATGGAGGTTCCATGAAAAACTAAAATTAGAACTACCATAGGACCCAGCAATCCCACTTCTGGGTCTCCAGAAGAATTGAAATCAGGATCTCAAAGAGATATCTGCATTCCCATGTTCATTGTAGCATTATTCACAGTAGCCAAGATGAGGAAACAACCCAAATGTCTGTGAACAAATGAGTAAGTAGATAAAGAAATGTGGTGTATACATACAATGGAATATTATTTAGCCTTTAAAAAGAAGGAAATCCTGCCACTTGGACAACATGGATGAACTAGAGGACATTATGCTAAATGAAATAAACAAGTCATAGAAGGACAAATATTGCGTGATCCCATATATACGAGGTACCTAAAATAGACTGGTAGAAGCATAGAGTAGAATGGTTGTTGCCAGAGGCTGGTGGGTGGGGGAAATGGAGAGAAGAGCCTGTTGCTGTTCAACAGGGTTTCAATTGTGATTAAGTCATAGACGTTGTGCTTTTATAGTGCTTAATAATACCATATGGCACACTTTAAAATTTGTTGAGAGGGTAGATTTCATGTCAAATGTTCTTACCACAATAAAAATGGGAGAGAAATGGATCTCCCTCTCTTTCTTTCTCTCTCTCTGTTGGATTTTGTTTTTGCTTTGTTTTGTTTTCAAAACAGAATTTGAGCTCTTTAATACTGCATTACCACTGAATTACCTTGAAATGTAAAGTTGGTACTTTTTGTGAGCTGGCACATTGTTCTTCCTCTTGAATTTTAAAATTTGACTTTGCTGAGGGGAATTTCATTTTCTCTCATCTGAAATTACAAACAGATCTCTCCTGTGCCAGAGTTAAGCATGAAATTAAGGTAATTAAAGATGAGTAAAGCTAAAAGTTCCCTGAGCAAAATCAAAGCAAAGGAAAAAATAAATAAAGACTGTCGTGACTGAGGTAGCATTACTCATAAATCCTCTGGGGGTTGCGCTTTTGCTTTTGTTTTAATTTTTTTCTTGTTTTCTTTTTCAGCATAGGATTAGATCAAAATTTGAGACCAAGAGACTGGTCACAAAGGATTGTAAGCAGGTGGATTTTTGCATTGGTCTTTTCTTCATTTCTGTAAATGCTTGCTTGTTTCTCTAGCAGATATTTATTATGTGCCCATGGTGTCCCATTCCATAGTATTAAAATGGCAGTGCATCACATTTAGGCAAGGAGTTCACAATTTATGAATACCTAACTTACAACTGTCAATGCCTTCAGCCAAAGACCACCAGGAACCACTTTGTACAAGTTAGATGTATAACTCTATTGCAGTGGGAAAGAACATACAACATGGGAAACCGTGGGGCATCTCAATAAGAGGGAATTAGAAAGAATCTGTTATAGGATTTGGACTTGGATAGAGTGATTTGAGAGAAGGCATAAGGAAAGAGAGTTTGCCCTATACTGGATGCTATTAGAAAAAGAGGGCATTTCTGTTTGGGTGTTTTGTGGATAACACAACCACATGTTTTATTTATTTATTTATTTATTTATTTATTTATTTATTTATTTATCTATCTATCTATCTATCTATCTATCTATCTATCTATCTGTCTGTCCTTAGACAAAACTATGAAGTGGTCTTGCTCTGTTTCATTTTATCATTGTCTCAGGGTGACTTCCTCTGAGGTTAGAGATTGTTTATGTTCAACAGGAGAATAAAATGACCTGGCTCTGAATGTGAGAGCAGCTTATAAGAACATTAAGTTCTACCTGTGAAAATCAGTTCCAGATGTGAGGGGCTTGTTTTTCTTCCCTTTCTTTCCCTTTCCTCTCTTTGCTTTCTATTCTGGCATGACCAAGAATTCTTCTTTCTGAGGACAGACCCTCCCAGACTCAGTCTATTCCTTCAGCCTGCTTTGCTTACAGCAGCTCACTTTCTACCCTTGCCTCTGTGGTGGCCACTGCCCAGGGACTCCTTTCCTGCCCTGTAGCCAGTGCCTAAACAGGAACAGAATCAAGCCCTTTTCATACTGCCTGGATCAGGTGAAGACACATATGCTGCAAGCATACCTTACTGCAACCTGGAGCGTCCGGGGCATCCCCAGCTCCTCTTTCTCCCTCACTTCTCATAGTTCATCAATCTCAAATCATCATTCATTCTACAATTTGCTGCCATCCTCTTCCAGTCCATCTCCATTGCCAATACCTTCGGCCAGGCTACTGTGCAGTTTCATTGACATTATTAGCCTCCTATCTCCCTGCTGTCACCTTTGACCCTTACAGCCCCTCCCCTGAACTGCTTCCAGAATAATCTACAAAGGGAAATCTGAGAGTATTACTTCTTGCCTTTAACTCTCCATGACATTTAAGACAAAGACCAATCTCATTACAAAGCTTGCCGTGATGTAACCTTTGTGTTTCTCTTCAACATGTAGCTTCCTTTTACTTTCAGGACTCTAGTCCATGTGGCAGGGTTTTTTGCTACTCAGATGGGCTCTATAGGCATATTTCCTCCCATGTCTTGACCTTTACATGTGATCTTCCCTCTGCTTGGAACCAGTCCTTCCTCCTTCCCTCCAAGCTCTAATTTACATCTAACTGGCCCTTAAACCCTCTACCTAAGTCTGCCTTATATAAGAAACCCTAGCCCCTTGTTGAGTGCTACCATAGCATGTTGCAGTCCCCCTTCATAACACTGTCTCCCTTGATTAGGAGCCCTGCTCAGTGTCTCCTTTGCTCAGAAGACTGTGTATTCCATGAGGATAAGGAATGTATCTGAGTTGTTCATAGCGATATCCCAGTGCCTGGCATGTAGTGAATGCTCATCAAAATATTTACTGACTGTATGAACATATTAATATATTAATTGAATTTGACATACAAATAAAAATGCTATAATAAGTGCTAGGACATTATATATCACTGTTAGTACTAAGGCTTATTTTAAATTTAATAAACAGGATTATATAGGCTGTCCAGGGAAATTGATGAATATGTCAAATATTGTTTCATGGGAAGATGTGTCCAGAATTCTGGACAAAAAAACTCATAAATAACTTTTTGTAACATACCCAATTATAGTAGGTGGGCTGTCCACGATTTCTCATGTGTTTTTATATTAAATGCTATTTTATGTTGTACCATTTAATTTCCATATTTTTTGTTTTCTGTCTCTTCGAATAGATCATGGAGACCTTAAAAACAGGGAATATATCTCTCATTTATTTGTTTTTTCCATAAATCCAAACAGTTTCTGACACATATCAGGAGGAGTAAATGTTGTTTTATTAGATCGGATTTCTGCCCTTAATAAATTGGGCATGCTTAATAAGATAATCAGTTTCCATGGAAAGAATAAATGACATCTGCCTCCTCTCTGGTTTTGTGAATTATTGCTCATTCATTACTCATTTGGTCACTCAGTGTTTATAGGACCTTTGCATAGTTGGCTCTATGTTAAGTATTGGTTGTACAATATAAATGAAGAGCAGCTATCTTTGTTGGAGGAGTTCATAAGTAAGTAGATAATAATAAGTGATGTAAATGCTAATGTTATAAGCACAGAAGAAGCATTAACTCTGACTAAGGGAGGATATGGGATCTTCAAGTGAGGGAAATGGGTGTATCCAGGCTATTGTTTTCAACAGCTCAAAGGCATAGAGGAGCAGGGGATCAGAGGTAGCATAATTAGTATAGAAGAAATCTGGAAAGGTAGGTTGGATCTGGCCTGGGATTGTGAGCTATATGAATGAGTTAAGATCTCATCTTATTGAGTGGTGTGTAGACACTGTAGTGTGCAGCCCAGATGCCCCTTGGAAAATAAATGACTTAACGTCCCCGGCTGCCAAGAGAAAGCCCTAGTAATCCATTGTTGGCCCCCTGGGGGATTGCCTCAGGTAGGGAAAGCCATCTTGTCAAAGGTCATGCCTCCTTCCCACCGTGGCCCACATTCACTGATTGATTAATATGAGTAGATAAAGCCTATTTCCTTGACCCCAACTCAGGACAACTCAGAAGAATTATCCCAACCTCAGAACTCCTCAGCTGAGGTCCCACTGAGACAGCTCTTCAGTTTCACTTCTCCCTGTGCTTAATTCTATTTTTTTCCTTCCTTTCCATTAGCATTGATCCTAAAATCATTCCTTAACAAAACTCCTGCTTAGCAATGTACTTTCCAAGTCTGCTTACAACAGGTGGTAGTAGGGAGTCACCCAGGGATCTTAAGCAAGAAAGCGATACAATCAAATATATTCCCACACATACAAAAACTAATTAGGCTTTAAACAAAAATGCACATCAATTAATTTATTTCATCAGGGATTATTCCTGTAGGGCTGAAAAAGCTGGTATGGCAGCTGCAAAAACATGTAGTATTTATATTTTTCAATAAGGCATCATTTTTCTTCATTATTGACATCATATTCATCTTTTTTAGGATATTTTTTAAACATCAGAATTCATTAAACTTTGTCTCAGTGCAAAAGAGCCACAAAGTAAAATCTTTATATTCCGAACATTATAATCAGGAAATTATCCTGGCTAAGAAGTAAATGTATATTCCTGACTTTTTGGAACAGCATCCTAGGTATAAAATGAAAAAACAAGAAAATTTTCACAATATGTACATTGATTTTTAAAACTTTTTTACTTTACTGTAGGAAAATTAACATTTAAATTCTACAAAATGGGATAGTTTTGTTCCCCAGTCAGATGACTGAAGATTGCATCCTTTTAATTTTGTCTTTCAAATATTCAAGTCTTTTTAAAAAATGTATATTTTTTAATGTTTATTTTTTGAGGGAGAGAATGAGAGAGAGAGAGAGAGAGAGAGAGAGAGAGAGAGAGAATGAGTGGCGGAAGGGCAGAGAGAGAGGGAGACACAGAATCGGGAAGCAGGCTTCAGGCTCTGAGCTGTCAGCATAGAGCCTGATGTGGGGCTCGAACTCAGGAGACAGTGAGATCATGACCTGAACTTTTTGTCTTCATGTATTATTGGGAGCGCCTCATGTGAGCTCCCATAAATGCAGACACCATGGGGTCAGCTGCCACGTGGGGCTCCTATTTCTTTCCTCTTTTGCTCTGCCTTCCTAAAGTTGAGCACCACTACATTTACTTCTATGGGAGTTTTCCACATCCCGGAAGTACAATAGTCTCCTGCAGGCACCACTCCGGTTCCCTAAGGACTTGAAAAGTGAAAATTCTCTCATTCCAATCTCTTCAGATTGTGCTCAGCCCCAAGTTGGGGCACTGGAGCCCTGAAGTTGACAAAACTCTACCTTTAGTTCAAAAACAGGAAAGACTCCCTGTTCTGTGTTAAAACTCTATAATGGTAGAATTTTATAATGGTAGAATTACTCCTTCATACATTAGCCTAATGATATAATTATCATTACAGGATATGAGCGGGGACACAGACACCATGAATGCAGGCCTGCCCTTCCCTTCAGTGACTAAGGCTTTGTCAATCTTTTTATGTCCAATTTCTTCTCTTGAAATGACTTTCCTTCCAGGAGTCCTGTTGGTTCCTTATACGGGTCTACTTCATAGTTGACTCAGTATTTCTGAACTCTCTGGTGGTCACCATTTGGATTGGGGATACTACGAAACAAGTGATTATGTAATATCTGCTTTAAGAGATTCTAGAATTTCTCTAATTGCTAACACACCTCAAGATGAGTTGAAGTCATCAAATATTTGTAAATAGCTAAGAGAAGAGAACAAATTGTTGCTATTTCCAGTCTACTCTTTTTTCTCTTTCAGAGGATCATAAATTCTAGATTTTTATTAATATATTTTTCAAAGAATAACTGATTCAGTGCTGTTCGAAATTTTGAGAATTGTCTTAATATCTCATGTAAACAAGACAACATTTATATGGATGAGGGAGACTTACTTAAAAGATTACTGAGAAATTCATAAAATACAAGAATCTTTCTTGACAAAACATGATGTGTAAAGCATTAAAAGGGCTCTCATCTTAAAAACTGGAAAGAGGATTTGTGACAGCCAGGCAAAAACCTTTAAAATTGTATTTTAAGAAAAAATGGTAATTTCTCAACAGAAAAAAATCCTTATTCATCATTCAATATATCATCATTTAATATGAAAGACAGCAGAATGTGCTTATTAAATGCTGAATAAATTTGCATTTTAGAGTAATTTAATTTTCACTAACGTAATTTGGATGGCTCAAGTAAAACATAAAGGTGTTTAACTGAACAGATTATTTCAGGTATAGATTTTATAGAAAAAAAATCTATTGTCAGGTAAAATAGACATTTTTATTCCTAAGATAAATTTTGAAAACTTTAAAATGATTATCACAAAAATAATATAGTTCCAATATACTGAAATGATTTAATTTCAGTAAGGCTTTCTTTTCTTCCTTTGTAAGCATAAGTTTAACATCTACCTCTAGCACTTTTATTGTTCATAAAACCATTCTATTTCATTCACAATTGTTTTGTCAGACTCTGATGGTTTATTGCAGAGAATTACTCAAGATACTAGGATTTGTTAGAAGCGGGAAAATCATGAAAATTCAATTTGAAAGGACAGCAACACCAAGATTAGCTGTCTGGATTTCCAATTCTAGACATTCGGAGCACTTGATTTTCAGACATATAAGGAAGAAGTCTACAACCTCTCTTTATCACCACTTCCAGCAACTAACAACCTATATTGCAGGAAGTTTGACACAAGTGATTGTTATGATACATGACTTAAACCATGTTTTTCTTTAAAAAAAAGAAAAAGAAAGAAAGAAAGAAAAAAAACTCTGATGTTATCACCTTGTGTTTTCTTGAAGGACTAGGAGTTAAAGGCCTAAGAGAGAAATCAAAGGAGTGGTGATACCTAACAGAAGCTATATTCTTTACAGAAAAAGAGTAGCACTTTAAGAAATATTTTATTTGGCTTGAATTTAGAAGTGGTCTTAAAAGAGATCAGAATATCTAAGGATAGAATCATCCTTTAAAAAAAAAATTCACTTGGAACTCTACAACCCTATTTGGAACAATTGGACAAATACTGCCATGACCCAACTGGTTTTTTACAATATGTGGAATTTGCCAAGTCCATGATATTTGTAGATTTCTAGACAAGTCTCCCATTACACCATACCACTTGAATACATGGTCAGAAGACAGCTTTTTCTTACTTTTATCACATACAGAAACAGTTATCAATTGTTATCTATCAACAGTAGACCAATGTAAAAAATTATACATACAAGGTTTGTATCTTTCAGAGACCATGTAGTTTAAAATGTGTGAGACTATTAAGTTGTTACTGGGGCACCTGGGTGACTCAGTCAGTTAAGTGTCCAACTTTAGCTCAGGTCATGATATCATGGTTTGTGGGTTCAAGCCCTGTGTTGGGCTCTGTGCTGATAGCTCAGAGCCTGGAGCCTGCTTCAGATTCAGCGTCTCCCTCTCTCTCTGCCCCTCCCCAGCTTGCACTCTGTCTCTCTCTGTCTCTCTCAAAAATAAGTAAAACATTAAAAAAAAAAGTTGCTACTGGGGGTGGTGGAGGGTATGTATAGATTTATATATAGGACATATGAAACATATGCATACATTTGCAACATACCTGTCATTTAGCCTGCAGAATTTGGGACTAATTTTAGCATTGTGAACTGTATTGTTTTTGCTTTTTGTCTGCCTGATTTTAACATTAGGTCATGTGTGAAAATTAACTATGATAATATTATAGGTCTCCATGCCATTTTAATTTAGCAACAATATGTCTGAACTTATGAATATTTAGAGGTAAATGAGGCTTCCTCTTTTCTATTTAACTTAAATGTCTCACTCTATCAAAGTCAGCAATTTAATTTATTTTACTATAACAACTATAATAAAAAAGTACAAAATTTAAAAAGTAAAAAAATTAAAAAATCTGCCCACGTGATATACATGGTCTTTCCTACCTTCTAGTGCTCTTCACCAAAAAATAATGAAGTAAAATAAAATTAAACTAAATCTAACTCAATATTTGTTAGTGTACTTGAAGTATATTTTAAAAATTATTGAAAAAACGACTGTTTTATTGGCTAAATATTCTATAAATACTGCACATTTAAAGTCACCTGAACACTTGCTAACAAAGCTGAAATGTATCATAAGTATTACTTAAGAATACTTTTACTTTATTAGGTATTTTAAAAACTGTTTCTGAACCATTCCATGAACTAGCCGAAAGTTTTCAGAATGCAATAAAACTGCTTGTAATCATTGTCCTTTGAAATGCAAAATATAGAAAATGCTAAACTTGGGTAAATGAGCTGTAACAAATGATTATTATAATTATTTTCAATTTTAATATACAGTTTATAATTATATATTATAAAATGTTTATTATAAAATAATTATTATAAAATGTTAATCTAGCAATAATATTCCAATTTATTTCTAACTTCTAAGGCTATTTTATTCTATGTATCCTGCAACAATACCATATGACAAAATAGTTCTCTTCATAACAAATCCTGTATATTTTTCAGAGATAGGACATACACCATTTCTGTTCTAGTCATGTTGAACATGTAGCATTATGAGAAATATAAAAATTGTCTACATTAAGTTTTTTTTAAATGTTTATTGATTTACTTTTGAGCAAGGGAGAGCACACAAGAAGAGGAAGGACAGAGAGAGAGAGGGAGACACAGAATCTGAAGCAGGCTCCAGGCTCTAAGCTGTCAGTACAGAGCCCGATGTGGGGCTTGAACCCACAAACTGTGAGATCATGACCTGAGCTGAAGTCAGACACTCAATGGACTGAGCCACCCAGGCACCCCTGTCTAACAGTGTTAGTTGACAGTAAATGATAAAAAGAAAATCTTTTCAAAGTTTGTTTCATGTTTCCATTGATAAAATACAACTAATATTTTTAACATGCCTGTACTTTTTTGTCAATTGAAAATATTTTTATAAGGGGCACCTGGGTGGCTCAGTCAGTTAAGTGTCTAACTCTTGATTTCAGCTCAGGTCATGATTTTACAGGTTGGTGGGATTGAGCCTGCATCAGGCTCTGTGTTGACAGCACAGAGCCTGTTTGGGATTCTCTCTCTCTCCTTCTCTCTCTGTTCCTGCCCCACTCTCGCACTCTTCGTCTCTCTCAAAATAAATAAATAAACTTAAAAAGAAAAAGAAAATATTTTTGTAAGAAAATAATTCTTTCTTCATATTTCCATACATTTAATTTATTAGTTGTTTAATAATGTTATGTATCCATTTAGGTAATATTAACATTTAAATTTTAACATGTTATAGTTAAATTCATTTAAATCTCTACAAAATTTTTTAAAATTTATTTATTTATAGTGAGAGGGGAGAGAGAGAGGGAGAGAGAAGTGGGGCTCAATCCCATGAACCATGAGATCAAGACCTAAGCTGAGATCAAGGGTCAGATGCTTAACCGACTGAGCCACCCAGATGCCCCTCTGCAACGTCTTAATGCCATCATTTCTGTGGTCTCCTCTGTTGATACATAGTTTACATAGTTTTGAATTTTATAAGGATACTTTATAAGAAACATGTGCTCAGTTTTGTTCTTGTGGCCAGGTCTACCTTTATAGTTCTCATATTTGCATATAATTCTCACAAGTCATTTTTGAAGTAGAGAGACAATTTTAACATAATTTATATTAAATGTCTTATGCTTTGTATATGAGCTTAATGTTGGTTTTGAAAATTTTAAACCATTATTTCAATTATTATCTTCAGTTATTATGCTTTTGATTCAGTAAGGATCTCTCATTCTTCAGTTTTTAATTCATTGGTCTGATAGGCCAAGCAACTTAATTGTGCATTTCTAAAATAAATATGAAGTTGAGAATATTTTTTGAGGAAAAATGTACTAATATTTATTGGTTAACTTACTAGTAATTACTGGTATACTGCTATTAATGAACTAGTATGGGTTATATGCAAATGACACAATTCACACATTACATCTTCTTTCAATAAAATTATATATTTCTGATTACTACAAAGATTAATCTTTTGGTTGCAAGAAACCCTTAATACACTGTGCCAAGTGATGGCTCATTTCTTCTACCAAATCCCAGCTTTACTGCTGGTGTCCTTGGGTATATTACTTAAGTTCTTTGTGCCTCAGTTTCCTTACATGTAAAATGGAGGTAGTAATAGTAACAGTTTGCAAGCTGCTAGGAAAATTTGTTTTCTAAAAAAAAAAAAAGAAAGAAAGAAAAAGTTAGGGAGGGAGCCAAACCATAAGAGACTCTTAAAATCTGAGAACAATCTGATGGTTGATGGGGGGTGGGAGGGAGGGGAGGGTGGGTGATGGGTACTGAGGAAGGCACCTGTTGGGATGAGCACTGGGTTTTGTATGGAAACCAATTTCACAATAAATTTCATATTTAAAAAAATTTGTTTTCTGTTGCTGCCATATCACATTATCACATAACACGTTATTCTTTAAAGAATACCCATTTATTATATCTCATGGTTCTGTAGGTCAGAATTCTGGGTGGAGCATGACTCAATGAATCCTTTGCTTAGAGTCTCATAAGGGTGAAATCAGCAAGACTGTATTCCTTTCTGGAGGTTCTGGGGATAAATCTGTGTCTGAGCTCATTTAGGTTGTTGGCCAACTTCAGTTCTTTGCAGTAATGGGACTGAGGTCTTCATTTACTTGTTGACTATGAGCCAGGGTTCAGTCTTTGATCCTGAAGGCTATCCCATTTCTTCTCACCTCTCCAGCAATAGTGGGTTGAGTCTCTCTCATACTTTGAATCTTTCTTGCTTCTGCTGCATCTCTCTGATCTTGAGCCAGAGAAAGTTCTCTGCTTTTCAGGGCTCATTATGATAAAATTGAGTCCATTCTGATAATTTAAGATAATTTCCCTATTTAAGGTCCATAACCTTACTTACCTCTGCAAAGTCCCTTTTGCCATATATGTAACATATTCACATGGTCTGGAATTTAGGATGTGGACATCTTTGGAGGGCTAATATTTGGCCTATAACATAATATTCAAGAAATTAATTCATGGAAAGTGCTTAAAACAATGTTTTATGCAAATGGTTCTTTTAATAATAATTGTAATAACTGAAAATTCATACATACAATGTGCCATGACATCATCTGCACCCAACATTTCGTACAAACCCATTATTAACACTTATTAGTGTGATTGGCTGTGGCTATATTAGCCCACAACGTTAAAAAAAAAATGTTCTGTCTTAATCATTTTTGTGGTATCAAATTAAAGTGATATTTTAGAATATATTTAAAAGCTAAAGTCAAATTAGGATATATCTTTCTTTTTTTAATTTTTTTAAAATTTACTTCCAAATTAGTTAGCATATAGTGCAACAATGATTTCAGGAGTAGATTCCTTAGTGCCCCTTACCCATTTAGCCAATCCCCCCTCCCACAACCCCTCCAGGAACCTTCAGTTTGTTCTCCATATTGAAGAGTTTCTTATGTTTTGTCTCCCTCCCTGTTTTTATATTATTTTTGTTTCCCTTCCCTTATACTCATCTGTTTTGTCTCTTAAAGTCCTCATGTGAGTGAAGTCATATATTTGTCTTTCTCTGACTTACTAATTTCACTTAGCATAATACCCCCCAATTCCATCCACGTAGTTGCAAATGGCAAGATTTCATTCTTTTTGATTGCTGAGTAATACTCCATTGTATGTATATACCACATCTTCTTTATCCATTCATCCATTGATGGACATTTGGGCTCTTTCCATACTTTGGCTATTGTTGATAGTGCTGCTATAAACATGGGGATGCATGTGTCCCTTGGAAACAGCACACCTGTATCCCATGGATAAATGCCTAGTAGTGCAATTGTGGGTCGTAGGGTAGTTCTATTTTTAGTTTTTTGAGGAACCCCCATACTGTTTTCCAGAGTGGCTGCACCAGTTTGCATTCCCACCAACAATGCAAAAGAGATAGGATATATCTTTCAGTTGTGAATTATCACTTTATACGAAAAATTTTGTATTTAACACAGGAGAATAATTCAATCTGAATATTCATCAGATTTTGGGCTATTGCTATCCACTGTTACATTAAGAAGTTAACAGCAACCAGGCAAGCTTATCAATGAATTAAAAAAAAACAAAAACTGTCGGTTTAGGGCACCAGCTCAATCAAAAACTCAAACACAGACATATTTTCAGTCTACATCAGTTTTCAATTACAGGAAAGTCATCCCAATGCTCTGAAGTAGTCCTCTATTAATATTACAAATAATTTAAAAATTACAAAATAAAACTTAAAATATAGGGGCGCCTAGGTGGCTCAGTTGGTTAAGTGTCCAATTCTTGGTTTTGGTTCAGGTCATGATTTCAAGGGTACATAAGTTGGAATCCTGCCTTGGGCAGAATCTGCTTAGGATTCTCTCTCTCTCCCTCTCTCTCTGCCCCTCCCCTGCTCGTGCATTCACACTCACTTCTCTCTCTCTCAAAATAAATAAACTTCAAAAAAAAAGAAAAAGATACATCATAGGGAATTAGAAGATCCCTAATAACACATAGAGTCCAGCTGGAGAAATATTTAGACCCGAACTAAGTTTTCTTGTAGAAATATAACATGTTCTAGTTACTTATGTGAATCCTTTTCTCTTGAAGAAGGAAACCACTTTTTATACATTTTGAAATTCTTCATTCTACAGAGACCTGCAGTATAAAGTTGGTTAAGTTAAATTTAACATGTTGCTTAATAAACATAGCAAAGTGATGAATGGATAAGGAAATTGTGGTTTATATATACAATGGAATACTACTTGGCAATAAGGAAGAATGAAATATGGCCTTTTGTAGCAACGTGGATGGAACTGGAGAGTATTATGCTAAGTGAAATAAGTCATACAGAGAAAGACGGATACCATACGTTTTCACTCTTATGTGGATCCTGAGAAACTTAACAGAAGACCATAGAGGAGGGGAAGGGGAAAAAAAAAAGAGAGGGAGGGAGCCAAATCATAAGAGACTCTTAAAAACTGAGAATAAACTGAGGGTTGATGGGGGGTGGGAGGGAGGAGAAAGTGGGTGATGGGCATTTAGGAGGGCACCTGTTGGGATGAGCACTGGGTGTTGTATGGAAACAAATTTGACAATAAATTTCATATTAAAAAAAAAAGAAAATTAGCCAGTCTTCAATATCCATAAATATGTGAAGGTTTTCATTTGGCTTACATATGAAGTATGATTAGTTCTTCAGTTTCACAGAGTAAAAATCAAAATGAAATAAACAGGGAAAGTTTCTAAGGTACTATTTTTCTCCAGTTTCATAAGAAGGTTAAACTCTGTGTATCTAGAGTGTTATATATTTTCCAGATGCTTTTCAAGCTCTTAATTTTCTGTTTATTGCTGTTAAGGGCCTGTTATTACTTTGATGCAGCAGATTAACAGACCAAAACTCAATTTAACATGTTAAAAGCTAGTGGCAGAGCAAGTAGACAAAACAAAACAAAAAAATATACCCGCGAAAAGTCCTCATGACCAATATGGTCCTCACAGACTTTTATTTATTTATTTTTTATTTTTATTTTTTTTCAATATATGAAGTTTATTGTCAAATTGGTTTCCATACAACACCCAGTGCTCATCCCAGAAGGTGCCCTCCTCAATACCCATCACCCACCCTCCCCTCCCTCCCACCCCCATCAACCCTCAGTTTGTTATGCTAAGTGAAATAAGCCATACAGAGAAATACAGATACCATATGGTTTCACTCTTATGTGGATCCTGAGAAACTTAACAGAAACTCAGACTTTTAGATGAACATCTCTCAAATGCTGTAAATAACAGGATGGCTGATAAATAAGCATATATTTAGCATTGTTAACTACAATGACAAACTGATTTGTTCTGAGAATAATCTCTAGAGGAAGACTTCCTGGGTTCTGACTCTGAAATCTATATTAAATGGAAAAGTTCAAATAGAAAAATGAAACTTCAGTAAATGATGGGTTGAGGGAGAACTAAAGAGGAAACATTAAAAAAGAGAAATAAACAAAAAACCAAAACCAAAACTGTTCAGAACATGCCCCTGGAGCCATTTATAATTCCTTGGTATAACTCAGTATTTAAATTACTTGTTTCTTAATTATCTGGGCTGCAACTTATCACCTAGTCTTTAGGAGAACACAGGCTACACAAAAACAAAATAGTGATCGGTGGAAATTAGTTCCATGACATACAATTGATTGCTTATAAAACAAGGAGGATTTAGTGTTATCACATCGTAGAAAAGTGTTTGTTTTCTTCCACAGATGTGCCCATTAGTTAGGAGCATAACATATGGCTGGAGGGTAATTAAGAAGCTGGTGCCTCAAATATGAATAAATAAAACTGGAGGGTGCAACCATGTTACATCCCTCAGTCCCTGCTGATCTTTGTAACAGAACTTTGACCCATGAGTAGTCGTTCTTTTTAGTGACATATAATGACTTGGGGAACTTCAAGGAAAAAGCAAGTTTAGGGAAGAGAGAAGAGGAAATCCAGAGTGCAGTTTGCACTTGCTAAGTTTAAGGTGTCTATTAGGCCTTTGTGTATACAGATCCAATAGACAAATACTCTAATCAAGCTCATGGAAAAGGTTAGGTGGGAGATATAGATTTGGGAGGGGGGGAAGCATATAAATGATATCTAAAGTCATTGGAAAAGACTGAGATCCCTCTGGCAATAAGTATAGAAAAAATACAATTGAAAATAAAAGACAGTTCTCTAGCATTAGATGTCAGGAAGAAGAGTAAAATGAAACAAGGAGACTGAAAAGAAGCAGCAAATAAGAAAAAAGAACAATGCCTTGCAACAATAGTTCAGAGGCATTCCAAGAAGGTGGCAGAGAGGAATAATGCCAAATGACAGTGAGAGGCCAAGTTAAATGAAGACTGAGAATGGACCTAAGTGTTTGGTCACATGTAAGTCATTGGTGAATTGAAAAGAACAGTTTTAGTGGGTTGATGGGGACTGGACTGGGATAAGAGTGTGTTAGATAGCCATAAAGAGGAGCAGAGAAATGTGGTAGCAGCTCAAGAGGATCTCCTGTTAAGGGGTAGAATTGTATTTTTTTTTTTTATTGGAGATGTTACAACATTTGTGTATGTTGAATTGGGAAGGAAAGTTAATGAAGAAGAGAAGGGTAATCATTGGAAGAGCAGAGTTCTAGAGCAGGTGAAAATGGTATTTGTGAAAGGATTAATCCTAAATAAAAGCCAGAGAGTTCATTGCCCATTACAAGAAAGCAGTTATTGCTAATGACAAGAACAAGAAGACAAAAAGGTCTTGATCACTAGGGTGAGTGACTAAGGCTGAGTGGAGGAGGAGATCATCGGAAATGGGAATGTGTAGAAATGGGGTGGGGAGTAAGCTAATGGATGAATCATGTTGGTACAATCCACTCTTTACAGACAATAATTATTAGAAGTCCCCATGGAGTGTTTAAATATACCCATGAATAAGAACAGAGTGCCTCTTGCCTCTGATCATAGCTACTGTGAACTCCTCTGATGATGGCTACAGATGATCCCCAAAGTAGGAGTGATAGGACAGTTCTTCAGGCTGCTTCAGGACAGGAAAGGAAAAGGCTTTCCTTTCTGCTGTGTTAAGTGTTGGACCTGAAGATGCTGTTCTCACTTAAAATCATAAAATGTTTTCTCTCTGGGGGCTTACACTAGAGGAAGGGTTTGGTCCAGGTGCTTTATGTTCCCTCTCCAGTTTCAGACCTTGTCACTGCATACTGCTCATTGTTTCAGACTCTTCTTACAAAAATTTCCTCTCTGGGACCCAGTTATGGAAATGATTTATGTTTTTCCTACTGAAATAGTCCCCAACCCTATGAAAACTAGTCACTGCAAATATATAGTGGGTGATACCTGAAAGCTATATCTAAATATCAATTGCAGCCCTGCCCATCATATGAGACAATACAAATATTAGAAAATATGCAGGTCTTAGAATATAATAGTAGAGCCCAATGATCAACACTGGAAGATGCTCTCATGCAATTTCACAGAGCACTGCTCGGTGTGAAGATTTCGGCTTGCATAGCCTTGATTTTAAAAGTATCCTCTTACATATAGGAAACGTCTCCTGCCTGACCAAGAGCCCAGTTTTGATGGGAAGTACAGTACATGGAATTGTGAGA
This sequence comes from Herpailurus yagouaroundi, assembly GCF_014898765.1. NCBI lineage: Eukaryota > Metazoa > Chordata > Mammalia > Carnivora > Felidae > Herpailurus > Herpailurus yagouaroundi. The sequence continues at coordinate 63,396,072 of NW_024412391.1, read as the reverse complement.
AAATGGGAAAGCACTGTGGCCAATAGATAACCTCCTGAATAATGAATGAGTGATAGGTGCTACAACTCGATCAATCTCCCATACAATAAGGCTGAATCCATGCGACTGAGCTTCAGGGGACAGCCAATATGAGAAGGAAAGCAGGAGTTACTGAGAGGAAGGCAGTTTGTTCAGGTCTCCTAAGATTACTTGTCTCACTCTGAGCTGGATTACAGGGACAAAGACTGATAATACATGACCTTGACTCATTGTTAGTATTGCTGATAAGTCTCCTAAGGCAACTGATTAGAGGTCAAGAAGGAGAAGATAAACACATTAGCAACTGATCTGAAGTTAGAAATAGCATAATTTATGGATATTGAAATGTATAATGGATATTGGGATGATTTTCAATATAATCCTCCATAATGAAATTAGAAATCATATAAAACTGAAGTCACAGATTAAAAGGTCAGAATTAACTAATTTCTTTTTCCTTTTTGAGGCAATAATCTTAGGCTTTTATAGTTCATGAAGACACCAAAATCTAGGTATACATTTCAATGAATCTCAATTTATGAGACATTTTGCCTTAAGGGGACAAAATGTACCTGTAAGAAAAAAGTGTATCTTTTTTCTTTTCCTTTCAATGGGAAAAATTCAGCTAGCTCGAGAAAGAGAAGATTCAAAAGTCTACGCTGGTTCTGTAATTCACATTGTGACATTTAACTGTCAGCTATTATTTCTAAACTATTAACTTTTATGAAAGCTATTTAGACAATGATGTCAATGGTTAATAATATTGTGGTTTCAAAAATATCAGTGGATAAAGGACATAATTCTCAGGGCAGTTTTTAAAAAATTCTGAACCCTTCCTTCCTTCCCCACCCCCCCCCATCTCTCTCTCTTGTTTTTTTGAGGAAAAATTTGGGGCAATAGTTTTGGCACCATCATTTTTTCTTTTACATAGAAACATCCTTTTCTTTTCTCAATATTAAATACCTTCAAGGATTGATGATGCACTGAGAGCATCGTAAGATTTTCAAACTTCAGGTTAGAATGGTTCCTGCAGGTGAACAGTAGGTGTTCAAGAACCAGTTACTGAAAGAGTTCTAGTAGCTGGAACAAGTGCTTTCTCCCAATTGAGAGTTGATAGTAATGCAAGTATTAAAAAGGAAAAAGCCAACGGCAAAATCGACACAAAATATTCCTCTTATTGCATTATTTTTTTGGCTCTGCAGTTCCTTTCACAGTTTCTGCTTATAATGCTGCGAACAGTTCCAACATTCCTGAGCCAAGCCAGTTATTAATTCCTTGAGAAAATTAAATTGTTTTTAATAAAAAAAAAGCAAAACATTTTCTAAGTCTTGTTAGTAGAGTTACTTAAGTTTCACCAAACTAATCTAACAATATAAACTCAGGGATTTTTTAAAGGTATTAACTATGGGTACTTTTTTTTTTTTTAATTTTTTTTTCAACGTTTATTTATTTTTGGGACAGAGAGAGACAGAGCATGAACGGGGGAGGGGCAGAGAGAGAGGGAGACACAGAATCGGAAACAGGCTCTAGGCTCCGAGCCATCAGCCCAGAGCCTGACGCGGGGCTCGAACTCACGGACCGCGAGATCGTGACCTGGCTGAAGTCGGACGCTTAACCGACTGCGCCACCCAGGCGCCCCAACTATGGGTACTTTTAAGGATACTTGGGGATTTTATGAACCATAAAAAGAAGTTGTTACACTCTAACATTTTTAATTCATTTTTCAAATATTAGTCCATGAAGGCATTTCATTTCTCTGATATGATTTTTCCCTAAGGCAAAATATATATATATATTTGTTTATGTAAAGGATCAATAGAAAAGTGCTTCTCAGAAGGAAAATCATTAAATTCTCCTCCCCAGAGATAGATAGAGCTCTCCTCAATAAGGCGTGAAGTAGTTTTACTTCTTATTAATAACTCCAGATAAATGATTCTTATTTTTGAATGTGCCTGTATCTCCAGGTGTAAGTCAAAATGCTCCCATTCCTGTTGGCAACTCTCAAAGCACAAAATGGAGCCTGGGTTTCTGTGCACCTTCACAGGGAAGCCTTAGGTTATTCACTCAGGAGAGCTAATTCCTCTGACTGTGATGGTAAAACAAGCCCAGATTTCCAGGGGGAGAGTCCTAGACCGTCTCTAACACTTTCAGCACAGAGGGAATTTCAAAGCATTGCCAAATAGCATTCAGAAGATGGCCAGGAGTAAACAATCCTCATAAAAAATAAGGTCTGGTAGAGGCTGAGTGAATGGTCTCTGTTTAACCAGGGCATCATTTTCTGTTCCTTATATCAATCTTTAATAATAAATAAAAATAATCAAAGAAATATCACCTATAACTCATATGGCAACTTTAAGTCTTCAAAAATATTTGTACTGATACCATTCTAATGTGATCCTCAGAACATAGCAATAAGATATTTTGTAAGTGGGATCGTGTTATACAGAATAATTAAGTGACTGTTCTAAAATCACATGGAAATTGAGTGTCCAGGTGCCATTCAGGTTTCATAATTCCTAACATCAGGCTCTGTGTATAGTTCAGGACTGCCCTTTTGCAAGGAAAGAATTTAGAATTCTCATCTGTGCCCCCATGACAGAGACATTTGGAAAACACAGACTCACTAATTATCTACATCCTAAAGCAAAATTTGAGTTAATTGTCACCATTTATTTTCATGGAGGAATTTAGTCAAGTAATTATGAAAATTATTTCAAAGAACAAAATCTGTTGGCAATGATAGACTCTAATGAGCAAATATTAAGCTGCTACATTAGTTCTCCAAAATTAGTGCCCTTTCTATTTCTTCCTTAAATATACAGTTTCTTTGAGAAGAATTAGATATTATTAGTCCTTGACATCAAAAGCCATGGGGAAATAATTACATAAAGTTGAGTGAATATCTTAACTTTGTTGTGTGGCAGGCCATGGCCACGTTTCTTCATGGAAAGCCCTGAAGTAGACGTAAATGGAAAAACACCTGGACCCAATAGGCACCGAGAAGGAAGTGTATAATTGAGGTTGAAGATGGCCAGCTGTCCACAGAACCAATTTCCTTTTTCTCTGTGCTAGTCACAAAGGCTGCAGGTACCCACGTGACTTAATTCTACTTGATAGAATCTGGAAACAAGTGATGGATGCCAATTTCAGGCCTGGCTCATAAAACCCTTTTTTCCTCCAAGCCCTTTCCCCATTTGCCAGCCTGATGAAACAAGCAATAATGGCCTTAGAAGCCACAAAATGGGATAAACCCAAAGCCCTGAATCGCCACATGAACAAGAGCTATTTACCAATTAGGAAGACCAATTTTGGAAGTTATGTAAAAACTAAACTTCTGTCATACTTGAACTATTTCACAGTTGGAGTTTATTTGTGAGAGCAGGTAGAATTTCTTTATCTAATGTGTGCAACGCCCAGCATATGCACAGAAAGGACAACTTTGCATTAGAATATTAGCAAAAGTTCAAGACTTGTAATGTGGACAGCTTGAGCACCAGTAACAGAATTATTGTCTTACATGGAATCATAATCACATGGGAATTAGTGTGACCCTTTCAGGAGTGAGGCTTAAAGTCCAGTGTAGCCCTCTATTTTGGTCCCCTCAAACTAAGAATATACCTTTTCCTTGAGCAGGGCATTCACCTGAATCACTACCACCCCGGGTACAGCCTCATGAGGAATGAAAGGAGGATGGTGAGGCCATCATCACTCAGATGTATCCATGTTGATGTTCTTCTCATGTCCCTTTGGTACTTGATAAAGCTTATGAGTAGTACTACTTAGTGTTGGTGATTTCTGCCATCAAAAAACTGAGCCCCAGCCTTCTTTGATCATTTATATGAGCAACCACTATATATACAAAGCAGAATATATTGTATGGAAATCAAAAAGCAGCTTTATTTTCATTCACATTGCACTTTTAAAAGTATACTGTGAGGGCTCCTTTGTCCTCTGCCCCTGAATGAAATTTAGGGAATGTCTGAATATTACCATATAAAATATAGGCTCAGTTCACTAATTACTATGGCCAATCCACCATTGAGATTAAAAATTTTAAGATTCATGTTTGGTCTGCTTCATTCTTCTGCAGGATAGCTCTCTACAGTGGGAGAGTGGAACATTTCTTTCTCTTCCCTTTCCTTGTACTTAAAACTAGTTAGAGGTATTTAGACTTAGAGGAATAAAAGGTTTGTTGATATTATTATGTGGAATATAATATCTGATATTAAATAACCCAAAGGTATAAACTTAATATAACAAAAGTGAAAATGTCTACCAATAGAGGAAAATTAAATTTTTTCCTGTTAATAGTTATAATCATATCTTTACCACTACCCATTAGAAACTGTCGAATATAGCCAAATAATAATTTTAAATTCCAGGCCTTAAATCTTAATTCCATTCAGAACACTGGTGTTTGACTTTAGGAAAAAAAAATAATATATTTTCTTACTGAATTATAATTCAGTGTGAGAATGTGTTACCTCAGGCAACCATATGAGATACTATTAAAAATGCAATTTATTCTACTACATAAAAATAACTAAAAATGCTCCAAATCACAGAAGTGATGTAAGCAATGAACTGAAACATATTTCAAATCCATTAAATTTCAGAGTATGTTCATTCTACTTCTACACAGAAAGTAGCACTCAAGAAAGTCAGTATTGTTTATTGAAATCTAAATTTCATTATAAGAAGAAAACATTTTGATAAATGTTTCTAATTGTTGAAGATGGTTAGGAGTGCATGGAGATTCATTATATGTTCTCTCACTTGTTTTGTGTGTTTGAAAATTTACATAATAAAAATTTTTGTTGTGATATTTAAAAAACAAAAAGATATTTATACTTGAGCCAATTTATGTACTTGAGCTACTGGTAGGATATCAGTGTGGCTCTTTCTCTGGAAGTCACTTTACACATTGATCCTTTGTGCCAATCTAAATTTTTTTTTTCAACGTTTATTTATTTTTGGGACAGAGAGAGACAGAGCATGAACGGGGGAGGGGCAGAGAGAGAGGGAGACACAGAATCGGAAACAGGCTCCAGGCTCTGAGCCATCAGCCCAGAGCCTGACGCAGGGCTCGAACTCACGGACCGCGAGATCGTGACCTGGCTGAAGTTGGACGTTTAACCGACTGCGCCACCCAGGCGCCCCCTTTGTGCCAATCTAAATTGAAATGGCCATTCATGTTTCAGCAGCTTGGCAATATATACCCACGTATATAACCACGTATAACCAGAATCCTGAACTTTATGTTAACCACTCCCTTGTTTCTTGGTAATTTTACCATATATAGATGCATCCCTAAATGACATGTGGCTTGGTTTTGTCTACTTCTGAATTTTATGTAAATGAATAATATATGTATACTTTGTTGACTTGTTTCTTTCACGTAAAAAGACATTTGAGAGCATCACCCAGTGTTGATGTGCTCAATTGAAGTTCGTTAATTTTTGTTGCGATTCTTTAGTATGAATATATGACCAATTTATTATTGTTGCTTTTTCACTCAAGATCTGCTTTTGATGAACTTTGAGGATGTGTTCATTTTCTAGTTATTACAAACAATGCCACCTTATTAATTGCATGGATATGAATTAACCTAGGATTAATGTAAGTAGAATTGCTGGGTCAGTGGGTATAGGTTCACGTTTTTTAGGTAGGATCAAACTGGTTTCCAAAATTTTTGTGCCAGTACCCATTAGCATGTAGAAAGTTCCTATGGCTTTACAGCCTTACTGATACTTTCATTTTTTACCATACCAGGCATAATTTCTCTTGTAAATGAAGCAATACCTATGATGATAAATAAGCACCAAGAAAAGAGAAAAAGTGATGCAATCTGAACCCAAGTTTATTACGAGCCTCACGAGTTTCACATGTTTTCCAGACTTTTGCCAATAATAATCTTTAAAAATAAAAGTGAAGAGTACCTGCTGGGTATCACAAAACAATTACTTCTCAAGTAAGTCAGAAATAACTGCTTGGAAAAGCTACAGTTAAGAGAAGAAGACTTTTTAAATGAATACAAATTAATATTGACTTTTAGGATTTATTACTTATATTAGATCTCTTCCATTTGCCCATTTTAGACTAACATCCCCCTGCTCCCTATCATGGGAGGTTGACCTATTTGGGACCCATTGCCTTCTGGCTTCTCATTGGATTTAGCCAATGGAGAACTCCAACAGAAAACAGGAAGGAAAAGGCTTTCTGTCATGGGACCTGGTCAATATGCCAGAGGGTTCAGCTCCTCTCAAGGCATCATCTCCAGAAGACCTCCAACTACCCCCTCTACACCGTCCTTCTTCCTTCTCTTCCTTCCATAATGGCTGACCCTGATAACATTCTCTAATGAATTGTCAGCATGCTAATCTCTACCTCAGCGACTGTTTACCAGAGAACCTAACCTATGAAAAAGATAGACTCTTTTGGTTTTTGAGATTGATGAGACAATAAGGAATGGCTCATAAAATTGTAAACTTCCTTAGGTTGTTAGGTGATTTATAATTTGGGTGCTCAAAGCTCCATTAAAAATGTTAATGGTGATTTTACTGAAAAGGTCAATAACTCCTGTGCCCTCTTGAATAAATAAATGAATTTATTATTCATTTATTAAAATGAATTCTTAATTTTTTTCCTTAACATTTATTTATTTTTGAGAGAGAGAGAGAGAGAGAGAGAGAGAGAGAGAGAGACAGTGAGTCGGGGAGGGGCAGAGAGAGAGAGGGAGACACAGAATCTGAAGTAGGCTCCAGACACTGAGCTGTCAGCAGAGTCGGATGCAGGGCTCGAACCATGAGATCATGACCTGAGCCAATGTTGGATACTTAGCTGACTGAGCCACCCAGGCACCCCATTGAATTTCTAACATAACAAACAAAAACAGAAAAATTGAGGAACAAATAGGATCTTTTAAAAAATATGTTTGTTAATTTGTTTTGAGAGACACAGAGAGAGAACAAGAGCAGGAGGAGGGCAGAGAGAGAGAGGAAGAGAGAGAATCCTAAGCAGGCTCTGCGCTATCAGCACAGAGCCCAGTATGGGGCTTTATTTCACAAACTGCGAGATCATGACCTGAGCCAAAATCAAGATCAGATGCTCAGCACCCCGATATTCTGAATGTGCATTTTATTACCCTCTTTCTTTTTCTTATATTTTCTTGTTCTCATTCTCTCTTTTCCTGTACTCCCTCCCTCTCCCTCTCGGTCTCCTCTCTGTCTCCTTCACTCCCTGCATTACCTCTCCTTCATGTTCTATCTTTCTGTCTCTCTGATCCTTCCTGTCTTTTTTTCTGTAAGCATGTATCTTGCGTTTCAGAGATTTATGTTTCATTATGTTTCTTCTTTTCCAATTTTTGAAAGGAGTCTTAGCATTTACCACAGTCATTTTGATTGAAGTCATCTTATGCCCCTGTTTAGTAAATTCTAAAAATAATTATTTTCTTTACGTTGTGGTGACAGCAATTTTGTTAGCTTTCTGTCCCCTGAGATAGTTAATATTTTCCCCCAACCACCTTATTTGACCTTACAAATCCCAGGAAGAAGTTTTATAAATGCCAAAGTTGCTTATTTATGGAATACTGATTTGAATCTAGGTAGGGTAGGTACTTATCTAACATGATTGCAACCAGTAGTTGTTCATTTAATTGGAAAGCCAGTTTGAAATGAGTAGGCATACAAGTAATACATACATACATCTTAAACATTTTAACTTTAAAAATACAATTATATGTTCATTTGCCCATCTTTTCAGCAGAGCTAAGGTCTTTTTATGAAGCATGGATCAGATGAGTTTCACATATTTCTTTCCCAAACCAGTAATGTATCATCCTCAAATATTAGTTTCATTTTCTTTAATGTGGAGCAAAAGACTTAAAGATAGTTGTGAAGCAACCTTAAAGAAAACTTCCCCTATACACACCCCATCTTTGACAGTGTTCTTATCCACACTTAATATGGCAAGAAGTATATAAACAATTCACTTTCATAGAATATTTCCAAAGTATGCAACTTATATTCCACAGGAGCCAGAAGTCTTCAAACTTGTGTTTCACTGGCTTGTTTATACTAATTAAGTGTCATAATTTCAATGTCACATTTGGCACTAATGGCACAGGTTGGTAACAATCACAGCTTACTCTTAGTGAGTGTACAACTCACTGTGAAGGAGCAGATCTATGCGGGCTGCCAGAGAGTGGCCTAGTGTCCGTGAGCACCTCATATGCTGTGGACACCAACTCATATGATTTACAAAAGGAATGGAGAGTTGAAGTTAAGTTGGTTAATTCAAAGATGGTTAAAAAAAACTTCTGTATTTCCAAACCCAAAGGTTTAACTGAATTATTCTCAGGTTTATCTGTGTTCTCTGAAAATTAATTAATTGACCTCTCTAAAATGTTACTTAATTTTTATCCAATGCCCCATCCCCACCATACTGGCCGGAAATACCTACTGTATCTAAAATATTATGGAAGAATCCTGTTCTAAGAATCCTGTTCACCATATTATGTATTTTCATAGAATGAATACTTAAGGAATTAGCCAAAGTGTGTGTGTGTGTGTGTGTGTGTGTGTGTGTTGTGTTAGTGGGGCCAAACTCCAGAGATATTTCAATCATAATATATTTTTTTAAATATCTGAATCCTTTTAAGAACTGTTAGTGTTTCCTGGTTTGACATTCTTCTCAGGGATTAGGGATGAATTTAAAAACTAGTTGAAGTCAATTTAGGATTATTTTATCACTAAATACAATTTTATGTGCCATGGTCAAGTACCACCATTTTAGGAAAAGGACCTTTATTTCCTCAAAAAATTAGGATGAATATCAGCCTAGGCAAGATTAAATACTAATAAAAATCTTTGACTTGGAATTAAAAATAAAATATTTTAAGTAAGTTTTTGAGGTATAAATATTAATTTTTTCTGAAAGTACAGCTATACAGTAGGAGAAAGCAAAGGCAGAGAGAGGTAAGCACCACCTCAATATTTAGCACATCTCTCTTTCCTCAGTTTCCAAGTTGTTCCAAGATATGGATGAAGTTAAGGCAGAGCTTTCTAAGAATCTCAAGAAGAGAGAGATGAGTTGCAATGCCTCTAAATGCATGACTCTCAAACAGGTCAAACTGACAAGCCACAGTAAAAATAACACCCTTTTCCACAATACAATTTGTAAAAAATCTCTGGATAACACACATGTATTATGTGAAATTACACATTGCTAAAAGAGATAACTAAGCCTGTGAAAGCACAGAAGCTCTGTCTATAAAGAATTCTTGTGTGTCTGTTGGCTATCTCAGTAGTTTCATCTGCCACCACAAAGGGAGCATTTTAGTGAGCTGAAAGGGAAGACTCAAAAGGTCCATCTTTGACTGTGGATAGCACTTCTTCTCCTAAAGACTAAAGAATGACCTGGCTTTTGGAAGAATGTTCTCACAGTGAGGGGGCACTCATGGACCTCTGCCATAGGTGAAAGAGAGGTTGAGACCATCTCATGACTCAGGTTCTACCACATTGCTTCCAGTCTTGAAAAAACATCCATGGGAGACCACACCCAGTACGTTTATGAAATCTCATAAGTCCTAGTAAATTATACCAGATGCATTTGAAGAATTATTGATTTTAATTTCTTACTTCTTATTTTTTTAATGTATGGTACATATTTTGAAATTGTCTCAAAGTTCTAGCAGGGCATTTGAGCCCTTAGCCAGGGCTCTGTTATTCCAGCCCATGAAAAGGACCCCATATTGTGAGAAATACACATATCCTCCTTTTAATACTTACTCAAACTGATTCTTCAAAAAAAAAAGTGTTATTTTTTTTTAAATGCTTACAAGAGGAAAAAGAGATATATTGGCAGGAAGTAAGCAATACAATAGTCTTTCAAGACCTGTAGTATTTATATGATAACTAAACATACCAATCCCAAATCAGTAAATCCATTGTAATAGATACAAATATATTTACACAGATATGAAGATAACAAGCTGGCTATATGAAATTGGGAATGTGCCTGAACAAATAGATTCATAGGAGACAAAACTATATAATCAAAGGTTAGGACTAACAATGTTCAGACATCTTTTTGAAAATGTATCTTAGCATGTTTATTCAGTTTCACATTGATTTCCAAAATTTTTCAGGATCAGCCTTCAAGAAACCTATATTTGGCATATAATTTCAGTTCTCCTCAAAATTGCTAGGAGTCAGGCTTATATAATAGTAATAGCTCTAGAATGACAGACCTAATTCCAGATCTATTGATTACTAACTAGCTCCTTTCATCTTGAATGAGCCTATTAGACACTGCCACGGTTCCTTCCATTTGTGAAATAAACAATAATAGTTCCTATCTGTAAAGTTAGAATCAAATAAAATCTACAAATCTATTTGAAAGTGAATTATAGGTACAGATATATATTGCACAAAAACCATTTGTTAAGGTGAGGATTAAAAGTTAAAGCCATCTCAAGTCAGGATGTGGTACAGCCAGGATCCTGACTCTATGAATATATCACCCATCACTATTTCCTTTTCTCCGTGTCTCTCCTAATAAAACAGATCTCACCTCCTGGCTTCTTCCATAGCTTCTTTGGTAATCACTATATTTCAAATCTTTTTAGTGACACATTGACATGTCCTTCCCCTAAAATGCTACTCAGAGACATCCTCATTGATCCTTTAAGTCTTCTTGCACTCTATAGACTCATTCCTGCCTGCAGTCTGACACTGATCCCTCCATAATGATAAGTATGAGGACAAGAACAGCTTCCATGAATTAAAAAAAAATGGCAGGACTTTCTTTTAAACTGTTTTGATATTGAGAAAAGTTATTGTGATGTTTTTGAACCAGTACAATTTTACCTAAGTATAATAGGGCATCTAGATTTGTAAGCATATTTTTTTTGAACAGGGTAAAGGGCTTATAACAGTGCAGGCTGAGTTCTTTCTTAAATCTTAAGCAATAAATCATCCATGATGATTTATGGTAAGAACCTTAACTGGCGCAGTGACCACAGGAAGAAAGGGAGATTATGACAGGATCAAAAGTCCTATGGAAAATGGAATCAACAGTACTGATTGTAATAGTGTTTATTGAGGGAGGGAAAAGCCAGATATTTTCTAGGTAAATAATTTAATAAATGGTAGCATTGTTAACCCCAGTACAGAATACCCATCCCTAAGCATTCAAACTAGCAAAGCATAGACTTTCTTGGGTATGCCATTCTCTGTGGAACCTCTGTGCATTTGTATAAACTGGGCCTTTTGCACTAAATGTCTTTTTTTCCCCCTTGTCAACCTAGAATTCTCCTTCGAAGTCATATGAAAAGTGTTCATCTCTTCTGGGAAACTGTCTTTGAGCCATCAGGCAGCTACAGGCTCCCTTCTCTTACTTCTTGATCTACTTCTGATACTTCTGTTAGAATACCTACATTTTATACTCTAATTATTTACAAGTCCATCTCCTGGACCTCAAGGACAAGGCTGTGTTTTACTCATCTGAATGTCCCTAGGGCAGCAACCAATACTGGAAATGTGATATAGATTCTACAGATGTTTACTGAAAACATACCAAAACATTGCTTTGGTATGAATGTGGAGATGTTAATTACACATTGAAAATATGTATCAGGAATACAGAGATGGCAGTAAGATATGGATGCAGGGTTGGTTTGGATCACTTAGAAAAACTGTGTACTCGAGTAGGGAAAGAAAAAGAATGGACAAAGGTAAAGGAGCCAGGAAATGAGAGCAAAAGCAGTCCCCAACCCCCCGGTGGAGAATCAGGAAAGAATAGTTTTATAGAAACCTAGAGAGGATGATAGTCCAGTTGGAGGAAATTGTTAAAGGTGTCAAGCAAAGCTGCTTCCTTCTGTATAAAATGTGGAATATAACACCTGATACACAGAATTATGTTGAGGACTAAATGGAATATGTGACAGTGCTTAAAACAATGCCAGGGACAAATTGGTGACAATAATTATTTCAAAATCAAATACAATGAAAATTGAGGTGAGAAAACCAGTCTGGCAATTAGGAAGTCAATGGAGGTGACCATTGTGGGAACAGCATCGTTAGAAAGGAAGGGACAGAAGCCGAATTTCTGTGGAGTAAAAGCAATGAAAATGGGGTGAGAGAATAGAAAGCAAAAAGATACTTTCCATCTAAGAACTATACTGATGAAGGAGAGAGGAGTGTGCAGTTGGTGGCCTCAGGAGGAGGCAGACTTTTGGAAAAAATGTTTGGTTATAGGACATGAGAATTTTGAGCATGTACATAGCAGAGGAGAAGGACCCAATAAAGAGGGAGAGATATTAGCCCAAAGAAGGACAGAAAAGAGGGTTTGAGGTGGCTGTACAGTTAATGGAAAATAACGAGAGCCCTCTCTTTCCCATGCAATGGGAGATTAGGTTTCCTGATAACAGTGAGGGTGGTTTTGGGGTATAAGATAAGTCATAAATAGGTGAAGTGGTCATGATGAGAATGGGAAAAGAAACTGTTGAAGGGTAAGTAAAAAAAATTGTTAAACTGCATTAATGTCTGTCATTTCCTGTCTGCTGCTTTGGTCTTGCCCATGTGACCACAAGTATTGCCTGCCACCATGGGATTAGCCCTTCATCACTGAGAATCCCTTTATCCTGTTGAGGAAGGGGATGAGTCCATAGATGATCTCTTATTGACCAGTTTCTTGCCCTCCCTCCACAAAGGGGGAGACCCCCTAAGCACTGAGAGCTGATCCATGCTGCCCACTGGACTGAAACAGGCAGGTGAATTTCCAAACTGTCAAGCCAAACTAAGGCTAGCATTACCAGGATTCAAAGCATGGGATACTTTTTTAAAGGTCTTTTTCAGTAAAATGGTATAAATTGATCCTAGTGTCTTGAATATGAAGCTTCTAGCTTCCCAAAGATGATGCAAAGAATCGGACTCAAGCCTTCACAAAATCATTTCTAACTTTAATTACAGGAAAGTAATTTTCATGTGCTTTGCTGTCACTAAGTCATTTCAGTTTTCAGCAAAAGCTCTGCCATAGGAGTCAAGGGTCCTCAGCTCTTCTGTCTCCTTTCTATAATAACTTCCTTATGGTCCCACTACCCACCCCTCCCAATCAGCTTCAGTCAGAAGCCCTTACAGAGGAGGCTTTACTCTAATCTTTTTATTTTTTTACTCGTTTTTACAGGTTTTCAATAGCAATAGTATGCAACTGATCAGTTGTTCAGGAAATTGTTAAGGATGGATGAATGAAATAAGATAGGCCCATAGGGAGAATATGAGTTGCAAGGAGTAACTTCTCTATTCGATGTCCAAAAGGTCAAAAGCTCTTTCTCAGATGCATCTAGACTTTGGTTCACTGCCACAAGCCTAGAAGCTCAGCCTGCTTTTCTCTCCTTTAGCTGAGGCCAACAGCCATTCTATCCCTTGGGTATCTAGGCCCTCTCATATAACTGGATATAGAACTGGTCACATTCTTCTCAGCTCTTCCCACTTAAATCCTTTCTACCCACCCTCTTCATCTTTTCTTTGTTCCCATTATAGACAAAACCCTTGAATTCTTGTATTTAAGGGTAAAACTACTTAACATTAAGAGAAAAGATCAATATAACAAGTGGGTACATTATAAATGTTAAGGTAACTCAAGTTCTTATAGTAAAAGTATCCCCTACTCAAGGGTGAGGTGGTAACTGGAAGCCTTTGGGTTTCAGCTCTCTGCTTTGATTCTCCCAAGGCTATATAGATGCCTAAGGTCACCCAGCTAGCAGGCAGAGCTGGGCCTTTATCTCATGACTGTGAGGCTCCAAGGCCCATACTACAATAGTTATGCTACCATGGTTCAAGCAGAGCTTAAAATTTGCCACACTATATTATTACCTTTATTTACCTGCCAGGTACTACCTGTATCCACCTGACAGGTATTATTCTTGAGGATGGAAAAATTACCATAACTTTCGTGTCTTTCTTCCCCAGTATTACTTGTAAACATGGTTGATATGAGTTCAACTGGTGTGATGTGGGTCTCCTAAGCACCCTCACATAAATGTGCCTTCTGGCTTTCCAAGATGAATAGGTCTTTCATTGTCAGAGCAGTTCAGCATTATACTAGAAAAACACAGCATATCCCCAGGGGCCCTCACATTCCCTTGGTCCGACTAAGTGACCCATCTCTAAGAAAATGCACAAGTGGGCAGGGGTGGGGACAAGTTGACAGATGTTCTAACTGCCCCACAGTAGCCAGAAGAACACTGGTTTGGCTTTACATATTAGTTTTCTAATTGCTACTGTAAGTTATTACACAAGTGTGTAGTTTAAAACAATCCAGACTTACTATCTTGAAGTTCTTAGAAGTCCAACACAACTCCCATTGGGCCAAAATTACGATTTGGCAAGGAAGAGTTTGTTTTTGGTGGCTCTGGGAAAGATTCTGTTTCCTTGCCTTTTCCAGCCTCTAAAGGCTGCCCCCATTCCTTGGCTAATGGCCCCTTCCTCCAGCTTCAAAGACAGCAGGGCTGCATCTTTAAATCTCTCTCTGACTCTGACTGTTCTGCTTCGGTCCTCCATTTTCAAGAAACTTTTTGATCACATTTGACCTACCTGGATAATCCAGGATAATCTTACTATTTAAGGCCAACTGATTAGCAAACTGTATTCTATCTACAACCTTAATTCCCCTTAGCTACACACGCTAAAATATTTACAGGTTCTGAGAAGTAGGACAAATATCTTTGGAGGCCTACCACAGTGTTTTAGGAATCATACATGAAGAGTAAGGTCCACCATTCCTGGAAGGCCAAAGACAAAATCAGGGAGTATATAAGGGAGCATTCTTGAAACAGAAGCTTGAAAACAGAGCATCTCATCAATTTTCCTTTCCCCTCCCCTTTCCCTCCTCTCCTCTCCCATATAGGAGTCTATAAGGTAGTATTCCAGCTGAGAGTATACTTACAGCACATGGAAGTCCAGAGAAGAAAAGAGGTGATTCACTTGGAGATGTGCAGAGTTGTGAATTACCTACTTGAAACCAGGGTAGATAATTTGGAGGGATCATCTTTCTCATATGTAAACTGGAGTTGCTCCCTGCCTCTCAGGTCTGCATGAGGATCCAGTGAGATAAATGCAGTGCACCTTGGAACATTGTCCTATCACATTCTGGACGCCTCATGAGTCCAAGGATGTTACTGGTAT
>NW_024412391.1:63366865-63380769 GCF_014898765.1 Herpailurus yagouaroundi | reverse complement strand
AAAAAAGATTTTTGCTTCGCCACAGTTTTCCAGAAATTTAGTTCTGAAAAGGAGATAGCAGGATTCAAATTGCTGATTCATAAGCACTGAATTATAAAAGTTGTTAATTGGCGATGATGTTGACCCTGGTCTTATTGATTAGCACATCTTCATTGTATTCAAGTGGATTAAAAAAAAAGTTTTCTCTGTACACTTAAGAAAAGTCCCATGGCAGAGGAAATTTGGATAATTTTTAGGAAAGGCTGCATATTGTGAAAATAGGTATTTATCATAATTCTTACTGGCAAGCAACTAAAATTAAATCATGCAGAGCTAGTAATGATGTTAAAACCCATAATATTCCTCAATTATTATAATAATATCTTACCTTTAGCAAGTATGCTGTTTCAAAGCACTTCAGTTTATATTAGTTCATTTTTAATGTGTGCATAGTTCCTGCCCTAACCTCATTTCCAGTTGGCCCATAAATTGATTTATTTATGCTACTTGGGGATTAATCAACTGTTCCAACTGTTTTTGAATTTACCTAAATAAGTAGGGCTTTCTTGATATAATTAGTCTAGATATTGTGAAGTAATATGGGATTTAGCATGACAAATGCATATTTTCCTCAGAAATATCAGACTTTTGATAGTATAGTTGGATCATTTTTAGCCTCCCTCCCCAGCCATTAGCATTTACATTATATGCATAATAGCACACTATGCTGCAACTTCTAATGAGATAAAAGTTCCACACAGTATCTGTTATCACAGATTTAGGACTTTTGAAGACAGAATAAGAATTTGCTACTATATTGCCCAAATCCCCTTGCTAAGATAGAATCAGTCCTCAAACAGGAACTTCATATGTAGTGAGCCAGAAAGGATAGTCAATTATTCTGAACCAGCTTACCACTGACTGTGGCCACCTCTCCTAGTGTGTACCTAATGGAATGGACTCCTCTTTGGGAATCACAGGTCATCATCAGAGCTGATCTGGGTCCTTATGACAACCTGTACCATGTGCTCAGCTTTTGTTTCCTAACCCAAGAATGGTTAGTGTGATGATGCAACTCTCTTGCTCTACATCCCAAATGTTCTACCCATATTCACAAACTAGATATGTGGAACCTTTGGTACAAGCAGTTTTCCTGTAGGATTAGCACTCTAGGCTGGAGGTGAGGAGAGGAATTGGGATAGGGATGTAGGGTTAAGGCTGCTTGGTTCCTATTGGATTGAGCTGTACCAGTGAGAGGGGTGTTTTAAATACATTTTGTCAAAAATTGCTCACTTTATGCTTAGGATTAAAACTGAAAATCGATTCCCTCCACTGTATGGGACATGGGTGCAATGCCATTAGACACTTCCATGGAAGGAGTATCTCAGAATGCTTCTGTCTAATAACTTCACACCCAGTGTTACAAGGTTGAAGGCTAGAAAATGGTGTTCATTACAGTGTAAAGCATTTATTTTTTAATATTTATTTATTCATTTATTTTTATTTTGAGAGAGAGTATGCAAGCGGGGGAGGGATATACAGAGAGGGAGAGAGAAAATCCCAAGCAGCCTTTACACTGTCAGCGCAGAGCCCCATGTGCACCTTGACTCCCAGACCATGAGATCATGACCTGAGCCGAAATCAAGAGTCGGACACTTAGCTGACTGAGCCACCCAGGCGCCCTATGATGTAAAGCATTTAAATAATCACGTAAAATAACCTTTGCAAAATGAATATTAGGCTTGTTAGCAAACTATACTGTTTACCCTAAAAATTATCTTCATTTTTAAAATTCTGAATATCCTGTCATCCAAGAGACATTTAGACTACTAGATAATGTTGATAATTTCATTTCCTGCCTTGTTGCAATGACAGAATTGTTACAAGTACTGTGTGTCCAAGTTATGAACACATGTAGACACATGGATACACACACATGCATGTGCAAACAGATACAGTTTCTTGTGATAGCTTTTCCCTCAGCCATAAGTTTGTCATATGGAGAAAAATATCCAATCTTACATAAAAATAGGATGCATAGGTAATTATTTTGAGATTTTCTTATCAGTTCCTAGCATAATTTTTTTCAAACAGTCTAAATGATTGCAGCTAAAATACATTTATTTTTAACATAACTGTTTGCTTCTAGACAGTTCAGATTGAATCATTAACAATCTTTTCCCCTATTCTCCCCTATTTAAACTTACCTGATAATGGAATGTCATTTTGTTGTCTTGTTTTTTAAAATTTTTAATAATAACACAGGAAGGTGAGAATCCTGTTGTGAAGAGTTTCAGCAAAACATCTCAGGTCAATAAGCTGATATATCTTTTCCCAGGACCTAATTTGAAAACTTGTAACAAACAGGGAAAGTAGGCCTGAGAGACACATATGAGTCACCAGCATCAGCCAGCAACCCTTGACTGGACCAAGAACGTGACTCCAGTTTCTGTTGTCCAGACCTGCCCCCCACTCAGTGCTGCTGCCCTCTGCCCTTTTGTTTCTGGTGAAATGTAGGAGGCTTCCTGTCCAAACCACATGTGGCTGTAGTTCCCTAATCTCTATAGTAACAATGAAAAAGAAAAGAAAGCCAATTGACTCCACTATAGTTAACCAGGATGTTAGAAATTCTTCTGTGCTGATTAATCATCTTTCTGCTGTTGAACCTTCCTGCCTTTAATTTAAGAGATCCTGTTTGCGTTACCCTGTAAGCAAGATTTCAGACAGTGACGTCTTTTGCAATGAGACAAAAAAAAAAAAAAAAAAAAAAAAAAAATGAGGTGGGACCCAAGGTGCTCATGTGAAAGTTTACTCTTTATCAGTGTAAATTTGGAGTGATGATATTTTGCCAAATTCCCTACTGATAATAGGCAATTTGAGAAAAGCATTTGTTTCATGAAAATACTATTACATACAGGATCTTTTTACAATAAACTTAAAAAAAAAACTAAGTCTAAGTTTGTCGAATAAAATATTGTTTGAAGTTGATGGAATTTCATCTGGAGACGGATCATCATTTTGCTACATGGAGACTTTTTTGGTAACAGCTTAATTCACATACCATAATTCACCAATAATTCACATACCATACAATTCACTCATCTAAAGCAGACGATTCAATGGTTTTTAGCATATTTAGAATTGTGCAACCATCACCACAGTCAATTTTAGAACATTTTCATCATCCAAAGAGAAACTTGCATTTTCTATAGCTGTCGCTCTCACAATTGCCTCACAACATCCCCAACCCCAGTCCTGAGTCCTTGCCAACCAGAACCTTCTATCAGTCTCTATAAATTTTCCTGTTTTGGACACTGTATAGAAAGGAATAATACAATATTTGGTCTTTTGTGACTGTCTTCTTTCATCATAATATTTTCAAAGTTCATCCATGTTGTAGCATGTATTGATTGATATTTCACTTCTTTTTATGGCCAAATAAAATTCCATTGTATGGATGTGCTACATTTTGTTTACTCATTTGTTAGTTGATGGACATTTGGGTTGTTTCCACCTTTTGGCTACTAAAAATAATGACTGCTGTGAACATTCTTGTACGCTATTTTCTGTGGACATGTTTTTATTTCTCCTGGGTATATAACTAGGAGTGGAATTGCTGAATCATGTGAATTTTTGTTTAATTTTTTGAGGAATCGCTGGAATGTTTTTCAAAGTGACTATAGCATTGTACATTACATAGAGAATTAATTTATTGGAATCTGACCTTGCAGGTAGTTGCTGCTTCAGTGTTCTGAATTGATACTTAGTCTAACACATATAAGGCTATTTTTCTAGTCATGTCAACTATCAAAATGCCAATGAAATCAGAAGAATAAGGCGGAAAATAAGCCACAAAGGGTCAAAACCAATACCAAGTGGTCCACCCACTAAAATCCCTATCTATCTCTAGGAAAACCCCATAAGCTCTCACTAGTAGTTAATTTACTCTTTGTGCTATAACAGTTTCTGATTTTCTGAACCCTCAAAGATTAGAAGAAGGAAATTAGAAAATTGGTGAGAGTTTCTGGAGACCAGATTATTGATGGCAATAAGAAAAGACAGTCAAATGCCTCATACTGAGAAAAGAAACTGAACACAAAGCCATAAAAGAAAGCATAAGTCCTCTAAAGACTGGGAACTATCTAGTTTCAGGGGATAAGTCCCTGCACACTTCTAATTACTCTGAGATGTCACTGTGTTGTTTCATAGTGCAGTTATCGATACTTAAATGTATACTCTTCAGTAATCAAAATAAGATACAATCATATTAAGAAAAGTGTGGAAGTTTTCAATACAGTTTGAAGGATACATCCAAAATGCTGCAGTTTTTGAAAATTCACCTTTTAAAATCATAGACTCTCAAGGCTGGATATATCCTACTTAATGATCATATCCTACTTAATGTGATGTCATAGAAAAGCCTAATAGGGGACGACTGAGAACTGGTTGCAGGTTTGTAGGTTTGTGAACTTGAGCACATAATAGTAACGTTGGGTCTTACTTTCGTCATACATGAAATGCTGGATCTGAAAATGGATAATATACAGAGCTTTTTAAAAATTTTTTATTCTCTTCTGTCTCTTCCTCTCAACCCTCCATAAAGAGCTAGGCATAATTTCCCAGAAGAAAATAAGAGAATAAAATACTTTGAGAACTTAGAATCTTTGTGAACTCATAGACTAGAAACAGTCAATCAGGAAGCATTAAATATCTACAAAGTGTCAAGCTTTGTGATAGGGTCTTGAGACAGAAAGGTGAATGAATGAAGCCTAGTTCTTTCCCTCAAAGGTATGCAAACCATTTCTCACGTACAGATCATTACAAATGACAGAAGTTATACAGAGGTAATAGTGCTAACAGATCTCATTTACTGATAACTTATGTACCAGGAATTGTGCCAAGTGGTTTATACACTTTCGTAATTTAATTCTCATAACTCTGGGAGGTAGACACTATTATTATTCTCAGGCACAGAGAGGTCAAGTATGTTGTCAAAGACCAAAGAGGTAATGGTTGTTCTGATTCTAGAGGGAACATGATAGGAAGAGAGCAATTCTATTTGGGGAGGGCTTAGAATTTCAGTTTATTTAGTTCTTTCTTTTCCTTTTTTTTTTTTTAAATTTTTTTTTAACGTTTTATTTATTTTTGAGACAGAGAGAGACAGAGCATGAACGGGGGAGGGGCAGAGAGAGAGGGAGACACAGAATCGGAAACAGGCTCCAGGCTCTGAGCCATCAGCCCAGAGCCCGACGCGGGGCTCGAACTCACGGACCGCGAGATCGTGACCTGGCTGAAGTCGGACGCTTAACCGACTGCGCCACCCAGGCAGTTCTTTCTTTTCCTAAGCCCTTCTGGCAGCACTATGCTGGAAGTATAGGATAAGGATGTATCGTACTATTGTGTACAAGTTCAGCTGAGGTAATAAGAAATACCTTGGCTGTTTGAAGCAAAAAAAAATTAATATAGTAAATTAGAAAATAATTAATAGAGGGAATGAAGTATTTATAAGATTGTTACAGGCGTTGCAGAAGCTGGCTCTAGGCTGAGCCTCCAAGAATGACTCCTAGAACCACACAGGAGAGCTGGCCTGCCAAGAAAATTATGACGTTTGGGAGGGAATTCAAGAGCCATCTCCCAATTCCACAATCACTCTTGCCTTTGCTATGATCTGGGTCCAAGAGCCTACCGCTCCACTAATGGCTCCAGAGTCATGCATCTCTTGCTAAATCTGCACCCACAAAATGAGTGTCTCACACACTAGACCTCTTCGCTCATAGGTTAAATCAGTTCTGAATGCAAGTGTCATTTGAGAGCATCTGATTGGCAGGATGCAAAGTCACATATGGAATCCTTCAAACGCATCTGGAATTTTTGTCCAGCTTCTGTCTCTTAGAAGGAGGTTGAAACGGATGTTTAAGAGCCAATCTAGCATATCCACAGTAGCCCGGGAAGAATTCCTGGACAAGCTCAACAGTCTTTACGAGTATTTCATTCTGATATTTTAAAAGTCCTTGTGGTTTGCTCCACCATTCTTGATAGACCATCCCAGGTTTCAAAATGCATTTCTTTTGAAACTTGTGGTCTCGTTACAACTCCAATTATTTTGTTTTATCTTTTCCTAAATATAAATGAACAAGCAAGAAACATTTTAAATAAAAGTATCTATTTGTTGTTTCATCCTCTAAATTCAACTTTCTTTTTGAAAGAGTAAGCATTTTTTTAATGTTCTTTTTTTTTTCTTTCCCCACAAGCTGTCATTTTGTCCATAGAGCTGTTATTCGTATCTGAATCTAGTAAGTTGCCTGAATTTTTATGATGTCCTAAATTTGGGGAAAAACAGATGGGAGAAAGTTTCAGGTTTCTTAGGCTCCTTTTCTGTACAGAAGGACATTCCCATAGTACTGACATTCACCTTTCTAATCCATCCTCAGGACCCTCACTGCGATGCCTGGTGTTCACTGGGGTTACAGATCCCATTATCAGTGCCCCCCAACCTCTAGATATCGTCAAGATCTTTCATTACTCAACCCATATTCCTGTGTTTTATTCCTGTGGTTTTACCCAGACCACAAGCACACATCTCTGATAAGCAAAAAAATTTACTAACATACACAAGGTAGATGCACCACCTAGGGAAGCTTGTCTTTCTGGGGTTCCTGAATTGATGTCTCAGTAGTGCATGTGAAATAAGACAAGGGTCCCCCAAATCCATTAAATATTGATGAAGCACTACAATTTAGTTTGGACTTCCAAATTTGTTTTTTTTAATTTTTTTTCAACGTTTATTTATTTTTGGGACAGAGAGAGACAGAGCATGAACAGGGGAGGGGCAGAGAGAGAGGGAGACACAGAATCGGAAACAGGCTCCAGGCTCTGAGCCATCAGCCCAGAGCCCAACGCGGGGCTCGAACTCACGGACCGCGAGATCGTGACCTGGATGAAGTCGGACGCTTAACCGACTGCGCCACCCAGGTGCCCCATGGACTTCCAAATTTTTAATGAAGTGCCTTCAAAAATTATAAAAAAGCTAAATATATTATGTAGGAAGTGTTAATCATAGACTGTGATTAAGCATAAAATAAGCATAAGACTATGCTTATACATAGTCTTGAAAATTTGGAAAGATTATTACATTAAAAGGCAGAAAACCTGAAACTTGTGATAAACAATATACTTTTCAGCAATATCATCTTTACTTCTTATTTTGTTAATTTTTTTCCTGGTTTTTTAAAACTTGTGTCATTTGATGACAATACCCTCTCATGCTCCTCATACCCGATCTCTGCTGGTACGCAGGAAGGTAATGAGGCAGCAAATATGCTATTTTTCCATAGCCTATTTCTTGTTTTCTAGCTTTATGGGGCAATTTTAAGTACGTGTGCTTCCAGCCAGAGTCACTATTTGCTTCTGATCTTTTCTAAATGCCAGCTACCAAAAAAGAAAGTAAATTAAAAGACTCCTGTGCCATTTTCATCAGCCTTAAAAAACATGTTTCACTATCTTCCCAGGCTCTGGATGCTGCTAAGAAAATTCGGTGCCTTATGAAACAGACCAAGATTGCATGCTAACCAAATGTTCACGTGATTGAACATATCGTTAAAGTACTTACGAACTTGGTTCTAATCCCCATTATGAATGAAATTAAGCTGCATAAATAAAATTACACACACATGTATGTGTGAATCTGTGTGTGTGTGTGTGTGTGTGTGTGTGTGTGTGTGTGTGTGTGTGTTACCTGGCCAATATCATTCAGTAACAAAAAAGATTTGGAATTTCTTCCTAACAGCAAGGAGGCTAACTGGTTGACATGATGGGTTTCAGTCCTGATCTCACATAACCTGGCTCATGTGACCATGGGAAAACTCCTTATTCCTGTAGGATCTACAATTTTACATGTATAACAAAAGAATTAAACTACATGCTAAGGTTCCACGTGTCTATAACTGAATATGGCAGAACACCTTTAACTCAAAAAGTATTTGAAGGGTCCCTTAGAGGAGTCTACCTGAAATGCAGGTATGTCTATAATGCGGTCCTTAACTGCTTGACTTGATGCTGTGTACTTCCAGTCGCTTAAAAAGATCTTTCCATTCAATAGGGCTACAAATAGTATCCAAAATTCTTATAGTTTGAAATCCATAAAAGAAAACATAATTTTGAGAACACTGAGAAATGTACAATTCTTAACTAAATTCCACCTCGTTGTTGCATTTCTGAAATATCTAAAATAGTCATTCATAATCACAAGGGCTCCTCTCCTCATTACATTCATTTGGGATTTTGAGAAACAAAGTAACATACTGAGTTACCTCAGTCATAATTTCCCACCATACGATTTCAGTTTTGTACAGCTAGTTTTCAGTGTTTTTCAGAAACTGTATTTCTTGAAAAATTTAGAAAATGTTTTTAATCTTAAAACCTATTATCATCTTAAAACCTCTTCTAAGTTACGCCATCTTGATAAATTGGAGTAAAGTGCTTCTGACATTAGTTTAATAGTATCAGCTATTTCCTATTTATAGTTCTCCTAGAATTTAATCCTTTCTTTAGGATGATTCAATGATTCTTTTCTTTCACATAATCATGGTGTTAGTAGCAAACAACATACATTGTATACTAAACAGCATCATTTGTTTTTAAGGAACATTTACATAATGGTTGCCATATGGGTATTGAAAACAAGATGGGTAATGTAAGCCTATTATGTTGCTTAAAATATATTATGAGCATAACTAAAGGAAATATTGAGCCAATTTGTCACAGTTGTTTATTCTAAAGTAAAGAAAAAAAAGCCTTTGTTTTATAATAAACAGATGCCCATATCAGCATTGGAATTTCAATTACTTTGCTACTCCTTTTTCAGATAGCCTAATTTATTCATTGGAGTTTTATCAATTAGATATTTTCCAAAGAATGATTTAATTCATAAATTCACTGAGTGACTGTTAAAATGTTCACAATGATGGATGTGAACATAATACAAAGATTTCCCATAGTACATTGCTTATTTCAGAGTTGAGCAGATTCTTTCTCACAAGGGCTACATGTATTTTATATTTATGGCTTACTCGAATTTCTGAGGCATTCTGGACACTTATTTATTCAATACATATTTTCTGAGCATCTACTATGTGCCAGACATTCTTTTTTAAAACTTTTTTTATGTTTATTTATTTTTGAGAGAGAGAGACAGAGTGTGAGTGGGGGAGGGGCAGAGAGAGAGGGAGACACAGAATCTGAAGCAGCTCCAGTCTCTGAGCTGTCAACACAGAGCCCATCACAGGGCTCGAACTCACGAACTGTGAGATCATGACCTGAGCCAAAGTCAGATGCTTAACTGACTGAGCCACCCAGGTGCCCCCAGACATTTTTTGAGGTACTAGAGAATCAATAAATAAAAGGCGGAAAGCCCTTGCTTTCATGGAGGTATAATTCTAATGGGGAATACAAACAATCTACAAAATAAGTAAAATATATTCTATTTTAGAAAGTGACAAGTGTATAGGAAGATATAAGGTTGGGGAATATGGAATGTAAGTAGAGATAGCTATTGTAAAATGAATATTTGTGTCCTCCCAAAATTCAGATGTTGAATCCCTCACCTCCAGTGTGACAGTAGGTAGGGTCTTTGGGAGGTAATTAAGTTTAGATGAGATCATAAGGATGGTACCTTCATGATGGCATTAGTGCCATTATAAAAAGAGGAAGACACAGGAGGGCTCACTCTCTCTCCACATGCACATACCAAAGAAGAGGCATGTGAGTACTCAGCGAGAAGGAAGTTTTCTACAAGCCAGGAAGAGGAGCCTCACACTGATGGCACCTTGATGTTGAACTTCCAATCTCCAGTACTGTGAGGAATAAATTCCTGGTTTTTAAGCTACCCAGTCTATGGTATCTTGTTATGACAGCCTGAGCTGACTAACACAATGGCAAAATTTGAAGGTTTAGATAGAGTATCCAGGAAAGTAAAGATGTGAAGGAAGTAAGTAAACAATGCAGATATTGGAGAAATAGCATTTCAGGCAGAGGGAACAGCAAGTGCAAAGGCCTGGAGGGAAAGAGGATGAATTGGAGAAATAATAGAGAAGGCAGTGGGATATGAGGTTAGAAAAGTAGTCATGAAAGGCCTTGTAGCTCATAGTAGCTATTTTGGTTTTTATTTTGAAATGGAAAACGATTAGCACTAATCAGAGAAAGGAGAGAGATAATCTGGATAGTTTTAACTATATACATCTTGCTGCCATGTTGAGAATCAAGAGCAGTAAACCAAAGTCAGAAGCAGGAAGACCAATTTGGAATCTATTAACATCATAGAGGTGTGAAATAATAGTGGCTTAAGCCAAGCTAATGACATTTGGGAAGGTAAGAACTGCTGGGCATCTTAGTACATTTTGAAGGTAGAGATGACAGGATTGCCTCTGGCTTATGCAAAAAGAAATTGTATAGAGAGCAAAGATTAGAATCGAGTATGTTCAAGAAAGTATGGAAGGAGAGAAATTGTAGGTAGTAAGCATAGATTCCTTTTCCCAAGAGTTCTTCTATAAAAGGGAGCACAATACGGGGTAATATGTGGAGAGGAAAGGTGATTGTGGAGAGTAAAATAAGTAAAGTAAGTAAAAATAAGTAATCATTTATTTGTAATCTGGTAGGAATAAGCCAATAGAGAGTGAAAAGTTGATGGTCCCTCAGGAAAAGCATGGATAGACGGTAGAGGCTAGCCACAGCTACAGATAGGGACAGTTCCCTCTATAGCATCTGGAGAGAAGATAAAGTTAATAAGCATAGATGCAGATGAATAGGTAGATGGGATGGTGGGAGTTTTTGGAAATTTGCTTCAAATTTGGGAGAGGGTAATGTAAAACAAGATTGTCCATTGAGATGAGGATGAGGAAGGAGATATGAATTTAAGGTAAAGAAAAAAGTATAAAATAGTCATCTGGAAGAAGGGGAGAGAGGACAGGCCAATTATGATTAACTGGACTATAAGATTTGCCATTTTTGCATGAGTAAGACTATGTAGTAGTAATGCAACCATTTGCATGATTAAAAGCTCATTTAAGCACACAAATACTTCAATTTAGGGTCAGATTTTTCCCACTGTGGCCCTGTATTTAGATTAGCACATACATTGTTAATTATACCAAGAGGTGAAGTTGTATTTTTGTGTGTGCAGTCAACTTTACATATCTCTATTTGTATATGCCAAGAAAGAGGTATTAATATCACAAAGTACAGATTGCTAATATTATGAAGTAATCTAGGCAATTTCTCTCATTTTACTGATGAGGAAACTAAACCACAGGATGATTAATTAACTGTTCCGAAATCTTATATACAGTTGTTAGTTCAGGCAAAACCAGGGCACAGTTCTTCCAACTCCTAATTCAATGCTCTTCTCCAAGCATTTATATGCTGGTTTATGTATAAAAAGTGGAAGGCTACATCTACGCACATATTGTTTATATTTCAAAAGAAAGCAATTAAAACAACAAACTAAAACCTAACAAAAGTGATTACCTGTAAGTGTATGGAAAAAACAGGATATAGAAGACAGAATTGAAGCTAGACTTCTTAAAATGTGCCTGGTTTTATAGTTTGCCTTTCAAACCATGTATATATTTTATATTAAATAATTAAAACATTAAAAATCAGAAAGAATGAATAAATCTAATTCTTTTCTAATTTGTTTATATAACCATATAGATAATTATTTCAAGTGACTCCAAAACATAGTATTTTGACAATAAATCCTTTTTTTTTTTTACTGTAAATTCTTAATCATTATAGCCTAAGGACAAAATGAATTGCAAAAGTGATCTGAAACTGCACCCAATTAGTTGTAATAATGTTTTTGTTATTTTGAAGCTGTTATAGGCATATTATAGGACTGAACAAATAAGTATATTAATATCATTAAGAACCATGACTATCAGTGAAAAAGAAACACAAGTCTGAAATAAGGAAGTTAAGTAATATCCCATAAGTTTAACTTAAATTGAAAATATCAGTATTTTTGGGGTGCCTGGGTGGCTCAGTCAGTTAAGTGTCCAACTTTGGCTCAAGTCATGATCTCATGGTTTGTGAGTTCAAGCCCCACATCAGGCTTACTGCTGTCAGGACAGAGCCCACTTTGGATCCTCTCTTTTGCCCCCCCCCCCCCCCACTCTGCTCTCACTCAAAAAAAAAATCAACATTTAAAATATTTTAAAAAAAGAAAATATCAATACTCTTTATCTTTTCTAAAAATGCCTAATTCCTAGGTGTGTCCAAGGAAAAACCTTACAACACTGATAATTAAGGAGGATTGAGTATCCCCAGTGGCCAGATTATGATCTTTAAATACTATTTTCCACCCATACTCCCCCAAAATATCAAAGCTCCTTGGGAAAATGGGTGAATCTAGGTTAAGGGCTAGAAATGTATAAAGCAAGCCCAGGACATTTAGATGTGCCCCCAAAGCAAGAAATTTCTTTTCAAAAGACTGGAGTTGCTTCAAAAGGACAGAAGAGTCTATTTGAGTGCATCAAAAGAGTCTATTGAGTTCCTGCAATAGACTGAAATACATTAATATGAAAATCCACAAGTTCATAATGATATAAGTACCACACACACAATGGTCACCATTAGACGTTTCTTGGAAACCAACTCATTATTCTAAAAAATAACAAAGGCACAGCATCAAGCCAGACTTTGCTGTATAAAATCTATTTCAGTGTAATCAATTAGTCTGAAAAGGGAGAGTTCTTTAAAGAATTCCAGTTAATAAATGCAAAGGGAATGACAGAATTAGAATGTCACAGTTTTGCAATCCCTAATGAAATGAATCTATATATATAGATCTAAAACAATTAGTGAGAAGTTGTTGGAGAACTTTATAATGGATGCATCATGTTGACATCATCTTGATCCATCTGGATCTTAATATCACTTAAACAGAACAACCAAGGCATTTTACCAGGAAGTACATGGCATCCCTTATGCAACGTTCTTGTCAAAAATTTTTAATTAAGCCTATATATCTATCATTTTACAATAAATATAAGGAAATGAAGAACAAGATAAACTGCATATCAGAAAGCAATCAGCTGAATTCTGTTTGAGGGAAATTCTACAGTATGAATGACTGAGTTTCTTCAGTAAATAAATGGCATTTAAAAAAGAGGGAACACTGTTATATATTTAAAAAAAGAAACTGAAAGATATAGTGAACCAAATATAATATGTGGAACTTAAGATCTTACTTCAAACAAACCAACCCTAAACAGATATTTTTGAGAAAATTCAGCAAACTTAAACATGCACTGGGTATTAGGTGATGTTAGTAGCTTATCCCAGGTATGTTTTATGACAAAGTCCTTATTTGTTAAGTATAGATACCAAAGTATTTGTGGAGTTTATTATATTGCTTTGGGTTTACTTTAATATTCTCAGTCTTCACACCCACATAAAAGTGCATATAAATAATAGTAAAGGGGTAGCAAATGAAACAAGATGAGAAAAATGTTGGTAATTGTTGAAACTAAGTGATTTAGTTACTGGTTCATTATACCATTCTCTCCTTACTCTTGCATGTTTAAAATTTTTATGTGAAGAAACCTATTTTTTTTTAAAAAGAAGAAATATAGCAACAGCGAACTTCGTTGTTCATAAATTCTGAGCTCGTGTATATTTATCCACTTAGGATAATTGCTTAGAAGTGTAATTGCGTATTTCAAGTTTTGACATATGTTTCTAATTTATGTTCTGAAAAAATTATCAGTTTACATATTCCCTCCAACAATACATGAGAAAGTCAATTTCCTTTCTCTTGACAATCTGAGTTTGATCAGTCCTTTAATATTTGCTAGTCAGAAAGGTGGAAATATCTTATTATTGTATTTGCTTGTGTTCACAAGATTACTAATAAGACTATATATATATCT
>NW_024412391.1:63243158-63366765 GCF_014898765.1 Herpailurus yagouaroundi | reverse complement strand
TATATATATATATATATAGACATATATAGACATATCCACTGACCATTTATATTCATTCTTTGGTGAAGGGCCTGTTTATATATATTTTTGCCTGTATTTCTTTTCAGGAGTCATATGTTCTCTTTTCAATTTTAAGAGTGATCTGTGAGGTGGCTCAGTCAGTGAAGTGTCCCACTCTTGAGTTCAGCCCAGGTCATGATCTCACAGTCATGAGATCATACCCTGCATCAGAGCTCTGCCTGGGCATGGAGCCTGCTTAAGATTCTCTCTCTTCCTCTCCTCCTGCCCCTTCCTGACTTATACTCACTCGTGCTGTTTCTTTCTAAAAAAAAAAAAAAAAAAAAAAAAAGAGTGCTTTGTATACTACAAATACTCTTTTTTTCCTGTCACCTTAATTGCAGGAATTTTATTTTCATCAGTCTTGTTTATGCTGTTTTTTGGAATGTAAAAATTTTCTATTTGTTTTCTGTATTCAGCATCTTAAATCTTTAGTTACATACCTTTCTGGCTTTTATTCTAGGCTAAGAAAAATCTTTACCTTTCAAGATTATAAAAGTATCACTTTTTTTTTTCTTCTGGTTCTTTAATAATTTTAAAATTTTTTTTAAATTTTGTTTATTTATTTTCATAGAGAGCACATGCATAGGGGAGGGGCAAAGAGAGAGGAAGAGAGACAGAATCCCAAGCAGGCTCCATGCCATCAGCACAGAGCCTGATGTGGGGCTCGAACTCAAGAACTGTGAGATCATGACCTGAGCTGAGATCAAGAGTTGGATGCTTAACCAACTGAGTCACCCAGGTGCCCCCAACAATTTTAATGTTTCATCTTTCTCAATATGGAATTTGTCATTTTAATGCTACTTTTACCATATGCTTATTTCTCATATACACCTGGTCCTATTTCCTGATGCTTGTCTACTTCATTGATCTATTTAACAATTTATGCATCAGATTGATACTTTTAATTACTCTGGCTTTATTACATGTTTTAAAATGTAGTAGATCAGAGTAACTTGGAACTTTCTGTTTTAATTTCTGATTATTCTCACATATTTTGTCTATATGAACATTGGAATAAACTTGTCATAGTTAAAAAACAAAGTTTCATTGGGATTCATATTGTCATTGTACTAAAAAGCATAGACTGAGTTAGAGAAACTGACAATTTTATAATAATGGATCTTTTTATCCAATAATAAAAATGCAAGATGAGTCCCTTTGTAGTTAAATCTTCTTTTCATATCTTCAGTAGAGTCTTAAAGTTTCTTTATAATTGTCCTTGATATTTCTTGCTAAGTTTATCCCTTGGTAATCATACTCCACATTGCTCTTGTAAATGGCACCTTGTTCTTTAATATTTTTATATATAATAAACTGCACTTGAAGTTTACAACTTAAGAAGTTTTGATGTTTGTGTACTGCCATGAATCTAACATCACAATCAATATAGTGAACATCTTTATCACCCCAAAAGTTTTCTGGTGCCTCTTTGTACCACTACCTTCCTCACCCTACATCCTACACCCCTTCCCAGGTAACCAGTAATCTTAGCTTTCTGTCACTATCAATGAGTTTGCGTTTTCTCAAATTTTAGGTAAATGAAATAATGCAGTGTATATACTCTTTTTTACCTCACTTCTTTCACTCAGCATCACTACTTTTGGGATTTATCTGTGTTATTAGTTGCATCAATTATTTCCTTCGCTTTTTTGCTGAGTACTTTTCTATCATATGGATATACTACAGTTTGTTTATCTATTCATCTGTAGATGGACATTTAAGTTGTTTCCTCTTTTGGCTATTACAAATAAAACTACTATAAACAGGAGTGCCAGGTGGCTCAGTCGATTAAATATCCGACTTCAGCTCAGGTCATGATCTCGTGGTTTGTGAGTTCGAGCCCCACCTTGGGCTCTGTGCTGACAGCTCAGAGCCTGGAGCCTCCTTCAGATTCTGTGTCTCCTCCTTTCTCTGCTCCTCCTCCGCTCATGCTCTCTCTTACTCTCACTCTCAAAAATAAATAAATATAAAAATAAAAACTATTATAAACAATCTTACACTAGTCTGTGTATGGGCACATGCTTTCATTTTTCTTGGAGAAATGCCAAGGAATGCAATGGCTGGCTCATGTGTAGGTGTATACATGACTTTTAAGAAACTGCCCAACTGTTTTCCAGTGTAGCGCCATTTTGTGTTCCTACTCAGCAGTATATGAGAGTTCCAGTTCTTCCATATCCTCACTGATACTTGCTATATGTAAATGATGAGTCACGGGAATCTACCCCCAAAACCAAGAGCACACTGTATACACTGTTGTTAGCCAACTTGATAATAAATTATACTAAAAAAATAAAGCTATTTTAATAATTATGTGATGGTTTGTCATGTTTTAAATTGCATTTCTTTGTTGACTTATGCTATGGAACATCTTTTCATGTACTCATTTGACATCTGTGTATCTTAGTGTCCGTTCAGATCTTTTCCACACTTTTGAGGAGTTGTTTATTATTGGAGTTTTGAGAGTTCTTTGTGTATTGTAGATGTCTTTTTTTCAGATATATGATTTATAAATATTTTCTCCCAGTCTGTGGCTTATGTTTTCATTCTCTTTACAGTGTCTTCTGGGGAGCAGAATATTTTAAATTTTGCTCATACATAATCTATCAAATTATTTTTTTATGGGTCATGGTTCTGATTTTCATATCTAAGAAAATTTTCCTAACCTGGTGATTTTCAACCAGGGATCTTTTGCTTCCCAGGGGATATTTGGCAAGTCTGAATACAGTTTTTGGTGGTCACAACTGGGAAGGAACTACTAGCTTCTAATGGGGAGAGGCCAGGCATGCTGCTAAACTTCCTAAATGCACAGGACATCCCTCCACAACAAAAAATTATCTGGCTCCAAATGTCAGTAGCACTGGGTTTAAAAAAACCCTGGTCTGTCCCAAAGTCAAAAAGATTTTCCCTTTGTTTTCTTCATGAATGTCTATAATTTTAGATTTTACATTTAGGTCCAGGACCTATTTTAAGTTGCTTTTTTGTATATGTTATGAGATATGGATCACTGTTTGTTTATTGTTGTCTTGCATATGGATGTTCAATTGTTCTAGCATAATTTGTTGAAAAGACTATTCTTCTTGCATTGAATTGCATCCTTCTCAAAAATCAGTTGTCAATATACATATGGTTTTATTTCTGAATGCTCTATCCTGTTCCATTGATCCTTTTGTCAATTTTTATTCCGATATCACAGTTGATACTGATTACTATAGACTTATTTCTAAGTTTTGAAATTAGTGTTAGTCCTCTTATTTTTCAGTGATGTTTAATTAGATTATTCTAGGTCCTTTGCATTTCCATGTAAATTTTAGAAACAGTTTATCAATTTCTACAAAAAGAAAAAAGTCTGCTTGGATTTTGATTGTAATTGCATTTAATCTATGGAAAATTTAGGAAAAATGACAAAAATACTGAGTCTTCTGACTCAGGGTATAATGCTTCATTTATTTAGTTTTTCTCTAATCTTCTCATGAATGTTTCATAGATTTCAGTGTACAGGTTTTGCATATCTTTTGTAAAATTTACTCCCAAGATTTCATGTTTTGGTGCTATTGAAAATGATATTGATATATAATTTCAATTTATGTTTATGGCTGACATACAGAAATACAGCCGACTTTTTGAATACAGACTGGATGGCTTAAACAATAGAAATATATTTTCTCACAACTCTGGAGGCCAGAAGTCCAAGAGCAAAGTATTAGCAGGATTGGTTTTCTCTGAGACTTCTTTGTTAGGCTTTCAGATCACTATCTTCTCCTATCTTCATATGGTCTTTCTTCTGTATAGGTCTGTATCCTAGGCTTCTCTTCTAATAAGGAAACCAGTCCTATTGGATTATGGCCCACCCTAATGAACTACATTTAACTTATTCTTTTAAAGACCTTAACTCCAAATACATCACATTCTGAGATACTATGGATTAGCACTCCAACATATAAATTTGAGGGAAACACAATTTAGTCCATAATACTAAGTTAGCTAGAGGATTTCTGTTTTATTATTTTGGAGTTCCTACCTAATTGCTCTTGGCCTTCCCTAAATACTTTTGTTTGGGTTTGGGGTTTTCCATTATTTTCTTTCTTTCTTCCTTTCTTCCTTCCTTTCATTCTTTCTTTCTTTATTTTCCTTTTTTTTTCTTTACTTTACCATTGTATTAGTACCTTTAATATGTCTAGAATTCTTTATTACAATAAAGTAATACTTTTAGGCACATTTCATTTTTCTTAAACCTCAAATTCAATGTTTTGTTACAATGTTGGTACTCATACTTTATTTTTTGCACCTCACATTTGCATGCTATATATTTTTCTCATCCTTTTACTTTAGATTTTTTAAGTCACTGTGTTTTAGGTGAGTTTCCTACAGACCACATAGATTTTTTTTTTCCTTTTTTTATTTTCCCTTTCCAAACTCAATCTTACTCTTTTAATTAATTAGTTTATCCTGTTTTTATTTGTTGTTATGACAAACATATTTAGTTTTACTTCTGTCATCTCATAAATTTTCAGTTTTTTTATGGGTTTATTATTTTCTTTGTGTTATTATCTCTTATCAGATAGTTACTGTGCAGTTGTCACTGCTGCCGTTGTTTGTTTTCTATTCCTACCTGAGCAATTTTGGAAGGCATTCAAGCAGTTTTCAGATCCATTTGTAGTTACCTTTGGCAGAGCTAAGAATAATCACTAAACTATCTAACATGGAAACATGCCTCTTCACAGTCATTATTTTTCACAGAAACCTTTTTGTTGTTGTTTAACTGCCCCTGTTTTTGTCTTGTGTTCATCATAATCAAGGGCCTGTAGTAAATGCTTATTCTATTATTATTATTATTATTATTATTATCATAGCTTTTTGGACTGTGCATTGGAACTTTTCTTTCAACATCTGGTTTTGATGACAAAGCATCATTCAAGGGCATTTTACACACTTCCCATAAAAGGATAATTTTTGCCTTGCTTTATTTTCATCTCCTAAAATACAGACAACATTTTTTCTTCACAAAAGAATTTCAAGGACCTTATTATTCTAAGGTGATTATGGCTTGTCCCAAAATGAATAATAACCATCATGGTCTATCTCTAGATATAAGGGTTACATTAAAAATAAATATATTCTATATGGTTGCTATCCTGACAAATATTTTTATCAAGCATCTGCACTATGATGAATATGGCTCCTAATATAATTTATCTTAAGAAACTTGTTTCAGTAGATCAACTTATTGTTTACGTAGTGAACAGAAATGATGGCCTTGGCTGAACACTCATAGCTTTTAATTTCCATACAAATGCTCCACTTTCTAAGCAGACTACTAATTTCCTGGTTCAATTCTCTGTCAGAATCTAACTTTCAAAGAATAGCATGTGCTCTTGGTAGAGATAGTAGGGCTAGTATCCTTTTAGGTAGCTTCAGCAATTGTCCTCAAAGCGCCCCCAAAGGCTGAAGGAGAAAGAATATAGCAGAATTTAAGATTTTAAAGTTAGCTTTTCAGCCAAAAATAAGTTGAATAAATTAGAGAGGAAGTGTTTGAGAAAGTCTTTATTTGACAAAGTAGAAGTATTCCGTCTTCTCTCTCGTATATACCATGACTTAGAAAATACATTTATAAGACATTCCTTAGTGCATCCAGATAAATTGATATCAGAAAGGGCACTTAGAAAAATAGATATCAGAGTTGGCTCTCTTTTTGCTTTACCAAGCTTTATTTCCCACAGGCACATCAACAATGTGAACTAAATGGTATCATTCCACAATTCACCTCTCAGTGCTTAAGTCTAGTGGTGACAATCCTGAGTTTAGCCACCTTGAATAATAGGTTGGAAAGAATATAAAGAGGAGTTGGGAGCTGATAAATAGACTCAATTCTTCTATTTCTTAGATGGATGAGCTAAAAAACAAATCAAGCTAATCTGAGACTTCACTTGGGAGCTATGTTAGTTCTAAGTTAAAACTGCCACTGAATAATGCCTTGCCTAAAAATGAAGTCTTACAGTCAATCCTTTAGGATATGTCTCATTCAAAGGTGCTGTGTCCATGATTTTTGTGCTAGGTTGTCACTGTGATTGATTTGTGAACTTGTTCTCTTTTACCTCTAGAAACTTTGAGAATTGTCTAAAAGATTTCTTAAGGTCAAGATTATATTGAGAGATATTATTCCATGCAGATAAATCCCATGGAAAAAAGGACAAAGTAAAGAGTTATCAAGATATAAACACAGAGTGAGATTATAGAAAGAAATATTAAGTGTAATAAATGTAAAAAAAAAAAAAAGGTGAGTGAATGGGAATCATCTTTAAAAAGAAGTGCTGGTACGCTGAGGAAAGATAGAAGTGAAAGGACTAGAGAGCTTACCCAAACAAGGAATGGTTATAAACTCCTTTACACCATAAATAGAAACATACTTAAATCCTTGACTGTTGTAGACTCTAGGTCTGGAGTCCAGCAAGAGAGTGGGATGCAGGATTAAAATGTGCGAGAGGCTAATGTCCTGGAGGAGACCACAGCCCCGAGTAAGGGTCCTTGCTCCATTTTTACTAGGGTCAGAAGGCTTACAAGTGTGATGGACATGCACAAAGAGACAATGAAACCGTGAACATTAACTCATGGGCGTGGGGAAAAGGGGCTTTTGAGGATATGCGGTGTTAGGGGTTTGGGTCAATACAAAACAAAACTCTGGTGCTGGGTGGAAGGTTGTTTACAGCAAACATGAGGTGCCACCTCTGTTTATCTGAATTGGTCTAGGGGCAAAGAAAAGCATGCTACCTCAGGGTCAACAAAGCACCTTTCTTTTGCTAATTAGCTTCACACTGGGCAACTTTGCCCTGCTGTGGTCTAAAGTCCTGTTTTCCTGTTTTTGTCCTTCCTTCCTGTGAAAGCAGCTTTCTGCTATTGTACTAAGTTGGGGGGCGTTTCTGCCCTAAATACCTAATCTTGTTTACCTCATTTTTGATGCTTTCATCCTGAAGTTTTTCTATTCCTATACCTTTGTCCTATACTGGGGGCCTTTGCCCTGTTTACCTAATCTTGTTTACCCAAACTTGGGTGTGTTCATCCTGTGGCTTTCTAATTCTTTATGCTTTGTTAACCCATTGGTGCAAGCTCAGGGAATTCCTAAGCTTATTCCCCACAGTTGACTGAAATTCATTTGAAATTCTTAATTCAGAGATACAAAATTATTTTTTCCAAGAAATTTGCCCAGGAAATATTGCTCAATAAGGATATCTGCACATCTGTTATTAAAACTTTGAGATCAGAAGTTAGTAGGTGGTCGACATATTGTGTAATTTCTAGGCAAAAAAAAAATCAGGTTTTTAATGCTAATTCCCTTTCTCCAATATTAGTATGACAGTAATCTGATGCCTGGAATTCCCTTAAAATATCATTGGAAATCCCCTGTATATTTTTTGTGAAAAAGTCAGGATATAATTGCCAATCTTTGTTCATCCGAAAGCTATGTTGCCAAATCCAAATTCCTTCCAATATATGTGTAGAAACAGGGCTTTCAAGAATGGGATTCCACTGAATAGGACATATGGGAAGGAGCTATGGTGAATGGTGTGTGAAAAAGAAATTCTTAGGTATGATCTGAAGATGTAAAGGACTCTATGCCAAAGATTTCATTTATTTTTTTAAATAAATATTTTAGAGAGAAAGAGAGGGAGATCATGAGTAAGGATGAGGGGCAGAGGGAGAGACAGAGAGACAGAGACAGAGACAGAGAGAGAGAGAGAGAGAGAGAATCCTAAGCAGGCTCCATGCTCAGTATAGAGCCCAATGTGGGGTTTGATCCCATGAACAGTGAAATCATGACCTAAACTGAAATCAAGAATCAGACGCCCAACCAACTGAGCCACCCAGGAACCCCTTGATGCCAAAGATCTTAATACTAGAAAAGTCAGAAGACTTGGGATTGAGTTTAGCCCTGCTATTTCTGTGCAATGTAAACTTGGGAAATTTACTGGGCTTTGCCAAGTCTGTTTCTCCTTTAGTAAAATGGGTTTAATGTTATTAATCTTGCTGGGTTATTATCAAGACTAGGCAAAATATTGCAATTGAAAATACTTATAAGTTGTAAAGCCACTCCTGTTATTATTGTCATTGTGTTCTTGTTATTTGTATACACTTTATCAATACTTCTCAAAAAGGGCTATGCATAAACATCCACAGTGGAACATCTTCAAAATGCACATGCCTAGACTCCATGTAAATATTGCAGGTGGACTCAAACATACATATTTTGAAAAGGCCATCTAGGGGGCGCCTGGGTGGCGCAGTCGGTTAAGCGTCCGACCTCAGCCAGGTCACGATCTCGCGGTCCGTGAGTTCGAGCCCTGCGTCGGGCTCTGGGCTGATGGCTCAGAGCCTGGAGCCTGTTTCCGATTCTGTGTCTCCCTCTCTCTCTGCCCCTCCCCCGTTCATGCTCTGTCTCTCTCTGTCCCAAAAATAAATAAAAACGTTGAAAAAAAAATTAAAAAAAAAAAAAAAGAAAAGGCCATCTAGGAAACTCTAGTGTGCAACCTTGTTAAGAACCATGAGGTGTATACTCAACGCTCAAGTTTCAGACTTCCTGGTCCCTAATGTGTTATTACCGCCCTAAACTAGAAGACCACAAGGAGGCATCCTCTCCTCTTATAGTCCCAGAATTCAATCAATGGTCATTTTATCCCATTAAGTTGTAATGAAGTACTGAAATAGAGAATTTACTGTAATAGTGAAGAGTTGTAGTTTGGGGAATAAATTCAACAGCTTAAAGAATACAGTATTTTTTTCTCTTTCCAAACATAGCTAAATATCCTTTTCAATTCTATGTAATCTACCTATCTGAAGCATTCCCAGAATTTGTTTGTTTGTTTGTTTGTTTGTTTGACTAACAGTGATCTATTCCTAAAATTAGTTATCCTTTTCTCCATGTCACTGTTAGTGGTATAGAGGTAAGAGGGTACAGGGCTCCATGTGCTGCTTACCACATCTCTCAGTAGAAGCAAAGGAGTCAAAAACTGCCCTCCACACACACACACACACACACCCCAACACTTAATCATTTCACTATATCCATGTAGTCTGTATATTATATGCCAAGCACTGAATTTGACTTAGGGAATATGTGTACATAGTGTTTGCTGTTGAGAAATTCCTGTCAAGCAGAATCACTAGATAGCAAATATAAGTGTCAGCAATTATAATTTTGTGTAGTCAGACAATAAAAGGAAGATGAATAATGTCTTCAAGTTAATTTAAATCAAAGGCAGGACTTGAATAGTGCACTAACCATAAAGAAAACCTCACACCCAAAGCTGTGGTGATTAATATTGCTGGTATCTGCTGGGTATTCTAACCCCTTCCAAGGCTTATCTGCTTATTATAACACCATTTATTGTTCTTTACTGCATGTAAACTTCCCAACTGGTATGATCCTTTCCCACCAACCCCATTTGTGACATTCACTCATAATGGAATCTGTTGCCTGGATAACTCATATGCATCTTACCAGTTCACTTCAGGACTTTCTTCTCTGAGTCTTCCCTGATTGCTACTCTATTCCCTAGACTTAGGTGGGTACTCCTCATTTTCGTTCCTCCTTGCTGCACCCATAGCATGTTATTGAAAACTGCCTTCTAGGTTTCTAGCTTTCAAGGTGCCTACTTTTTTTTTATGTTTATTTAATTATTTTCAGAAAGAGAGAGAGAGCCAGGGAGGGGCAAAGAAAGAGAGAGAGGAAGAGAGAGAATCCCAAGCAGGCTCTGTGCTATCAGTACAGAGCCCAACACTGGGCTCAATCTCACAAACTGTGAGACCATGACCTAAGCTGAAATCAAGAGTTGGATGCTTAACTTACTGAGCCACCCAGGCACCCCTGAAGGTGCACACTTGATAGTTCATGAGTATGGGAAATATCTTAATTACTTTAACTGTCTTTCATTCTTAGAATTCTCTGCTTTTTTCTTTCTAACAATTATGAAATTTCTATTTTCTTTATTCTTATTTATTTGTCCCAGTTGCTAGGAGAACTTTAAGCATTTGAATAACACAATTGCTTTTAAACTGGCTTGGATTTTACCAACTAATATGTGACATCACATACTTACACAAAAAGAAATACATTAATTGACATGTCTTTCAGGCTTAAAATACTGTTTTACTTCAGACTCTCAAAAAAGAACATAATTTAAAGATAAGCTGCATGAATGTATGTCTGTGTGTCAACTATACAAGCAAGACAAAAAAATTGTCCCTTTTTCAAAATTGTGACACTAAGTTATACAGTCTGAATCAGTGATTCCAATCACTGATTGGGCCTATCATCCTAAAAGGTGACATAAAATCAATATAAGATTAAGATAGATATGTATATAAATATATAGCTTCATATATATATTTTATTATATACTATTATTTGGTTGATGCAAAAGACAAAAAAAAAATCAAAGCAGAAAGTTAAGCTCTTTATCCTCATACCTTGCAAAAACCACTATAAACAGTTTGGCATACATTTCCAGACTCCTTCTGCTCTGCCTATGACATACAACATACACATGCTATTTTACATTAATTTGGTAATCTACCCTTTTCACTCAATAATATATTGTGAACACATTGCTATGTCATATACAATATATACTTATGTAGCATAATGTACTGTTGAATATATTTTAAAAGTTTTACAAGAAATAACAATGATATAATACACTGAAATAAGAGGGCATCAGAACTTCAGGGTAATCCCAGACCTTTGCATGGCAGGAAATGAGTGCATTGAGCCATCTGGGAAGGCTCTACATCATGAGCCAAGCCAATATCCCGTCAGCTCATAGTTGTTCATGCCTCCACCGTACGAGGCCCCAAGAAAAGAAAAACAGATGCATAATTATACTGCCTAACTCTAAACCCCCTTTTTGTCTGTTGGCCTCTTCATCATTCCTGGTTTGACTTAATCATCCATCCTCAGGTTTTAATCGTAATTTCCACTGATACCACATGGTCTTTAAATTAACTTCAGTTTTGGTTTCACACACACAACAGATATTCATAAATCCAGCTCAAATGAGCATGCATATTTTTAAGGCTCCATCAGGGAGAGAGCTAATGGAAACAAGGCCAATCAACCTAATCATACTCAATATTCAGTAAAGACAACAGTGGAGTCAGAAAACATGCCCATGCATGCGCCCTCATGCGCGCGCGCACACACACACACACACACACACACACACACGCACACACACGCGGACAAGTCAGAATAAAGATTAGACCAAAGTCAATAAAAATAAAAAGTTTTTGAAGAATACCACATGTAAAGGAAGACTCACCACACTAAATAGGAAGTAATTTCTAAAAAGGAATTAAAGGAGCATCTTGGATCCTGTGACTATCTGCTTTCCTGTATGAAGTCTGAAGTTCTAAGTCATCAGTCAACAAAATCATATGGAATATAGTTTCTGGTCCCACTATGACCCTTCTTAGGTGAGGTAAAAAACTCACCTAGCCACTGCTGTACTCACCTAGCTAACACGTAAGACCTTCACTCTTAATTCTCCACCACATCATAATCTTCATGATACTGTGTACTTCTTTGCTTAGACCCAACCTCTCTCTCTTATCCATCTTGCATACCCTGCCAGTGGGACCTATCAAATTATTATTTCAGAATCTGTTAATTCCTTTATATCTGTGCCCTCTTCTCTGAATTCAGTATCTACTTTTTGCTGTATCTGCAACCTGGCTCTTACCTTAGAATACCCTCAAGTTTTCTCAAGGAGTAACATCACATTATTTTGTCTCACCTCATATACCCTCAATCTAGAAAGTAGGATTGATGTTCTCTTGTTCTTCATTGGTACTTTTAGGTCATTATCTCCTCTTGAGTAGGGGAGGGGATGGATGGTGAGGGGAAAGGAAAGACATTTTGTGATTTACATCAATGGTCACATCAAATTCTCCACCTCTTACATGCTGCCATCTTCTGAAGTCTGGATCACTATAGATCTCTAGATCCAGATTCTTTGGCTTGTGATAGTCTCCCCCATTCCCAAAATAACATCCTTGTCCTGTTGGGTCACCTGGCCCAATACTTTGGGATCTCAGATCCTCAGTCTCTGCATTTCCAATGAGCATGATCTTTTCTCTATGTCCAAAGCAATAATTCAAATATATTTCCAATATATTCTTTGACCACTAACTCTTCTTCTCTCAACTTGTTTTTTTCCTTAATTACTTCTGTTACAACAATTTTTTGACTTCATCATGATCTGCAATCTAATACTCCCTCTACTTCGTCCCAATTTATGTTCCCCTTTCTTCCTTATTTCCCTTCTGAGACCAGTTAGAATACGTACCCCAGTGTTTCAGTAATACTCTTGACAATGCCACAAATTTTGTTGCCTTTCTGCTTTATTCATTACTTCCCTCGAAGGAGACTCCAAAACTGAATGTGTGTGACTATCTGCTTTCTTGACACCACTCTGTCAGCAGCTGCATGCAGTCAGAGAAAAATCACACAATAGGCCAGATTGGCTCCATCATAAACCTGCAATCACCAGCCTCAAATGGTGCCTTCAGTACTGCCTAATTTCATCACCTTTCTCTGGCTGGGCTCCTTCACTCTTATGTTCACCTCAATGGTTATGTCTGAAGTTTTCCATTCTCCTCAAATCACTCTCCTCAGTTCCCAAACTCAGCAAATCACCTTTTCATAAAGATGAAGGAACTTTGCAAAGAACATGGAAATCATCAGGAGCGATTTACGTGTCTTTGGTATCAGATAAATATCTATCTATGTTTTAAATCATCTAATCTTTCTTTTTTCATGAAAAAATAAAAAGCTGGCTTTTTTTCTGCTAAATCCAAATTCTCTACCACCTATGCCTTGGACTCAATGTTTTCCTGAATGATTAAGAAGCTTTTGCTACTGGAGTGCCTGAGTGGCTCAGTTGGTTTGGTGTCCAGCTCTTGATCTCAGCTTGAGTCTTGATCTCAGGGTCATGAGTTCAAGCCCTACATTGGGCTCTGTGCTGGGCATGAAGCCTACTTTAAAAAGAAGAAGAGGAAGAAGAAGAGGAGGAAGAAGAAGAAGAAGAAGAGGAAGAAGAAGAAGAAGAGGAAGAAGAAGAAGAGGAAGAAGAAGAAGAGGGAGGAGAAGAAGAAGGAGGAGGAGGAGGAGGAGAAGAAGAAGGAGGAGGAGGAGAAAGAGAAGGAGAAAGAGAAGAAGGGGAGGGAGAAGAAGGAGAAGGATGGGGAGGGGGATAGAGAGAGGGAGGGGAAGAAGGAGGAGGAGGAAGAGGAGGAGGAGGAGAAGGAGAAGGAGAAGGAGAAGGAGAAGGAGAAGTTTTTACTATGGACTGTCTTTCCTCTCTTCTCTATATTTAACATCTCACCTCTCAATTGAACTTTTCCCTTGACTTTCACACAGTCTGAGTTTCTTTCATTAATTCTCATCAGTTCTTTATTCCCTTGTAGCTACTGCCCCAGTCTCTTCTTTCCTTCACAGACTTCTCAGGTTGTCTGAACTTTTTGTCTGTTTTATTTCTTCACTCCTCAGTCTAACCATCACCTGGCTAAACGACTTCCCTGAAATGGCTTTCAATAAAGTAACAGACGTCCATAATCATGCTTAATTCAGTAAACATTGTTTATCCTATTTGATTCTTCAACAAAACATGTCACCATTAAGCACTCTTTCCTTTACGAAATACTATGATCTCT
This sequence comes from Herpailurus yagouaroundi, assembly GCF_014898765.1. Classification (NCBI taxonomy): domain Eukaryota; kingdom Metazoa; phylum Chordata; class Mammalia; order Carnivora; family Felidae; genus Herpailurus; species Herpailurus yagouaroundi. The sequence goes on along the minus strand of NW_024412391.1, from coordinate 63,353,004 downwards.
TGATAGATGAGAAGAACAGAGGGCCCAGGCAAGAATCCTCAGTATCTATTGACCTGAGAGAGAAAGGTGATCTTTTGAATATAGCAGATTAGGCCTATGCCTTGTGGTCATTTCACACACTTAGACTTTCATCCTGGCAACTTCATCTGTAACCACAGCCTGAATATCCAACAGTCACATGACTGGAAAGCTTTACCTCCAGATGGTGTGTTTCCTCTGAGCTCAGAGTACCATATTCAGCTATCTACATATCTCATCCATGAATTTCAAAGAAATTTTAACAGGTATCCAAAACCAAACAAAATATTCCCCTAAGTCTGGTGATTTTCCATTATTTTTAAACTCAAGAAAATGGCACTACAACCCAAGCAATTAAACCAGAAGCCTACACATTTTTATCACCCCCAACCTACATTCCAAATTCTCATCAATTTCTGTTCATATTCTATCCTAAATATCCCGCAACATTGCCCACGTTCTCTTCTACACTACTACCACTCTAGTCCCTGCCGTCATGAACTCTTTCCTGGATTTATGCAGTGGTGTTCTAACTGGCTGGTCTCTATTCATACTAACTCCTTCTAATCTGTTTTCTATGGTAAAACTAGTGATCTTTTCAAATTAAAAAACTGACAATAGTACTTTCTGCTTGAATCCTTCAATGTTTCCCAGTTACTCTTAAAATCAAGATAAAAATACCTAATATGACCTAGGAGGCCATGCGTGGCCTGCCTCCTACTTACCTCTCTAGTTATATTTAATGTGACACACCCATTACTCTCTCCTTCACAGCTACACTGACCTTTGAAGCCCTTCAGACTGAGCAGAGCCTTCGAACACACAGTTTCTCCATCTATAATCCTCACCTACCCTCTCCTTACATAGTTAATGCCTATACATCTCTCAGTTCTCAACTCGAGTGTCATTTTCTCAGGGAAGTTTTCCCTTGCCTTCTCAGCAGGCCCAATTCCCTCTATTATCTCTCTGTCTTGGCCCTCTTCACAGTTGCATTTGTACACTTCTTTGTGACATTATGTGATTAATGTCTCCTTCTCTATGTTATATGGCAAGCGACATAAAGGAAAGTAATGATCTGTTTTCTGCCCATTATTTTATCTCTGAACTTAAAACAGTGTTAAATAGCAAGCAGTCAGTAAATATTGGTTGAATCAGTGAATTGCCTGAAGAGGATTAAAGCTCTCCTAACTCTGGTGTAGCATTGTTCCATCCCAGAGAATTATTTTATGAACCAAATAGCTCCTAGAGTCAGCTCTCAATTCTGTGATTCTATGACCTGTGATTCCATCCCTCCTTTCAGAAACCAGCATTTCCCCTTTCTACACGGGCTCATCTGAGAAGCATCATCAGTAGAGAAGATAAGTGAGGGAAAAAAAAAGAAAAAATCAATAGAAGACCAGCCTTTTACTCTTCTATTAAAAATATAAAAGTTAGTTTTACAATGTACCCAATTCAATGTCATCTACTCAATCTGTACTCAGGTACATTCCAAAGGACACTAGAGGCTTCGGGCCTCGATTGGGCTGTAGACAAGCTATTCCTCCATCCTGGGGAACAATTTAATGAGAATCCATGCATGGCATAGCTTAATCTATTATTTTAAGTAACAATAAGCTTGAAACACTCAGCATTATTTATCCTTATGATATGGTGTGGGACTCTCGGCTTTGATTGTTTATCTAACATATTTGCAAACTCACACTGCATGAATTTAAACTTTGCCAATCATCACTTCTACTTTATTATTGACGGGCATGGTCTGCTTTAGTCTATTTAGCACATTATATTGGATGACATTCCAAAAGAGTAAATGTGCATTTTCTCTAAGCACACACAATAGATTACAGTCCCAATAGCTTTTTAGGCACAAATGTTGACTCTGGTAATTTAACCATGACCCTATCTCTGAATTTGATTATACAGCCCTTGTGCATTTTGGTAAAGCAATAGGTCTCAAGCAGCCAAAAAGAGACCAAAAGCTAAACCTACAACATCCCAGTCTTGGAACCAGCCATTTCTGGCAGAAATTTCACAGGAAAGATCTTTAATTGAAAAAGAAAACAAGGTAAAGCCTAAGCAGCAACGAGTATGAAATGGTGAGCTAGCACAATCCCAGGCTGCTGCAAATAGAGATGGCATATGAGAGGGATGTATGTAGCAAAGTGGGCTCTGTAACTTCTGCGCTGCGGTGGATCCTTTTGCATTTCCAGCTCCACCTATCAGCTAATCTCATGAAAGATAAGCCCCCAAACAGTGTAAATTGGGACCATTTTTTCTTGAAGAAGTGTAGCAATATGCATCTAGAGACTTTAAAATACTCTTATGCTTTAACTCAGAATTTCCATTTCTGGAATTTATCCTGAGGAAGTGTTGAAGGAGGAATATAGAGGTAAAAGTACAGGGATCCTAGTTAAACCGTAATTTATAAGGGCGAGGAAACAAGTGAAACAAATACAAAATGGTTAAAATAATTATGGAAATGCATATGGTAAAATAAATATAAAATTCCAAAGCCAATTATTAGAAAACCATTCATTTGAAGAATATTTAACAACTTAGGAAAACATCATATATAACATTGAATTCAAAACTCAAGTGTCAAAATTATAATTATGATATTAGCTTAGTTAAAGATACGCTTTAATATACATGTGCATAAGTTATCAGAAAGGAAAATCCCCAGAGTACTAAGTGTTTATGTGTGAGCAGTAAAATTATGCGGGATATTTATTTTCTTTAATATACTGTGGCATATTTTCAAAGCTTTCTTCAAAAAATACTCTTATTGTCAAATAGTATTACTTTTTAAATAAATAGGAAAAATTAACTTTTAAAAATCTCCCCACCACTGCAGCAAGTCTCAGTATCAGCTAAGAAACATGGACAGTGACTGGAGAGGACCCCAGGGATGTAGCATGGGGATACATCACTAGAAAAATTGTAGGGCCCACCCACTAGAGTCAAGGAGAAGATTCTGCTTGTCCATTCAGACTTGCCTATTGAAAACTTAACCAGTGTCAAATACTGTACTAGCTGCTGTGTGTTCAATAGGAGGTACAATTCCACTGCCTGATGTAGGAGGTGGAGGCGTATGAGTAAGGAGGGAAACAGTAGAGAAGTTAGAAAGAAGACGAAATGAGGACAATATGTCTCTTGCCCTTATCTGGCTATGATTTTATGAATTCTTACTGAGAAATGACTGAAGCTTCCTATCAGAGCTCCACTCTTTATTTTTTGTTATGTTGCACCTTAAATGCATACAACATATATAGAGCTCATTGTTCAGTGCTAGTTCAGCCAATCTCATTTAGTTATCTTGATGAAGTTCGTAATAGAAGAACCCTCAGATCTTGTTAGAGATGGAATTCAAGCACCTGATTTCAGTCCTCGCTGTAGTTATGATTCCAGTGCCTGAAATGAGTAAACCAGATAAACTGCTCTTCTTTTGTTACTGAATAGCAGTTTTCCTCTGGGTATGCCAAATTTGGCAGCAATTGCATGCTATAATAAAAAAGATTTTATAATCTACTGCTTTTTTTTGAATAATCTGATTACTATTTAAAAACTGGATGGCAGTGTTTTCTAGAGGAAATTGAGTTTGACACACTTCTGAAAATTCCTAGAATAGGCTATTTCTAGCTGAACTTTGAAAACTAAAACTGCATTTATTGTTCCAAAACTAAGTAATATTAAAGGTAAGAATCATATTTGTTTCCTGCAAAAATTAACCATTTTCCAAAGACCAAAAAAGATTAGTATTAATAACAAATTAAAGATTAGTATTAATTGCCATCAACTGTTATGTCCTCTCTCCTAACAAATTCTAAATACTTTTATAACTGGCAGGCTAATTGCTTAGTAAACATACTACAGTAATGTTCTCAACAGTGGAGAAAAGCTAGTCCTAACAGGAGAGAGGGACTCATTTGCCATATCAAAGGAAATTTGTGCAATTGGTGCCGCCCTTGGACTTTAGTATTTTGGACAGTTAGGAGACTCAGAAGAGATTTCAAGAATTGAGAAATTCTGAGACATAATTCAGGAACAGGCATTCTGAATCCTTTTATTCTATAGTCCTCTGTCCCACTTCCAGTATTATCTGAATGGAGTTATTAATCCTTTCTTTAGAAGGTACAATGCAAAACAGTGTGACTCTGCTCCAAAACTTTAAGGCTGGATTGCCTTGTAACTCTGGATGTACATTAGATGATCAGTAGATCATTTAGACCGCTAATTCTCTCTATGTCCAATGGAGTATTCATTATCTGCTTGTATAATAGAAATGTTTTCCCTTTGTTAAAAATGAAAGGGCTACCAGAATAGAACAGGGATATACCAACTTCAGTGCTTTGTTAAGTGAAAAAATATTTGTTAAGTGAAAAAATATTCATGTAAAAGAAAGTAGTATTTTCTACAAGATGGGGAGACAGGGCTGTGGAGGACAGTAATTATCATGAAGTGATGATGAGGGAAGGAGTTAGGGCTTTTCACAATTACAGATTGTTCAATGATAAGAGCTTGAATAGATCCTAACTCCCCCACTTTTGTTTTTGGTAAGTGGGGGGACCAGTGATTGCAGACAATGTATTTTGCCTACACCTTCTCACTACTTCTAAAAGGAAGGTCCTAGTTTTATAGGTCAGAAATGAATCACTCTGTTAACCTCAAAATTCTGTTATCTTTTATGAGATGGATGCGATAGTTAGGCCTCTCTTTTCTCTAGTAACATTAAATAGCAAGCTGCAACTTGAGAGAGAAACTTCTCACTGGAAAATCTTAAGAATTAAATGGTTCATTTGTTACAAGATGAAAAATATATCTTCTGGGAAATATGCACAATAATCTTAGTGTGACTAATTCTAGAGCCATAGATGAAATTACCATTTGTTAATTCCATTTGTTTCCAGGGGCAGAGAAAAAACTCATTAATGGGATGGCAAGTGTTAGAAACCTTAGACCTGTAAAGGAGCATTTTACCAAAGCTTTCCTGCAAACATTTGGTTTAGATGGTATTTGGCTAGTCATACGTTAGGAAGCAGGATGGAGTAAGTAATAGCTTAAGTGATAGGATGTAAAGAGGACTAAAGAGAGCTTTCTCCACTAGGACAATATAGTGCCTAAAATTCCCATCACTGATTATTCCTATAAGTGAAACGTTTTATATCTTACATTGTATATTTTTTCAATTACTTGTTTCCTACTGCATGTTTTTGTCTTCATTATAATATTAATAATTTTGGATTATAATTAATGAACCATCAGAGGATTCCAGGTATAACCTCATTACTAATGACATAGGTGGTAAGATCTATGTGGCCTTTCTCTTAGTACAGAACTGATTTAAAAAAACAAAACAAAACAAAACAAAACACATATATTCTGCAGCCTGTCAGGCTGGCTTTGAATCATAGTTTCACCTCTAACTGGATGATCTTGGATCTCACATTCCTCATCTGTAAATGAGAACTTAAAAACAAAACAAACAACAACAAAAAAAAAAAACCCCACCTACATAGAAGGTTGTCAAAGAGTAAACAAAATAATCCACATAAAGATATAATATATACAAGATAAGTATTAAATATTATCACATGGAGAGAAACAATTCCATTTAAAAATCAATGTGTTTCTTCTTCTCTATAATTCGCAGAAACTTTAGAAAAAAAGTGCACATAGCTTGAGATTTCATAGATATTCAAGATAAGGAACAAAAAAACCCTACAAATAATTTTTTCGTTATTTTTTGTTCTATACCTTCTAGGAAGGCTATATCTCCTTCATCCAACAAGCCATATCACCTTTCAGTATCTTAGTTTTCTCATCTAATAAATGAGATATGTAGACTACATATGCAGTTTTCAAAAGTTCTTATTGTTTCAGTTGATGAGATGCTGTTCATTCAAATGAAAATTTCCCAGAAGCTCAACTATTAAAAGCTGTTCCTTTATTTTTTTATTTTGTTTAATGTTTATTTATTTTTGAGAGAGGGAGAGAGCAGAGGAAGGGCAGAGAGAAAGGGAGACACAGAATCTGAAGCAGGCTCCAGGCTCTACACTGTCAGCACAGAGCCCGACTCAGGGCTAAAACTCACAAACCATGAGATCATGACCTGAGCCGAAGTTGGTTGCCCAACCAACTGAGCCACCAGGCACCCCAAAAGCTGTTCCATTTAAAGTTGAAGTTGGGTTGGGAGCAGAACTTCACCTACCCCACTAGGTCATAATAAAATCTGTTCCTTCTGTTTATATTCTATGATCCCAATTACAAATTCAAGGTTTTCCAGAACCATATGGGCAGAGATGAAAGGCAACTGCTGATAAATGAAGTAATAAATCAGTAAGGAAATTTTAGCGGTGCCTGGGTGACTCAGTTGGTTAAGTGTCTGACCCTTGATTTCAGCTCAGGTCATGATCTCATGGTTCATGAGATCGAGCCCTGAGTTAGGCTCTGTGCTGACAGCACAGAACCTACTTGGGATTCTCTTTCCCTCTCTCTCTGTCCCTCCCCAACTCATGCACACTCTTTCTCTCTCAAAATAAATAAATAAAAGGAAATAAATAAATAAAAGGAAATTTTAATAGTGTTATTTACTTACTGGCTTCATTCCACTGGTTATTTAAAACTAGGGTTCACAGAAATAGGCCTGAATTTCCCATTGCAAAATCTTCCACAAAGCCATATTTCATCAGAAAATGAAAAGTGTGGCATCATGGAATAAGATCAAGCATTTTTAAGTGCTGTAATCATAAATACTGAGCATCTAGTTATGTACCAAGCAGATAGTTCTGGGCACTTTATATGGGTTAGCCCATGAAATTCCCATGACAATACTGTGGAATCAAATGTCTTTTATGATATTCTGTTTTACAAATGAAAAACTTCAAAATGTTAAGTAATTTGATCAAGCTGCACAGTTTAGTAGGTAGAACTTCTGGGATTTGAATGTAGAGAGTCTGGAACTCTACTCATGTCCTAAAAAATACTTGAAAGATCTTATGTAATTTTGATAAACTAAGAGAAGAACCCCATAGAAGAAGCATACATGAAATAATAGTGTAAATTCATGTACATGTAAATAAAATACCTATAAACTCCACAGAGGCTAGAGAACTTATTAGTTGGTGATTAGGAGGTTAAAAAAATTTAGTTGTTATTTCATGATATCTAATGTGTATTTCTATTTTTATTTTTCATCATTCAGTTTATTAAGATAATTTTTAAAAAGAACAGAATATTTAAATGTAGTATTTTTTAACAAAGCAGATTATCACAAATTATATAAAATATGTTGAGCCTTTCAAAGGGTAACTGGACAAAGTGTTAGATTTCATGTTGTTAATGCTTGATTTTCTACCTTAAGTTTATAAAAAAAAAATCTCAAGGACATCCGCTGTGTGATGTCAGAAAAGAAACAATACTAGTAGCTGTGAGCTAAGGGCGTAGAAGTTTTTCCTTGAAGAGGGCTACTCTATTTTCCTTTGAGAATATCTCCATCTTGTGGAATCTCCACTGCCCTAAGGGCCTGGCATGTGGAAACTCCCATCTGGTTTTCAAACTAGAGGCTTGAGAGTCCTCAGTTAAGTACAGGCCCTGATGATCTGGGCAAAAGTCCCAAATTCCAAAGGGGCATCCACACATTTTGAATGCCTGTGGCCAAAGCACGTGTCCCAAAGTCTCAACCAGAGAAACATAGAGTTGTTCAAATGGCTCCAAACTGTCTTTTTGAAGTCTTATCTCCTGTGTGTTCTGATTACTTTGGCTTACCAGCAGGAAGACTGTTTTGCTAAATTAATGCACAGGAGATGGGAGGGGGATGAATGTCCTCCCTGTTGAGAGACGACAGGAGGGCCCGCTGTGGTGGCAGATGCTGTCTGTTTAAATACCCCCGCTCCCAGCCTAAGTGCCCAAACCTTGAGGAAGACTGCCTGAGGCGGGAATCAAGGTTGTCAAACTGGAGCACACTGCCCTGACAGCTCTCCTGCCTGTTCGAGATGCTGTTGTGTGCTTTGCAGGGCGTTAAATTCACAACACGGGAGGTGTGATAGGGCCCCTCTAGAAAAGAAGTGAGGTCATCTCTGGGAGAATCACCCCACCTTGGAAAAAAAGAAGAAATGAGTCAAAACCTTCGGAGTGACGAGGAGGAGTGCTTTCTTTCCAATAGGTCCATTTCAAGTTATTTTATAGCATGAAGACAACCCATCCATTAAGCATCAACCACTTCAGCGCTTAAGAATAAAGACAGTTGACATTCCTGTTCAGGACTCCCAGTGCACAGAGGCGAGGGTTGTTCAGCTTTTTAAAATGTAGCTTATGGCTTATTAGTGAATGATGAAATCAACTTTGTGAGGGGGAAAATCATTTGCTTAAAAAATGAAGAGAGAAGAATTAAAACATCTTCTAACCATGTATTGTTTACCATAACATACTACATACATAAAATATACACACAAGTTATGAAGGAAATAAAATCATGACCCACCCCCAACCCCTCTACTTGAATATTACCTATCCCTATATTGTGTTCAGAGCAGCTGTGGTCCTTTCATATCCCCTCTCTTGCCTCCTCATGAGCACCCAGAATTAACTTCTACCCTGAATTTTGTGTTTCTTATTTGTTATGTTCAGGACCACAATCTCTTATTGAAAACCCTTAGAATCAGGTGTGTTTCAGATCAGATTTTTGTTCCCCCAGAAAGATCACATAGGTCATATTCTGTGTATTGTGAACACTCCCAACAGAGTCTGGAGAGAATTCTATAGTCAAGCTCATTACTATGTCCAAGGCAAAATGGGTAGATATTCACATCTATTATAAAGAACACAATGAATAGCCTTGTGTCTGTTTTTGCCATGAAATAAGGTTGCATATGAACATAAACTTCCATATTTCATGGCTCTATGGATTTTGCAATTGCAGTTAAAGGAACTTTGGTCTAAAGTTAAATTTATTAAACTTTTCTCATGTGGTTAATCCTTTTTGCATTTTGTTTAAGAAAACTTGTCTACCCTGAAATCATAAAGATACACTTTTAAATTTTTTCTTATTTGTAAAATTTTACCTTAATGTATTTGATTCATCTGGAAATAATTTTCATGTATGTTATGAGAGAGTATTCTAATTTCTTCTTTCTCCCCCTCTATAGATAAATAATTATTACTGTTATATTTGTAAGATACCAGCTCAGTTATATATCTTATTTCTATCTATGAGATCTATTTCTGGGCTGACTATTCCACTGATCAATTTTTACCCTTGCACAAATACCACACTCTCTTAATTAGCTTAGCGTAATAGATCTGGTAGCTGGTAGGGCAATTCTCTTAACCTTATTCTTATTCAGCAGGAATATCCTGACTCTTCTTGACCCCTTGATCTTCTATTCAAATATTATCATAAGCTAGTCAGGTTAGCTTTTGGGAGTTTGATTGGATTTGCCCTGAAACTCTCATTTAATTTAGAGAAAATTGACATCTTAGCAATATTGATTCTTGCAACCCTGAATGTGAGGCTATCTCTGTATTTATTTATTTATTTTTGGATGTCTTTCAATAATGTTTGGTAATTTTCTCCAAACTAACATTTCACCAAAAATATAATTGTTGCACTTCTCCTGAGTAGATTATAGTATTTGTTTATGTCGAAAATAGTTTTAAGTTGCTTTGTCTATTTGTTGCATGTGTTGGGAAATGCAATCGATCTTTGAATTTTATTTCATATGCGGTCACTTTCCTCATTTTTCTTATTAATTATAATAAACTATCTCTACATTTGTTTAGATTTTCTATACAAATAATTATGATATTCATAGATAACAGTTTTGTTTCTTTCCAAAAGTTATATTTATTTCTGTTTCTTATATTTCACTGGCCAGAAATTCCAATGCAGTGATGAAAAAGAAAGAAAGAAAGAAAGAAGGAAAGAAAGAAAGAAAAAGGAAGAGTGATAGGAATCCTGTTTTGTTCCTAATTTTAAAAAGAATATTTCCAAAATTCATCATTAAGATGGTTTGCTACATGTAAGGCTTTGATAAATATTTATATTGCTAGGTTGGAAAGGGTGATAATCATGAATGGATGTTCAATTATATGGAATGATTTTCTGCTTCAACTGAAATGATCAAATGGTATTTGTCCTTTAATCTGCAAATGTGGTGAAACATATTAATTGATTTTATAATGTTAAAATACCTTTACATTCCTGGGATGAGTTCAATTTGATCCTGATATATTATCATTTTTATAAAAACCCTTGGACTTGGTTGATGATACTGTTTTTCATTTTGGCATTAATGTTCATGAGTAAGATTGATCTGTAATTTTCCTTTCACATACAGTCCTTATCTGTGTTTGGTAGAAGGATTATACTTGTATTAGAAAATAAGTTTGGAGTGTTTCCTCTTTGTGTATTATCTGGGAGAATTTGCATAAGTTTCGAATTACCTGTTTTCCTTAAAAATTTAAAGAAATCATTGAAAAAACTGGGCTTCCTCTTTTCAATGTGGGAGATTTTTAAATACTAATCTAAATTTCAATTTCATATTGAGTTAGCTTCCGTAAGTTTGTTTTCTACAGATCTGTCCATTCCGTCTATGTTTTCAAATTCTTGATAAAAAATTATCACTCTTACTTGTGTCTTTGCACTTGGTAAATTCCATCACAGGTTCATCTTTACTAGTATTTTAAAATAACTTTTTTCTTTGTTGATTCTCTTCATTATATCTGCTTTCTAGTTCATTAATTTCTCTTACTTATTATCTAATTTTTATACCTTCTTTGGATTTATTTTGTTGATTTTTTTCTAAAATCTTAAGTTTAGTAATCAGTAAATTAATTTTCAGCCTTTCCTTTTTTCTGTTTTTAGTATTAAAGGCTATATACATATACATACATCACCTTACAAATACTCAGTATTCTTTGTTTTTTTTTTTTTCAACGTTTTTTATTTATTTTTGGGACAGAGAGAGACAGAGCATGAACGGGGGTGGGGCAGAGAGAGAGGGAGACACAGAATCGGAAATAGGCTCCAGGCTCCGAGCCATCAGCCCAGAGCCCGACGCGGGGCTTGAACTCACGGACCGCGAGATCGTGACCTGGCTGAAGTCGGACGCTTAACCGACTGCGCCCCTCAGTATTCTTTGTTTTATTATATGGTAGTTTTATTATTATTCTGTTCTAGGTATTTGTTATTTTCCAAATAGATGATGATTATAAACTATATCCTTTAATGTATGATCTCTTTCTTAATAGTATTGAGATCTGTATGATACAGTTTTTTGAAATGCATGAAGGCCAAGTATGTAGTCTTATGTTTAATGCAGAAGAAGGTGTATTATCCAATTGTTGGCAGTATGGTTCCATGCATGCCCATTAAATCAGGCTTGCTGATGTTTTGTTTAAATGCTCCATATTGTTATATTTTTTCTTCTGCTTGTTCTAAAAATAACCAAAGATAAGGAGAATTTTTGGATTTGTAAATTTCCCTTGTAGCTCTATCGTGTTTTGCTTTATATATTTTGGTGCTGTTTAGACAGATCCATACAACTTTAGAATTGTTTTATTTATTTATTTTTTCTGGTGAATTGAACTTCTTACAGTTCTATAGGGATCTACTTTGTCCTTAATAATGCTTTGTGTTTTACATTTTATTTTTGTTCCATTTTAGTACAGCTACAATAACCCGCTTGCTTTCTTGCTTTTTTCTTTCTTTTTAAATTTTTTTTCATTTTTATATTCACTAAATTGAGCAATAGAATACCACCAGTTCCCTAGATGCGTTGTTCTTGGTGTTCCCTATCAATCACTATCCCTCTGTACTCCCAAAAGTGATCATTCACAACTTCTTGTTTTATTTTGTTTAGTATGTTCCTGGCTATCTTTTTTCCCCCTATTCTTTTATGGTCAGTTTCTAAAGGTTTCTGTGTTTCTCTTAAATTCAATCTGGTCATCTCTTTTAACTAGTAGTAGCTAAAATATTGTAACTGGGGAAATTACTGTATTTCTGTTTATTTATGATACAAATAACTTGTGAATTTAATGTAAATACATTTATAGATCTGAATGTTGTTTATAAAAATTTATGTTGTTATGTTACCTTCACATCATGAGAGGAGAATATTTGCCCATTACATCAATTTTGGCCTTGGCCATAGGACTTGATTTGGGAAATAGGATGTAGCAGACATAATGCAGCATAGGACTGAAATATGCTTATATGTTTCTCTGCTGTAGCCATGAGGAAAACATCCCTAGGTTAGCCAGCTGGTTTTGGAGGAGGATGAGAGACATATGGAGGAGATCCAAACCATTTAGCCCAGGCATGCCTTGATTACCAATCCTCAATCCATCTAAAGACCCACAAGCATGGATGCTTATGTGTTAATCCACTGAGTTGTGAAACGATTTGTTACTAAGAAATCTGTAGCAATAGCAAATAATACATTTTTATTGGTATACATTTTTGTGTGTCTACTATTTTGACTTTGTACTTCTTATTTGTCCCACTATTATTTCCTTTTCCTTTAGTGGAAATGTTATAATTGAGATTCAGCTGGTTTGTTTTATTTGCTTTTTCTCATTGTGATTCCTCCCTCTGTTTGGAGGTTGTATGTTCCATTTCTATTTTTTGATAAATACTCTCCAAATTTTATAATAAACAATAAACAAAGTCTAAAGTTAATATTCTATCCTTCCTTTAAAAAACACACACAAGCGGGGCGCCTGGGTGGCACAGTCGGTTGGGCGTCCGACTTCAGCCAGGTCACGATCTCGCCGTCTGGGAGTTCGAGCCCCGCGTCAGGCTCTGGGCTGATGGCTCGGAGCCTGGAGCCTGTTTCCGATTCTGTGTCTCCCTCTCTCTCTGCCCCTCCCCCGTTCATGCTCTGTCTCTCTCTGTCCCAAAAATAAATAAAACTTTGAAAAAAAAAATTAAAAAAAAAAAACACACACACACACACACACAAGAACTTCAGAATAATTTGATTTCAAACACCTGGAGTGAAAGTGACCACTGTTTTCCAGTAGGCTAGTTGTACCCTTTTTTAACTCCCAAGTTAAGTGTCATTAAAATTAATATTTTATATACAGGTTATTTTTACCAATTTTTGGTCTTTTTTTTAGATTTCTTTAAATAACTCTTCTTTCTTTGCTCATTATTTTTTCATGCAATTCAGGCCTTCATTTTTTTTTTCCTTAAAATATGGCCTTTAATGGTGAAGGTCTTTTAATGCTATATTCTACCAGTTTTTATTTATTTTAAGTATCTTCACTTTACTCTTGTTTTTAAAACCTAGTTTTGATAAGTACCTAGTATCTCCCCCCATATTGAAGATATTTCTCTGCTGTCTTTTGGCATCTATTATTGCTATAAAAAAAAAAAAAAGTCTGCTGTTAGTATAATTGTTACTTCTTATGCATAATATGTATTCTCTTTCTGGCTATTATCAAGATGCTTTCTTTGTCACTAATATTCTACAATATTGCAAAAAAAATTATCTACATGGATTTATTTTTTATTTATCCTGCTTGGAATAGAATGAGATTCCTGTGTTGGTAGATTTCTGTATTTTGTCAAATCTTGAATTTTTTTAGCCATTATGTTTTTAACTATTTCCTCAATTTAGATGCATCTTAGTTTTTTTTTTCCTTCTAGATTCCATAATAATGGAACTTCCATGTTTCATCTCTTCCTTTTTCTGCGCTGCTTTTTGAGGTGCTTAGTTAGATTTATATTTTAGTTCAGTCTCTCTTCAGTGGCCTTAACTCTGTGGTTAAGATATCCGTTGAGTTCTTAATTTCAACATTTAAATCTTTTATATTTGGAGGCTCTGTTTGGATGATTTTCAAATATGCCTGGATACTTTTATGTATTCTTGTTTCTTGCTCAACTGTTTATCCATATTTTACCTTTAAAAAAATTTAGGATTGTATATTTCATATCTGCAAATTCTAATATTTGAAGTTCTTGGGAAACATATCTGTTGTTTGCTGTCCTTCCAACTCTCTCATGGTGGCTAGTTTCTCTGGACATTTTTATTATGAACTTATTTTGTTGAACTTACTCTGTGGGATTGCTGTGTCTAATATCTGCATGTTTATATTCAGAGATTTGTACTTACTTCTGCAGAGAGTCAGAAGTTACTATTAAGCTAGGATACTTAATACCACTTTGAGGGCCCTAAATTAATATGAGAATCTCAGCTTCATGTCTTCTACCCTGCTATTCACCCAAGGCTTATTCTCCATTCACAAAACTGATATCTACTTTTGCCTGGACAACCCTACATTTCACTTCTGGGGTTTTTCCCCCCTCTTTTATATTTAGCTGACTGCTCTTCTATTTTATTTCTTAACTGTCATTTTGTTTTGTTGATTTGCCATGGAGATTTCCCTTAATCCCTAGGAAGAGCAATAATCCGTTAAAAATTCTGTTTGTGTAATTACCGTAGAACCTAAGTATATATATTTAATGGGTAAGACTTCAAATATCTAATGACCCACACTGTCCCAAAATATTTTCAATACATAATCTTGTTAAGGCTTTAAAACCCTTTTGTTGAGGTTGGTGCTGCATTATCACCAATACCAGATAAGAAAGTTAAGTTTCAAGTGAATTATTACTCTAAGGATACAGAATGCCAAGCATGAACATTTGTCAAGGTTGGTACTTTGGAGATAAAATAGAATTTATGCATTGTAGGACTCTGACCCAAAGACACTTACAATGTAATGTGACATTCTTATCAAATCAATATTTTGTTCAAATGAAACAAACTTTTCTCCAATTAATAATAACCTTTTGACTTTTTAAATTGTTATACCTATCACCTTTAACAATTGTTTTAAATTTTTCTAACTTGTCATTTAAAAGTTCCTCAAATGTTGCAAAATTGACCAAATGCATCAACAGGCATTAGGATTTAATGACAATTTAACTTTAAAAATTATTTTTAGCTATCACTTCATGGAGACTGAGATAACAAAAAAAAAACTAATTTTTCCCCCAAATAAGCCAGTGCTCCAGAGTAAATGATTTTGAAGCTAAAGAGGGATTTCAATTTCTGTATGGAGCCTTAACCATAACTTCTCTGGGGAATTGTCCAAGTCTGCAAAATAATACTTTAAAATAAGTACTTGCAAATCCATAGCTCTATTCATGTGAGCCTGAGCGTCATTAAGCCTCACATGACATATTCCATCTTGCAGACATTGATATAGAAACACAGAAGCATTAAGTGATTTTGGCAATGCCAGAAAAGGTCAGCCAAAGCTGAGTCACTAGCAATATATTTCATAAGTATCTAAAATAACAATCAGTTCCAGGGGATTCTCAGGCTTAAGAGACTCTGAAATATCTGAGGATGGTGATTCTCAACAACATCACCCATGAACTTTGATAGAAATGCACATTCTTAGGCCCTATCTCTCACCTACTAAATCAGAAACTGAAGGCAGAGCCATGCAATCTGTGTTTTGACAAGGCTTTCAGGTCACTCTAGTACACCCCATGTTTGAGAACTATGACTATAGACAAAAGTGTGGGCAAAAGACATGATTTTCTTCTCTCCACTTTCCTAGACCAGCGGCAAGCTACACTAACTTTTAAAAAGGAGATGAAAAGCAGTATTACTGATTGCAAAATCCATAGAAGCCACTAAATGTGATTCTCTGTAAAGATCCTTTGTAGGGCTTGTCCTGAACCTTAATGTCAGGCTAGACTAGCCTGACATTATTTTTGAGGTAAGCAGTTTGTTACTAGTAATAAAATAATGACTTTTATAAATTATTAACTTTATGTAAATAGTAATGAGTATTTAGGAATATCCTTAAAAATAATGTCTCCCTCAATCATGTACATTCTGATATATTTATTTCTTCAAATTCAAGAGAAAAAAATAGTGAAAAATCATTAATAAAGCATATACTAACATTTTTAGAGATTCAAGATTATTAGAAGACTATAATTCTCAAAAATTCTGTACACATTCATAGAATTGTCTTATGTAAAAAAAATTACATATGCTAGGCTAACAACCTCCCACAATCGTCTAATTTAGAGTAATTGAGTGGTTGGTACAAAGTAACAAGGGGCATGGAAGGAAATAAGCAAGTCATGACCAGGAAAAAGCCAAGTGACATTCTATTTTGCATGGAAGATTGGGAGCAGAAATAAAGGAATGGAAGATTATGTCTTGTATACTTTTGCCTATAGTGGTAGCTCTCAAATTTTAGGGTATACTGGAATGACCTGAAGTGCTTGTTCTCCTTTTCTCTATCCAAGCCACACAGTCTGCCCCAGAAAAATCATGTGGCATAACAAATTTAGCCACATTTCAGAAATTGGACAGTATCATATTAGGGGGTCCAACCTTACAAGCAGATATGGTCAAAGAAGAGAGTTGACGTTAACAAAGACTCTGGGAGAGCGAGTCAGGGATCAGGAGTTCAGGAGACCACACATGGGCATAGAATCACCCCCAGGACAATATTACTGAGGGCTGAAGGATGGTTTAAGCTTAACTGTGCAAGAAAACTGGGAGCAAACTGGTTAGAGGTCAAATGCCAAAATAGTAAAAATCTAAGATGTCAGTGTAAGAAGTAGAAAGTTAGTCCAAACCAAGATATGGGAAATGATATTCTAATGCAACTATTGTAGAAGAGCAGGGAGATCAGACAACCCAGCTGGATGAAGAAGATAGAATTTTCTATAGAGGAAAGGAAAGAAAAGATAGCGACCACAAGTGAAAGGAATTAAATTTTTGCTGCGCTCACATCTGATTCTCTACTTGTCTTCATTCCCAAATACAAAGATGGTTCCTGCAGTTCTTAACTTTTCCCAGATTGTGCATTTGCACGATCGATTGTAGACAACAGTCGAAAAGCTAAGGTCAGGCTCCTAACTCCCAAAGCTTACATGATAAAGCAGTAATACTCAACTATAATAAAGAGAGATCTGCTTTGGGCTGTGACTGAGCAATTGGTTTTGGTCTTACCCTACCACCATAAACAACCATAAAACTCATCACTTTTATCAGATGTCAATCAGCTCATGAGATTAGCCCCATGTTAGCCTGGGCTTTCTGTCTTAGAACAATTCCGTGGCCTCCGCACAGAATACTGAAGCTCAGTGGGAGAGCAATAGTCTTACCAAGTTGAGGAGACAGAAATCGGAGTTTAGTGCTGCTGAGTTGGCTGAAAGTTGCAGGACCCGATATTAGAGAGGAGGAAGTTTCGCTTAGGGCAAAAATAGCAAAAGTCTGCATGAGGCTTCTGCTTAGGTTGATGGCTGAGATTGGGAAGTCATGCGTAGTGAGAAATTTCAGGAGGCCAACCCGAAAATGGCTGCAGTCAGACTGAAAGCTCATCTGAGATACTGGTGGTCATGCAGTTCTAGGGATGTTGGAATTCTGGCCCAGCAAGAGTAAAATCTCAGTGAGCCCCTCAGGCATTCACCTGGGACCTCAAAAATATCATACCCTAAAGAAAAGGGTCATATCCTAGCACACTAAGGACAGTATAGAAATAGACTTACTCTAACAAAACATTAAAAGGCCAACCATGAGAGTGTTAAGAAAATACATTAGTAATTTGACTACCTCCCACAATGTAATTCGGCAGTCTTTAAAGGAAGACAATGTAATCCTGACTCCCTACTGCATGAGATCTATAGTGTCCAGTGTACAATAAAAATTACCAGACACATGAAGAAGCAGAACCCCTGACCTGTAATCAAGAGAAATATATGGTCAATAGAAAAAGACTTCAAAATGACCCAGGTGTTAGAAATAGACAAGGATTTTAAAGGAGCTATTTATAAATAGTCTAAGGACTTAAAGGAAAAATGAATGTAATAGAATGCAGATACAGAATCTAAGAAGAAAAATATATTTTAAAAGAGGGAATTCTAGCGTTGAAATGTGCAATATATGAAGTTAAAAAAAAACTTACTGAGTATGCTTGATGGCAGATTAGACATAGCAGTAAGAAAGATCAATGACCTTAAAGACAGATCAATGAAAATTATCTATACTGTAGAATACAGAGGAAAAAGGTTAAAAGAATTAACAGATCATCTGTGACTTGTGGGACATACCAAGTATCTTGATAGTCTTGATATTTGATAGCCTCAGAGGAAAAGAATAAAGAGAATGGCATAGAAACAAAATTGAAAAGCTAGTGCAAAAATTTTTCCAAGTTTGAGAAATATGTCAGCTTCAAGAACATCTGCAATCTCCAAACAGGATAAATACAAAGAAAATCATTCTTTAGCATATTATAGTCAAATAGCCGAAAAAGAAGGACAAGGCAAATTTAACAGAGGAATAAAGAATGAAGAGAAAGAGTTTCTTAGAAAAAGAAAGTGTGAGACTGATTGGGACTGAATTGCATGCAAGATTTAGTGCATACATCAGAATTCCAGGAGCTGTCGATAGGCTGAATGAATACACATTTTATATCCTTGCTTGGGAAAAATTTACAAAATTCCTGATGGTGAATTGGCTTATAGGCTGTTGTCTCTCATTATTGCTTCCTGTCTTTGTGCATTTGGATACAAATGTGTTACATGGCTGGTTCTGGCTGATTCTATACATTCCAGCCTAAAAAGCAAATAATGCTCCACGGCAGTATTCCCAAATCACATCACAAAGATTAATAACCCCAATCTCCTATCACTGTGCCATGGTATCCCCAAGAACTCTCTAGGATAGGAATTTAGAAATTCTTTTTTAAAAGGTCATATTACAGTTTTCCTTCTTGCAGCTGGGCCTATAAATCAGATAAGTTTCCTTGAATTTGAAGAATATCCCCAAACAGTACAAAAATAGGAAGCCAGAGACTTGATGTGGTGCTAAAAAGGAAACCTGCTGTAACTGCTGGTAATAGAACATGTCTTTGCCAATTAGGTCTTAAGGTGTAAGAGATGATCTTGCCACAGTTGATGATGTTGGTATTGATGCAGATTCCTATAAGGATATAGGAGTTCTTCAAGTCATTATCTCATTTATTCAAGGGTATCTCACATCACTGACCTGGGATCCAATGTTTCTGCCTTGTGATTTGCTTCCACAAATTAAGACCACTTTAATTTGGCCGCCTCTCCACAGTGCAAGTCTGGCTGGTAAAGCACAAACATTGGTGCTAATGATACTACCATTCAAAACCTTACTGTAGACTGAAGCAAAAAGAAAAATGTGCATTCCTATATACACTTATCAAGGTATTTTTCCATATTTTGAACCAAGTGGAAAAAAATGAAATAATTAATAAAATTTCTACAATCAAAAACATGACACATCAAGCCCTGCACCGTCCAAACCCTTCATACACCATTGTACACCCTCAGCTGTGGGCGGATTGGAAGTGACTGTTCTCTTTGCATAATAATACAAGGCTACAAAGCAAACAAACAACCACCTGTCTTTAGTCAAAAATTTGATATTTTGTTCATCTGGATTTTTCAGCATTTATTTTTGTCAAGCCAAACACCTTGCACTGGATCACTCCCAAAGGGGCAGAACACAGTGCACTGTTTACCAGTCCCGGGGAAGACTCCAAACACTTCTGCCCATTGCATCTTGCTCTCGGAGTTGCCAAGGAAAACACAACACAGTGAAGCACTGGATGTAACAATACTTTATTCACATAGAGAAGAGAAAGCAAGATCAGCTCAACTGGTCCTTCATAGCTAGCAATTAGCCTTTGTACACTTCTCATACCATATTAGCACCCCTAACTCCTCTGTGAAGTTACACATACTGAAAGCTGGGGGCGGGGGTGTGCCCGAGGCCACCTGCATACATGCTTAAGCAGAACAAAGAAGCATATATGTGATACAGGGAAAGATATTTCCACACAAGGTGATAACCTTGGCACAAGCTGTATGAGCTCTTTATCTCTTGGTGAGGATGTATTCAATGCTAAAGGCTCATTCTTATGTGGCTGAATGAGGGTCAAAGACTACATGTGTGAGACTGCCTTTCCCAACAATTTTGAGCTTTTAAAATACTGTTTTAAAGTATTAATTTTGATTACTGGGTTTTGGCCTCTGCTTAGATTTTGCATTTGAATGGAGTACCTCACTCACCTCACCCAAATCCCACCCACCTGGAAATTGTCTTAGAGACAAAGAGCTAAAAACCAACTAGAGCCCATGATTCCGATGGTAGGTGGAATAATGGCCCCCCAAAGATGTGCACACCCTAATCCCCAGAACCTGTGAATATTTTACTTTATGTGGCAAAAAGGACTTTGCTGATATGATTAAGGTCAAGGACCTCAAAATAAGGAGATTATCCTGGATTATCTAGAGGAGCCCAATCTAACTGCAAGTCCTTTAAAACAGCTCTTTCTAGCTGCAGAGAACCAGAGATGGCAGCATGAAAAGGACTCAGTTTGTCATTGCAGACTTTGAAGATGGAGGAAGGGGACAAAGAGTCAATGAGGCCTTGGGAAGCTGTAAAAGGCAAGGGAATCTCCACAAAGGAATACAGCCCTTTGATTTTAGCCTTAATTTTAGCCCAGTAAGACCCATGTGGGACTTCTGACCTACAAAGCTCTAAGACAGTACATTTGTGTTGTTTTTAAGCCACTAAATTTGTGATTTGTTACAGCAGCAATAGAAAAGTTATACAATCCCTTCTTTCTCTGCTAATTGCCAATCTCTGCCATGAGGAATTGGGACTACCTGAGTGTATTCCCTGTACTTATAATGCAAAATTTCCATTCTCTGAAAGAAGAATGGTGTCTTGGTACAGTTTTAATCCCAGAAATGTTTCTCTTACAAGTTTTTCAAGTTCCTCTTCCAGAAACTTGCAAATTCCTCACATCAATAGCTTCTCTCTAAGGAAAACAACAGTACAAAAATGCAAAAATGTTCCAAGTTCTAGAGATGCTAGATCTGAGAAATTCTCCAGATTTCTTGAAATGGAGTAATATATCCTCCCAGTTGCATTCCTTTAAGTTAATTACCTATGTAGTTTTATGAAATAATAAGTGAACTGTGGTGTTATAGAAGGCATACATACACTAGGCAAGGAATGAGGGGCAGTAGGCATAGGATTCATATGTGGCTCTGTCCAGGTCACATTAATTCTCTGGGGTAAGATTTGTTTTTATAACCGAACCCCCATATGAATATCCTGGTCTTTTCCTTTGAAATTAAAATGTAAACTTTTTACAGACCAAACCTTGATACTTCATCTCTCAGGGAAGATCAGCTTAGAAGACTGGCCTAGACACATGAAAAGATGCTCAACATCACTCCTCATCAGGGAAATACAAATCAAAACGACACTGAGATATCACCTCAGGCCAGTCAGAGTGGCTAAAATGAACAAATCAGGAGACTATAGATGCTGGAGAGGATGCGGAGGAACAGGAACCCTCTTGCACTGTTGGTGGGAATGCAAACTGGTGCAGCCACTCTGGAAAACAGTGTGGAGGTTCCTCAAAAAATTAAAAATAGATCTACCCTACGAGCCAGCAATAGCGCTGCTAGGAATTTACCCAAGGGATACAGGAGTGCTGTTGCGTAGGGGCACTTGTACCCCAATGTTTATAGCAGCACTTTCAACAATAGCCAAATTATGGAAAGAGCCTAAATGTCCATCAACTGATGAATGGATAAAGAAATTGCAGTTTATAAACACAGTGGAATACTACTTGGCAATGAGAAGGAATGAAATATGGCCTTTTGTAGCATGGATGCTACATGGATGGAACTGGAGAGTGTTATGCTAAGTGAAATAAGTCATACAGAGAAAGACAGGTACCATATGTTTTCACTCTTATGTGGATCCTGAGAAACTTAACAGAAGACCGTGGGGGAGGGGAAGGGAAAAAAAAAAAAGTTAGAGGGGGAGGAAGCCAAACCATAAGAGACTCTTAAAAACTGAGAATAAACTGAGGGTTGATGGGAGGTGGGAGGAGGGGAAAGTGGGTGATGGGCATTGAGGAGGGCACCTGTTGGGATGAGCACTGAGTGTTGTATGGAAACCACTTTGACAATAAATTTCATGTTAAAAAAAAAAAAGACTGGCCTAGAAACACACCTGAAGTGGCCAGGCTGCAGTGGACTCAATATAGAATAGTTAGAGAAGGGAGAGGAGACAAAGGAATGAAGAGGGGTTGACACAGCAGGAGATGGGGTAGGGGGCAGGTGATATCGTTAAAAATTTAGAATATCGCTTATATAGTTCAACCCTTCACGGGGCCTATAATGTCTAGGTAAAAAGTGTGCTCAATAGAAGTTTGGCTGCTTATATAAACAGTGTTTTAACTTAAGGGAGAAAAACACTTTTAAAACTCCCAAAGTGATAAATTGCAATCTCTAATATTAAGCTCATTCATGAATTGTTCGATTCACTCAATTTTCACTAAGCTTTAAAATATGAAATGCATCCACAAAATCAATTTCCCATCTGCATTTCTAGGTAGGAAATGGAAAGAACAGAAATAGTTTTAACTGGAGATCATTTTTAAAAAAAGGTTTAATAAACTTGGCCATAGAACAGTATCTACAAATTGTAAGGACTATTTTACAAGGTAACAGAAAATTGTATAATCTTGGCCTGATGTAAGAGATTAGCAGATTGGTTCAAATTCGCTACCTGCACTTCCTAGTTTTAGAAGTGATTCTCAAATGTATACTTTCACATCCACATGCAAATAAATGTTAAGTGTCATCAATGGCTTTTTTGTAATCTAAAGTATTCTTTTTTTTTTAGCATATGAACAGGGTCTAAAGATTTACCAAATCTTGAAAATTACAGATACTGAATCAGTATCCCAGGGTTCTCTTCCACTCAGTGGCGATCTTTTCAATTCAATATCTAGAAGCCAAAATAATAATACTTATGGAAAACCCAAGAGTGCTGTGTTCCAAAACAAACAAAAAACAACCAAACAAGCAAAAAACAACAATTAAAAAAAAGCAAAACAAACAAGCAAAAAACCAACAGGCTCTCAGGTTACAACCAAATTAATTGGTTGTACTTTTTGTGGAGTTTGATTTTTCACATTCCCAGGAAAGGGAAGACAGGGACAGGGATCGCTTTGGAGGTTTTAGAGAACATGGTTTCTCTCCACTGTTGTTTACACAAAGCACTTGAGATCCCCAAGGCAATTCAGCACTGCCAAGAAAAATCTCTGTCCCCCACAAACTAATGAGCCCTCATTCCCAACTCAATAGCAAATGTGTACCTTTGCCTTTACTTGGAGAAACCAAGGATGGTCCAGGTGGAGTTGATTATCGGAAAAGAAACATGTAAATCTCCCAAATTATCTAACAAGTGGGCTTCCTTTTCCACATATTTAACTGAAAAATTATATTGATAAGGTATAAAATGAAAAAATTTTAAACTTGGCACAATTTTATAAAAAACAGACTTACAAAAACACATAAATATTCCTGTTGATAGGCATTTTTCCACACTTGATGTAATATTCCTTCCCCAAGTTTATTGGAAGAAACTTTGGGGTAAAGCATTTTATTTTTTTCTTTTGATGAATCAATACAAATTGATATAACCCTACAGTTATATTTTGTGTGCATATGTTGCATATAAAATGTTCATGTATGTTGTATTGATTTTTTCTTTTTTTTTTTTTTTTAACTCTCATTCTGTTTCTGTTTAGTACTTTCTACTAACAAGACACCTGGAATCTGGGGTTCTACTAATTGGGCAGCAGCTATACACAAAACACATATGAGGCAAATTTCCCTACCTTTAGAGTCATAGCACTGTGTAACTCTGAGAAGAAAATGCATTAGGAAATCTTTCCCAGACCTTAAAAAAGAAAGTGTTGTGTTTTTTTTTTATTCTAGTAGAAAAGTGTTCTAATATGTCTTCAGAATTTTTAAAAACTTATCACTATTTCCATGTAATGACAGCCCAATCATATATAGAGACTCCATTATCCTTTTCTTTGGTTTAACAGAGATTTCTGCTCAGAAGAATTTAGTACTAAGAGAATGGTCACCAACTTCAAAAGCTTTACACTTTAGATATATAGATACAATGATTATATACATACATGTATTTTTTTTCTGAAATGTATTGGTTGTATATTTATACAACCAGTTGTGTCTCTGGTGTTAAGTAATGTCAAGCAAACTTTGCAGTGCATGGACGAAGTTAAGCAGGATACAGAGTTTATTCAAGCTACTGCCGTAGGGGAGAGAGACTGAACTCCATTCTGCAGAAAGAAAAGTTGGGAGTTCGTTAAGAGCTGCAGTGAACTAGTGGAAAAGTACTAGAAAACATTAGTGGAAGGTTGATCAGTGAGATATGTCGAGTACATTCCTGAGTTTGCAAATGTCTTCCTCTGCGATGAGGCCATATGTGTTAGCCCATCAAGGTTAGGCCCCTCTACACCCCCCCTCTACAGAGCCGGGGAGATGGGTACTATCTCCTTTGATGTTTACATTTCAAAGACATGGTTCCCTGGTCCTTAAGAAAGACATTTCTTAGGGCACCTTGGTGGCTCAGTCAGTTAAGCATCTAACTTGGGCTCAAGTCATGATCTTGTGGTTCCGGGTTCGTGAGTTTGAGCCTGCCCCAGGTTGGGCTCTGCACTGACAGTACCGAATCTGCTTGGGGTTCTCTCTTCCTCTCTTGCTGTCCCTCCTCTACTCAAGCTCTCTCTCAAAATAAATAATTTAATTTTAAGTTTTAAAAAATTAAAGAAAGAAAGACATATCCAGGGTTGTAAAACCAGCAAGAAGCTGGGCAAAAGTTTACATCATTTCAAAGGGGCAGAGAAAGAATTTATAAATTTTGTAAAGTAAATACTCTTAAGAAAAGGGAGTTCAGGGTCCTAGAGTCGGGAAGACTAAAACTTCATCAGGCTGAGGGAAACTGTAAGGCCATCTTGGTCCAGAACAAGAAAAGGGGAAATCTAAAATGAAGAAGTTACTTTTGAACAGTACCTTCAAAAAAAAAAAGCATATAACCTCTTCGGAAGGAGGGGAAAATTGTCTGAAGCTGAGATAGGGCTCTGCCAAGAGCAAGCTGACAAGTTCCATCCAAGGACTGGTAAACAGAGCCTGGAGCCAGAGAGGAAAGCCTAGTGAGGGTGAAAGAGGGGGGTGAGGATGGCCATTAGTTACAGGAAACAAGGGGGTGAAGGGCCTTGACACCTGTGATTAAGAGTGCTAATTTGGCTTAAGAGGTAATTGGGCATTGGCACAGGACTCTAAGAGGGGAAATAATGCAATCAAGGAGAAGCCAGAGGAAGATGACTGTGACAGCTGTGAGGGATTTGAGGGTGCAGAGGCTGAGGCGGGAAGACCAATAAGGAGGTCATTATCACACTGCCTGGATGTTAGAGTGTTCCACCTCCCCACTCGCTCCTTCTCTGTCCCCTTTTCTTTCATGAAGCACTTTTCCTGTCTCTGCTCCTTAATTATCTGTTCACACTCCAGTCCCTATGACCACCTTTTAAAAAATCCAACCGCCCATCTTGTTTCTTTGAAATCTCTCCACAAGGCACACTTCAGCCATGAGATTTAAGACGTAATTAAATCATCAGATCCTTAAGGCAGAAGATGTGAAGCAATACCTAAGATAGTTTCCTAAGTTTGCCTGATCATAAGACCCAAGCTGGGATTTTTTTTAAGCAAAAGTTTATTTTTGAGAGAGAGAGAGAGATGGTGGAGGAACAGGGGAGGGGCAGAGAGAAAGGGAGAAAGAGAATCCTAAACAGGCTCTACGCTGTCAGCTCAATCTCATGAACTGTGAGATTATGACCTAAACCAAAATCAAAAGTCAGCTGCTCAACCTGAGCCACCCAGGCATGTCCTGGGATGTTTATTTTTAATACGATGTGTTTAATGTGTTTTGGGACTTTTTGAAGTATAAATTTGTGGGCCCCACTACAAACACACTGAAACAGTGTTGTCCAAGGGAAGGGTCCAGCAATATGTATTTAAAGAGAGTGCACCAAATGGTGGTTATGATCTGGCAGTTTGGGAAATGTGTTAAGGGATAGCCTGTAGCTGGTGATGCTGTGAGAGAGGCTTCATGGAAGAAGTGAGTGTTTAATGAATTGTCTTTTAGAATATTTTTCTCTCTGTTTTGGTTCCGATGGCAATAGTACATTAGGCTAATAGTGGCTGCAGAATGAATAATATTACCTGGAAAACTGGTAAAATACAGTAGAAATATGTTCCTGCCAACCATTGATTGGCTTGACAGAATAAATGCAATCAGAGAAGAATCTGCACAGCACGAGAAAGGCTGTGTAGGCAAAATCACCACGTTGGGGATGTGCCAGAGGCTGAAAGAGTGAGGCTCCGGACACACAGCTACTGAAGTACGTGTTTTTAAGGTGAATTTCTGCATCTCTTTAGCTCTATCCCAGTAGGAAGGAAAATAGTAGGTCAACATCTGGTTGAGGAAATGAGTATTACACCATACCGATACTGCTGGGTTTATATTGCTATGCACCAAGTGAATCAACACTGAAAATGCTCCTTTAAGACTTTGAACAAATGCAGAACAAAATGTCTCAAAAAAATAAGATTTAACCTGCAGTATTATTTTAATGAGCCCAATTTTCCCCATGAGGAAGAGACATTAGTATATTCATCCTGGGCCTTTGTGAAAGCAAGTTGAGGATCTGGGAAGAAAAAGTTGAAGGAAACTCTTGGACTCACACCTAAAACAAGAGGACAGTCTGGTGCCGTTTGTGCTTTTCCTGCTAAAAAGCTTACCACCCAGTGTCCTCTGCCTACAGTGCACCAGAGCTGAGTGCAGAGCAGCTGAGCAGAGAGCTGGACAGAAAAGGGCATCCAGTTTGAAGGTCAGACAAGAGTAGAACAAGATGGTGACAACTGTCACCAACATCTGTTACCTTCCGGCCAGCTCTGGTGGGACACAGCGCCCATCTGATTGTTCATGGACTCTATTTGTCAAGATTACCATTCTCTCTCTCTCTCTCTAGCTGATCCAGGTGTTGTCCTGCTGAAACTGAGCGATTTTCTTTTTTCAAAGTGCTACCTTCTTTTGGTCACGACCCTTACCTCATTTTCAAACAGAAACAAAATAATGAGCCATCTCTGCAGAGCTTTTCATGTCAAAAGTTCTTATTCTCGAAGCACATGGGGGAATTATGGATGCAAGGTTCATGTACAGAGTGACACGCACTATGCTAACAATAACCCCATCCTGTCCCACGGTGGAGAGCCGTCGGGATATTTAATTTGCTTTTCAAATGCAATGGAAAACTTGAAGGGCTTTTTCCCCCCTTGTATTTTCTTCTAACACAAGCAGTACAGAAGAAATGGAATCACAGGAAAAGCAGGATAGTGAAGTTCTGGTGTTTCAATCTAATGTAGACATATTCTAGAAAAGATTTTTTCAGCTTTACTGAAATACAGTTGACATGTAAGTTTCAGTTGATGTGTTGATTTGATACACTTATATATTGAGAAATGGTTACCAAGGAGCAGTAGTTAACACCTCACATAATTATTTCTTTTTTGTGGTAAGAACATGTAAGAACATGTAAGATCTCTCTTAGCAACTTTCAAGTTCATAATACACTATTGTAAAATGTAATCATCATGCTGTGCATTAGATTCCCAGAACTACTCTTTTTTTTTCCAATTTCAGCTTAATCAAGGTATAAGTGATATATATAAAATTATAAGATATTTAAAGTGTACATTGTGATGATCTGATGTACATATACATTGTGAAAGGATCCCCCATCCAGTCACTTAACACATCCATCACCTCACATATTTGTCCCTTTTTTGTCTTTTGGTGAGAACATTTAAGTTTTACTCTCAGAAAATTTCAATTATACAGTGCAATGTTATCAACTATAGTCACCATGTTTTCCATTAGATCCTCAGACCTCATTTACCTTATAGCTGAAAGTGTATACTCCTCTACCAACTGCTCCCCATTTCTCCTTTCCCTTGCCCCTAGTGACTACCTTTTTAGTCCCTGTTTCTGTGAGTTTGACTTCTTTTTTTTTTTTAATTCCACATATAAGTGATACTATGCAGTATTTGTCTTTCTCTGTCTGGCTTATTTCTCTTAGCATAATGCCTTCAAGTTCAGCATGCTATCACAAATGGCAGGATTATTTTTTAAGGTTGAATAATATTCCATTATATATACAAAAGATTTTGTAATGCAGTTTGAATGTGGATGCAACAGAAAAAAAAAAGAAATATTAAGGTATTAGTAAGAATGGTGATGGGAATAAAAGTATATATGTCTTTTTCATAATATGCTGGGTTTATCCTAGTAACTTCTGATCACTTTTAAGCATTCCATGTGTTCTTCCTTCAGTACTTGATGCCAATTGCTGATAATGCTAGTCTAGAAGACTATGCCTGTCCTCTTATTACTGTGATTAGTAAATATTAAATTAAAGTTATTAAATAAATTATTAAAACAAATATAATATTAAAATAAGTTAATATATGCCTTATTAAAGCAAATGTAATATTTGGTTATGGTATTTATGAATAAGGACTATATATTTTGATTTTGAAACATATGGAAAAAAAGTCATAAGCAAACTTAAATTGAGAGTTTAATGAGAAACTTGGGAGAATATTTCCAAAAAGTTAAAATGTATATATCCTTAATATAGAAAGAGCTAATACAAATTACCAAGAAATTTATTAACATCCTAACTGAAATATAGACATATGCAGATAATACTCAGAAGGAAACTACCTATAAATAGGTTCAATGGCCAATTCCATTTTTTAATAATTTGCAAATTAAAAGATGAAATATAATTACTTGAGAATATTCAAAACTGGCAAAGCTGCAGTGATTTAGGAAAACTAGTTTTGTCCAGCAAAAGTATAAATGGACATAACTTTGTGAAAAATGATTTGGGCACTGAAGTTTAGAGCTTTCCACTCAGTAGTTGAATGACTAGAATGCTATCATAGGCAATAAGTGATGTGAAATGATTCATGAACAAGAGTAATTCTCATTGAATTTTTTGTAATAATGCAAAACAGAAACACTCTAATTTCCATAAGGAAAATTGTTAAAAAGAGCTTGTAGAAGACTTAATTAAACAGGGAGATACAGTATGAAGTTGCTTACATAAATAAAATATAAAATATATGCAGATATAGTTATTATCCTAATTATATATTTTTTTAAATTTTTTTAATGTTTATTCATTTTTGAGAGACAGGGACAGATAGAGCATGAGCAGGGAAGGGGCAGAGAGAAAGGGAGACAGTGAATCTGAAGCAGGCTCCAGGCTCTGAGCTGTCAGCATAGAGCCTGACGTGGGGCCTAAACTCACGAACTGTGAGATCATGACCTGAGCCAAAGTCGAACACTCAACCGGCTGAGCCACCCAGGCACCCCATATCCTAATTATATATTTTAAAATACATTTACCCACAAGATCTGTTACTTCAGGAGTATATACTTTGGAATTTCCCACATTTTTTATTTTAAAAAATATTTTTAATGTTTATATTTGAGAGAGAGAGAGACAGAGTGTGAGTAGGGGAGGAGCAGAGAGAGAGGGAGACACAGAATCCAAAGCAGGCTCCAGGCTCTGAGCTGTCAGCACAGAGCCCGATGCAGGACTCGAACCTACAAACTGTGAGATCATGACCTCAGCCAAAATCAGATGCTCAACCGACAGAGACACCCAGGACCCCCCATTTTTAAATATTACAATGGCATACACTTTTCCCCAAATTTCAGTTTTTACAGCACCTAGAACTCATTACTCTGGTGTATACATAATGTGGGGGTTTCTTAGACCCATTTCTATCACAGAGTCAGGTCACTGCCAGACTCTCCAATCCATTTTTAGTTGGTTTAAAATTTTAATTTTCAAATGAACAACCATTAGTTTCTCTTAACTTTTCCACTGTCCCTTAATGTTCCTGGCACTAGATGCTGGTTTTCTTTACAGGATGATTTTTACAAACAAACTAATTTTTTTTTTACTTTATGATTAGAGCTCAAAGGTTGGGAAGAAAAATAATTTCTTTATCAGAAGCAAACTTCAGCTTATTCAAGAAAACTTAAAAAAAAATGAATTTTAAATCTCAAGTGCAGAGAGTCTCCCAAATAAGAACATTCATTCAAAGGGGCTGGGAGGAGCAAATTATGCTGTGGTAATCCCTGTTGAAGGAGTACTGAAAATTTCATCATTGATTTATATAGGCTTAAAATTTTTTTAACAATAGGGACGCCTGGGTGGCTCAGTTGGTTAAGCATCTGAGTCTTGATTTCAGTTCCAGTCATGATCCCAGGGTCGTGGGATGAGCCCTGGGTTAGGCTCTGTGCTGAGTGTGGAGCTTGCTTAAGATTCTTTCTCTTTCCCTCTGCCCCTCTCCCCGGGTGCACGTGCGCACTCTCTCCCTCTCCCTAAAAGAAAAATCTTAAAAAAATTTTAACCATTGATATGTTTTGTTTATAATGATAATACATTATAATTATGTATATATTATATAATTTACATATTATAATTATAATTCTAAATCAACCTTTGCTTCTGGCCCTAAAAGATAGTATAGATTAGTGGGTAAAAGCACTAATTTTGGAACCCTGCTGCCTGGTTTATATACTGGTTCTGTTAAGATGATCTGGGTAATTTTAAGTAAGTTATTTATCCTCCCTGTGCTTCAGTTTTGTCATCTGTAAAATGGGCATGATCAGAGTACCTACATCATCAGGTTGTCCTGATGATCAAATGAGTTGACAGCCGAATAGTGTTGTGTAAGTGTTCACTATTCTAAGTAAATGTGTTCTAGAATGTTCTGAAAGCTAAATGGTCTGAAATTTAAAAATTAGAACCAATTTTGGATAATAGAGATTCTCAAGGACTGATTTAAAAAGCATAATACTACTGCTAATTAGTTAAATCATTTATTTGGTTTTTACCATGTGCTAGAGATCATTCTAATCACTTTACATATATTTATTTAATTATTACAGAAAATGTTATGAGTTATATGTTATTACCCCATTTTTGGACAAATAAACTGGAAAAACACAGTTTTAGAAACTTACCTAAGGTTACAGAAGAAGGAATTCAGACACCAGCATTTGAAGTCAGGTCTTCCTGACTCCAAGATCAATGTTCTTAATCATTATGGGCAATTAATTTTTCTGGTAAGGATCATAAATTAGCCCTATCTATAACTAAAATATTGTTTATTTCATAATTTAATATGTAATACTCAAATTTTGTCTGAAAATTAGTAATTAATTTTTTTTAACGTTTATTTATTTTTGAGACAGGGAGAGACAGAGCATGAACAGGGGAGGGTCAGACAGAGAGGGAGACACAGAATCTGAAACAGGCTCCAGGCTCTGAGCTGTCACCACAGAGCCCGATGCGGGGCTCGAACTCATGGACCGCGAGATCATGACCTGAGCCGAAGTTGGCCGCTTAACCGACTGAGCCACCCAGGCGCCCCTGAAAATTAGTAATTAAAGATTAGTTAATGTTGCTTATTATTTCAGTTAAGTGGTCATTTATTATAAACAATCATTAAATTTTAGCCATGCCTATTAAAAATCTAGCTGTTTAGACAATACAGCATAGCCCTATCACTATATTTCTGTGGTGACTTTTACCAAAAGGCAGTGCTAGAAGAAAACAAACAGCCCCTGATGGCTTACTGTCACACACTCAAACCCATACAACCATGAGAAGATATAAAAATTACAATGATATTGTTCCTGGCATGAATGCATCATATTGCTTTGTAGTTTGCTGTTCCATGTATACTGATGTACTATTTTTTTAAAAGAATGAAAATAATAAACCTGGTACAGTACCTTGAAAATTCAGGTAGTCTGAACCCAGTGGAGTGGAATGTCTATTGAGTGACCCATTTCAAGGATTCACAGTGAGGAATGTTCTTATTCTGGGAGTGGGTATCAAGCTCCAGTCCCCCTTCTCAAATATATGTGGATTAATGGGACTTCAAAATGAAGGACTAGAGAAGAAAAATCCCACGTACTGATTTAAGCTGTTAATGAGCAGTCAGGGAAGAGACACTCACCTTGGGACATCAGCAACACCTCTCAAGGATGTGCCCAGTATTCTAAACAAAACATCCTTGGAAAACTCTTCATTACTAACAAAAGAACTAGCCAAAGATTGGCAAGGCCTTGAAATTATCTTGTCCCTAATATAAATTGTAACCTCTTCATTAAAAGCATCAGAATATGTTCTAACGAGGAGTTTTCAGCTTAGAGTGGCTGTTCTGCCACTCTCCATGTTGAGACCATTCCAGGGAGAGTAGATTCTATGATTAAGGTGATTAAGGTAATCAGCTAGGCTGATTCAGACACTCAATCCAGCTGCTGCCAGTGGACCTGCTGGTAATCACCAGAAGAGTGCACTTTGGAGGAGAATTTTTCTGTACAAGTGCTCTTGTGTTTGTTCAAGTTGAAACTAAGTTGGAGAAAGAACTGTGCTTGAAAGTTTTCTAAGCTGTACAGACTACAACTTTCATTAGAGTGTACCCCTGACCAAAAGGCCCTGACCACACGCCAGGGGTTTTGCTTCTGAGGTCTGCATCCCTTTCTCATAAACTGTTTTTGCACACAATGAGCCCTGGATAAATTGTTGTTATAAGGGGACTAAAAAACTCCAACTTTAATTTATCAAGGCCCCTTAAATCTTATGTTTCTATCATCAAGACCACCATCTTTATGAGATGACTTGAGAATTGATGAAAGTTACCACCCTTTGGTAATTTTGTTTTAATCAAGTACTGTGATTTTTGCTAGCCATATTGACAAAGTTCCTCTTACCCAAAAGTTCTAGTCCCAGTACCCTTCTCTTCTGTCTACACAGATATTCCTACTTATGGAAGCCCTTCCATTTTTTTCATCTTAGAGCTGGAAGAAAACTGAGAGATAATTTAATCCAACCACCTTACAACATAGACCTGTGTTTCCCAATATAGTAGCCACTAACCAGCCACATGGTGGCTCTCTTAATATAAATTGGTTCAATTAAATTAAAAATTCAGTTCATCGGTTGCAGTAGTCACATTTCCAGTGTTCAATATCCATATGCAGCTAGTGGCTGCCATATTGAACAGTAAAAATTTAGAATATTTCTTTCATCACAAAGTTTTGCTGGATAACACTGACAGAGACTAAGGATGGTTCTGCTAGAGCCACATGATTACAGATGGTATATAACAGCTTTTATGTTTTTTTTAGCTATTTATGATTTTTGTGTGTATTAGAAATTGTATAACTTACAGCTCAAAGCCATTTTTTTTCATGGTCAGATATTATTGCTGAGGATAAAAGCTAAAATATACATTTAAGATGAGAGTTGGTTCATAGAAAAATACAGTGAAAAGGTTACTTAGATCTGACAAAATTGTGAAAATGTCAGATAGATGAGGGAGGTTTGGGAAGCTGGGGATTAGAATTTAAAAATAAAAATAAAAATAAAAAATGAGTAGACCTTCCAGTATTATCTGGGAGCATCTTATGTCCTCCTAACAAAGATTATCAGATAAAGTGACTAAGACAGAATGGGCAGTGAGATGTACAGCAAGGAAACTTTCTCAGGGCAGAGGAATGTACATAGGGAGAGTAGCCTAAATAAGCAGAGGGACCACGGTAGTGTAAGGGGAAGGAGCACAAAGGCCACGCCTGTGCATGTCAGGCACTTTGGGGGACAGCACAAATAAGGAGAGAGAGTACAGATTTCCAGTTTGGGCAGAGTCAAGAGCCTCATGGAATCATTCACAGTTATTTACAGAGTTTTGAGTTTTGATGTTTATAGTGAATGTCTAATGTGATCACATTTCCAAAAGTCTCAAAACTATAATCTTCCTCGCTACTTTCACTGGCTGCAGTAGAAATTTTATTAGAGAAGATTTGAGTGGAAAGATAAGAGCAATCACAATAAAAGATTATATAATCTCCTAAGTAAATTTTCAAATTTACTGATCCTTGAGCTAATCCAATAAAACCTTCCAATCTTGCCAACTCACATTTTGGGGAGCTACAAGTGTTGATGGTGCTCCTCCAATGGTCTATCAAACAACCCCAAGTGTTCATTACATGGTCAGCATGGTGCTACAAGAGGCTGTAACTCACACATTTCATTTCACTTTCCAAATCCAACATCCCCTGGAGAATATTCAGTACTTTTAGCCAGATTCAAGAAGTCCAAAGAATCTAAGGATCAAACTGACAGTGTATACATAGAGGGTAGAAGCAGTGCCTTCACAGCAAGCATGAGCAAAAGCAGCAGAGGAAGAGCTGTCTTCCTTCAGAAGCTAACAGACAAATGTCATCAACAATATATCCTCAAAGAAGAAGCTGGCAGCTTTTGCAGGCACATGAGAAGTTGCCCCGGGAATTCTAGAAACATTTGGATGGATTTTTGGAGGGAAGAAAACAAGGTGTGAGGTACCATGATTTTGAAGATGGAAGTAACTGGCCAGCAAAATCTGATTGTAAATGTTAACACAACCTGACTTGTCACCACAGAAATGCACATTCTCAGGCTGATTGCGTTGCACTTGGCAAACATGTCTGCCCTTAATCTCACACAAACCCTGTGAGAGTGTTATCCCCTGTGAGGTATCATTGTCATTTCACACTAGAAGGTCATGAGATCCAGAGGAAGTGTGTTATTCAGCTTGGCCTATCCCACAGAACTAAGTCCATGCCCTTAATCTCACTGCTATTTTAAGAAGATAAACTAGAGCCTTCACTTTCAGGGAGCAGGGGGTGGGTAAGTTAGCACACGCAATAGATAAAGACCTTTTGAGTCACTGGGGCTGAGAGGCATTCAGACTGCATTTTATCTAGGATTGGTTCTACTTCCTGTATGTAAGCACTGAGAACCCCTCTAGGTCCAAGGATTAGTATGAAAAAGCAAAACTCAAAAGCCTAATGCCTATTGCTTCCCTTCCAGAAAATCTTTATCACAAAAGATGGACATATACTGATGGGCATATACTGAGCCCCACTAAAGGTGGCCTATTCTAATAGAAAAGAACCTGTTCTAAAGAGATAGCATCAGAAAAAAAGTCATTATGTAGTATGATCAAAAGGCTCCAATTTGCATTTGCCTAAAAAGATCTTCCTACTTGGCTGTTATTGGGTCTCACGTTCACACCAGAAAGGAAGAAACTATTCCTTTTGAGTTTGCTTTCTCTTTTTGAAAAAAAAATGGAGAATTTTTTCTTTTCTTTTTGGCTGTATAGCAACCATTTTCCCTCTCTAACATACCCAGGTATCATATTTCTTTAGAGGAATTAACTTCACCCCTCCCTTGTGGGCAGAACAGCAAACCCAAGTGCCTGTCCTCCTGCTACGGAAACCCAAGAGACTCCTCCTGCCAAAACTTCCCCTCATTATCGTAACCACCACCATCCCACCTCCACCAGCCGAGCAGTGGGCATATGACCCAAGGTTGGCCAGTTGAACTTTCCTAGGATTTTGAATCTTAAACTGAGTTGTCCAAAGAGGGAAGAAACAGAGTCCACTCTTTCCAGCTGCAGTGCCTGGGATATACTCGAGCAGTCCCCATCACTGAGACCTTTCAAAACTGCCTTGTTCCTTTTCAGTGGATTCTATTTTTCACTTAAGTAAGTTTCTGTTATTTGTTAACTGTTATGGGTTGAATTATGTCCCTTTAAAACATGTATGTTGAAATCCTAATCCCTGGGACCTCAGAATATGCCCTTATTTGGAAATAGGATCCTTGTAGATATCATTAGTTAAGAAGAGGTCAAGCTGCAGTAGGGTATGCCCCTAATCCAATATGACTGGTATCTTTATAAATAGATAAATTTGGACACAGACACACATGCAGAAAGAATGCCATATGAAGATGAGGGCAGAGGTCAGGGTGATGCTTCTGCAGGCCAAAGGACATCCAAGATGTCGATCTTGATCTCTGACTTCCAGCCTCCAGAACAAGAGACAATACATTTCTCTTGTTTAAGCCACTCAGTTTGTGGTACTTTGTTACAGCAGCCTTAGCCAACTAATGGAGTAACCAAAACACCTAACCTGACTTTTCTTTTTCAAAGGTGAATATTCCTGGGGAGTTTAAGGGAACACATTTGCATGAAGTTGTTGGTTAGGAAAGACCTGGATAGCCCAAGGAGAGGAGTTGCTACACTGGGCAAATCTACCTAGAAAGTTAACAGGCTAGCCTCTAAATTTAAATATGAATATTTCATAAAGTGCCTGTTTTCCCTGCACTCACAGAAAAAAAAATTAATGAGAACAAGGAGATGATTTTCAAGTTAACAGATAAAGAAAAGGTTGGAAATAAATAATAACACAATTTGAATAGTTCGAGTTTGACAAAAGGTATATGAGGCACTACTGTCAGGAGAAGTTTCTCTGTTACAAGATTTAAGTTTTTTGCTTTTACTTGTTGTTTAAAAAATTATGGATTATATTCACTATTCTCTTGTTGATACCTTGATATAATGTTAGCATCTGCTCTGAGTCAGATGTTAATATGGTGTGGGCAGAAGGCCCAGGTTTGATCTGATTAAGGTAACTGACTTTATCTTTTTAGTGCCCACGGATTAATGGTCCCCAATTAACTCTTATTTTTTCAGCAAATATCTATTGAGTATATACCCTGGGACAGGATAGGCTGGTGAATAAGCAGCAGGTTTTCAACTCTACCTGGGAGGGAGCAGCAAATGATACAGGAATTAATGGTCAGGTGTACTGCTAGGAAGTTACATTTCGTCTGCCAGGTGAAGGTCAAGTGACATTTAGCAGGTCCAAAGCATGGTATGGTATCTGAGGGAGGAGTGTCTCCGGCAGAATAGAAGGTACTATGAAAGACTAGAAGTGAAAGAGA
The DNA here is from genome assembly GCF_014898765.1 of Herpailurus yagouaroundi. NCBI lineage: Eukaryota > Metazoa > Chordata > Mammalia > Carnivora > Felidae > Herpailurus > Herpailurus yagouaroundi. Next base: position 63,316,158 of record NW_024412391.1, on the reverse strand, counting down.
GTCCTTTGGCAATATGGATACACTGAAAGAAGTTCATCGTGGCCAAGAGATGAGGTTAGAGTGACCAGGAAAGCTAATTAAGGGGTGTGAATGATCCTAATGGTAACATGAGAAACCATCAGAGAATTTCAATCTGGGAAGTGACTTGATTAGATTCGCCTTTCTTAAGATCATTCTAGTAGCTGTTTGGAGAATGACACATGGAACAACTAGTCTAGGTGCACAGAAAACGATTAAAAATCTGTTGGTGTGGTGAGAATGACAGAGAGAGATTAAACTAGGAGAGTGGCCATGGAAAAGAAGAGGGTGTTACCCCTGGAAGAGAGAACATGCTATGTCACCTGACTGGGAAGGTTGCATTTCATACCAGTTTGCTCAAGACTGCCATTCTTGCTTGTTGCCTGTGGGCTCCATGAGGATGTATGATAGCTCCAATATGTCTCACTACTAAAGACAGTGAGCCTCCTGATAGATATCCCCATAATATTTGGATGGGAACTCTATGACTACTGGCAGATGCCCAACAGATCGTCTGTGATCTGGTCCATTTACCCCTTGAAGCATAGCATGTCTGGCATACTTACAGCCCCCAACTCATCTACTTTGTCCAGACAACTTTTAGAACCAGGAAATGTTGGATTAGGAAAAACTAGGGTGTGTATCTTAGACCCAGGTCACACTTTATCTGTGGGTTCTGTCACTTCTCTCCCAAATTGCCTTTTCTTTCTTTTCAGCAGTACAGGGGTGGGTAGCAAGTCTACTGGCTAAGCAAAAATCCAACCGGGAAACAAAATGAAAGTGAGGTGCAGCCATTCTCAGGAACACTGAGTTTCCCAAAAGGGAATTCACAGAAGTTCTCTTCTGTTGATTAGGGGTAGGGAGAGTTGTGTTGGTAAGGCTTATTTTCTGCAGAAAGTTGTTTGGTCCCAGCAACTGTTGGCTCCTTGCGTTCAGAATTCTAGGTAACTGGTAACTTTCCTGCACAGATTTGGGACTTGCTGCAACTCAGAGCAAAAATTAAAATTCTGCTCAACCTCTTGTTATAATAGCTCAAACATTTTATTACAAAATTCTTTGGGGCCCTAAATGTGGGAATATAAAATTTTAGCAGGACATTTAAAAAATGGCAGAATGGGTTAGGTATCTACCTTCTGAAAGCATTTGATTGAGCTATGTGGTCTTAAGTATTGAAATGCTTATACCTGCTAGGCAGTGACTATTCTAAGTACTGTATTTACATATACATATAATATGTGAGATTGGCAAAGAAGAGGCAGAACTAACTGAAAGAATGGCATTTAGGGTATGATCAGGAAAAAAGAAAACTGACTTGTGTGGCTGTCTTACCTCCAAATCATCAATCTCAATTTTTATTTTTTATCAAGAGTTGATCTATAGACCAGATCTGGGTGTCAAGAAAATAAATTTTAAGGCCATATTTGAATTCACTGAAGTTTAAGTTCCAAAACTTTGCACCCATCTAAAGTGGTATCGCACTCAAGTGGACTTTGAGTTCTCAATACAATTAAGGCTGATGCTTCTGGCTGTATTTCTGAGGTCACCATGCTTACGTGGCTGATTAGATTCCACTCCTGAGAACAGATACTAAACACATTTCCAATGACAGCAATTGCTTTAAACTCTTTAAAGCTTTCAAAATAGAGAATGTTTCATTTAGAACTCTTAGTTAAAATAATTAGCAATTAAGACTCCAGGAAATTACATTTAAATCACTCCTGTAGAATCCTTGAAAAGTTCCACACCAATTCAGAAGTTCCTGTATGATAAAAGAATAGATTGTTCATTGTTTAAGTTTATGAACTTCTTTTCCCCCAGCTTTTTATTAAATCTAACGTAACTTGAATGTAACTCTAACTGAGCACTAAGTTCTGGGTAGGTATTGTTCCAGGATCCCTGAACTGGTGAAGAGGCATACCTACTGGGATATTTTCTTTGGCCGTGTGACTAATAATGGCTCCTCTTCAACTTCATCCGAAGATAGGAATACCACTTCTATCACAGATCCAAAGATTTTGAAACACCCTTCCTCATTACATAAAACAAACAACTTTTTTTTTTAATTGCAGCAAAGAGGGAACTAAAGCCCATACTTTACACAGTTTCACAAGACACATTGCAGGGGGGAAAGTGACTTAAGAAGGATCAACAGTATTCTAGGGTCTTGGTGGACCTCTAATTCCTGGTAGAGGGGGTCTAATTCCTGGAGGGACATGCCTATTGGCATCCTTCGAGCAGGGGAAAGCCCAGTTGGTGGGCCTTTGGGTGGTCTCATCCTAGGTGGAGGAGCCATAGTGCCTGGAGGTGGTATTGCTCAGCCCACAGGGTGCATGGTCTTCCCCCTCCTGATGGATATTGAGTTGAGGCTGCAGCAATGCTGGTAGCTACTACAGTGCCTCTTCCCTGTGGAGTCATGACCTGTTGGGATGGCCCCCAAGCCCTCAGACAAGCAGTTCTTTCATCAGCTGGAATTTAAGAGGTGACTGAGAGCTGCTGTTGTGAACTTGTGACAATGCTGTCTTTGGTTCTGCTCTACCCTCCTCTGTCCACTCTTTCCCTTATTCAGGATCCATTATTCCCAAGCATACAGTGCCCTATGCATCCTTCTAAAGGACAAGGATCCCTCCTAAGGCAGTGCTTTCAACACTCTGGCTCAATCCTGGCTTACCTTTTCATCAAAACTACCAGCCCTGTGTCCCAGAATCTTTTAGGAAGCCAGGAATTTGACATACTTATCTTAAAGTTTATTTCTACCAAGACATTTACATGAACAGTTGCTTTCAAATTTCAACCTTCAGTACCTTAATCTGAAACAGTGACACTCTGGCAAAGACAGAGGAAGAGCTATTGGGACATGGAGGAGTCCTTTGGCTCTTCCTCAGTTCATATATTCCAATCACCATTTAGTTTTATAACTGACTTCACTCATGTGTTTCATAAAATTACAAAACCTTAGAGCTGGAAAGGATTTAGTGGTAAGTCAACACCTCCACTTTAAAGATAAAGAAACAAAAGCACAGAAAAGTTAAGAAAATAGTTCCACAGTTACAGCCAGCTAGGACTCCTGGCTCCAATTCTGACACTTGTCCCCTTATCTCTTAGACTCTGTTAATGAGCTTTCCAAAAAATATATATGTGTACTGCTAATTCTTTTTGTCTGTGATTCCCAATTGGATGAGGTGAGATGGGGTTGGAGAGAGCATATATACGCATTTCCAAAAGGCATGCTCAGATTTAAGAAGCATAATTAATATCAGAATATACTTCCAAATTGGGAAAATGAAAATGCTATTACTTTGATAACAAAAATTACAAGCAGTAAATTGTAACAAAATAATGGCAGGTAACAATTCCATTCTATGCTTGTCAGTGATTCTCAAAGACTGATGATGATGGGGACTGGAGACACATCAAACCCTCCACAGAAGAGTGAGGCACTTAGCTTCATCTGAAATATATAAAATATTTTGGCTATTTATCTTTTGAAAAATTTGGTTCCAATTCTGAAATGTTTCAAATACAAAAATACAGAAAAGGCATAACTTCACATATCTCCCCACCGTATTCAAAATACGTTGTTCGATCACATTTGCTTATTATGTCTCTTTATTGTTTGACTTTTTTTAAAGATGTAAAACATACAGGCACAGATAAAGTTCACCAGCAGTGTGCCTTCCTTCCCCTCTCTTTGAGTGATACCACCCTGATAAAGTATGTATCTATCTTTGCCTTTTAAGTTATTCCCTTCTACCACATATGCATGGATGCATAAATAATGCATGTTGTTATTTGGTGTGTTTTTAAATTTTATTTTAACCGATACTACTAGTGCCTGTATCTTTTTATAACTTGCTTTTTTCATTAAAGATTCATGAGGTTTTTTTGATAATGGTATATGTAGATCTAGTCAATTCATTTGAACTGCTGTGTAGTATTCCTTGCATAAGTAAACCCAACTTACCTCTCTAGTCCTCTAGAAGGGACAGTTAGATCGTTTTCACTTTTTCACAGTTGTAAACAGTCCTGCAATGAAAATTTTGAAGTACAACTCCTTGTGTACACGTGTGAGAGTTTTTCTAAGACGTATAACTAGAAATAAAATTTTAGGATACATGTGTTTCCATGCATACTAATTAATGAAATACTGTTTTCCACAACATGTGGAAATTGTGGTTGTGACAATTTATTCTCCTGCTGACATTACCTAAGTCCTGTTTCCCTACACGCGTACCAACATTTGATGATATCAGACTTGTCTTTCTTATCTCTTGGGGATGAAATTGTTTCTACTACTATTTTAATTTGCATTCCCTATATAACAACAAAGTTGAGTGTATTTTCATATATGTATAAAGTACTCCACTTTTCCCTTTTACAAACTGCTTTTTCATATCCTTTACCCATTTTGTAAAAGATTGTTTTTCTTTTCTTTATTGATCTATAGAAGACCTTATGTATTCTGAATACTATTCCTCTGTTACTTATATATATGGAAAATATCTTTTCTCAGTGTAGGTTGTTTTGTTTTATTTATTATTTATTTATTTATTTAGCTCTGTTAATGGTGTATTCTGACATGCACAGGTTTTTAATTTAATGAAGTCAAATTTTTCACGGTTTTCTTTTATTTTGCTATTCTTTGTTCTTTAAATTAAAAAATATTGGGGCGCCTGGGTGGCGCAGTCGGTTAAGCGTCCGACTTCAGCCAGGTCACGATCTCACGGTCCGGGAGTTCGAGCCCCGCGTCGGGCTCTGGGCTGATGGCTCGGAGCCTGTAGCCTGTTTCCGATTCTGTGTCTCCCTCTCTCTCTGCCCCTCCCCCGTTCATGCTCTGTCTCTCTCTGTCCCAAAAAATAAAATAAAAAACGTTGAAAAAAAATTTTAAAAAAATATTTAATGTTTTATTTATTTTTGAGAGAGAAAGAGAGACAGAGCGCAAGCAGGAGAGGGGCAGAGAGAGAGGGAGACACAGAATCCGAAGCAAGTTCCAGGCTCTGAGCTGTCAATACAGACCTCGACCACGAACCATGAGGTCACGGCCTGAGCTGAGACTTAACTGACTGAGCCATCCAGGTGCCGCTTTTGTTGTTTAAGTAATACCTTTATCCTGAAGTCATATAATATTATTCTGTATTCTTTCTTGAAATTTTTAAAGTTTTGATTTTTACATTTAGTATTCAGTCCATCTGCAGTTTGTTTTTGTGTATAGTATTAAGTAGGAATCTAGCATTCTTTTCTCTATGGACTAGCCTATTGTCCCAGTACCATTTACAGACCAGCCCAAATTTCCCTTTTACATTGGTAAGGCTACTCCACTTTATGCGAAGTTCCTACACAGGGATGAGTGTTTTTAGGCACTCCCTTCTCTTCCATTGAATTCCCTCCATGTCAGTAACACTGTTTCATTTAATATGATAATATAAAAGTTTACTTCTCCTGGGATAGGTCTCTTCTTTTTATTCTCCTTCTTCTCCTGGTGCCTTATTCTTCATGTCTTTCCATAAAATTATTTTAGTCCATTCTCAGTGCTTCTTACTCTTGTGTGACATTTCGAGTCATCTTATAAAGTCCTGTGAAATTAAATTTATTTTATATGTTAATTAGAGAATTACCATCCTTTTAATATTAAGTTTTCCAATCTTTGCACATGTCTTCTCTCTGTGAATTTAACTCCTCTTTTACGTCCTTTAAGTAAAATTTTGTAATTGTCTTCGTAAAGATATTGCACTTCTCTTGCTATATTTACCTTTAGGTACATTTACTACATTTTATGAAGGATATGAACATACACTACTGATTTTGTACATAGGTCTTATATCTAGAAATCTAGATGAACTATTATTGGTACTAATAACTTGTAGAGTTTCCTACATTTTTCTTTTCTTTTTTAAAATATTTATTTATTTATTTTGAGAGAGAGAGAGCATGAGAGCAAGTGGGGGAGGAGCAGAGAGAGAGAGAGAGAGGCAGAGACAGAATCTTAAGCAGACTCCTTGCTGTCAGTGTGAGGCTCCATCTCACAACTGTGAGATCATGACCTGAGCTGAAATCAAGAGCCAGACCCTTAGCCCACAGAGCCATCCATGTGCCCCTTCCTACATTTTTCTCTGAGACGGTTATATCATGAGCAAAGTCTACTTTTTTCTTTCTGATTTTTTTCACATTTAAAAAGTTTTAAATAATTAATTTGTCTTACTGCACTGGCTAAAGTCTCCAGTACAAAATGAAAATGTAGTGATAGCAAGCATCATTTACAAGGAATTTAATAGAACTTCTAATGTTTCCCCATTAAATATAATTCTGCTGTAAGTTTTTGGTTGGTATTCTATCAACCAAAAGTCTACCAGATTAAGGAATTCTCTTCCAATTCTAATTTTAGTTAAATGTCTGGATTGCTTTTTTTTTTTTTTTTTTACCCTGAATAGGTACTGAATTGTATCAAATCATGTTTTTAATCTGTTGAGATATTTATGTTTTTCAACCTCAATTTCTTTATATAATTAATAAAATTAATAGATTTGTTTAATTTAAACCATCTTGGTATTTCTAAAATGAAATATTGATATCCATTTTAATACACTGTTGGGTTTGTTTTATGAATATTTCATTTACGATTTTGCATCATTGTCACAAATGATATCAGCCCACAGTATTCCTTTGTGGTACTACAATTCTGACAAGTTTGGATTTCCAATGTTTACTGCACTCATTCCATGAGTGCTAAAGCATCTTCATTCTACTCTCTGGAAGAGTTTGTCTAAAAAAGTCATTATATATCTTTCTTAAATGTGTAGAACTTGGCTGTAAAACCCTCTGTTTGATTAACTTTATTTGCATTTATTTGTAACTATGATTCAATTTCTTTAACAGTTATAAAACTATTCATCTTCTATGTAGTCATTTTGGTAAATTTGGTAATTTTTCTAGAATTTTATTTTTTTGACTAAAGCTTTCAAATTTATCTCCATATAAGTTTCTGAATACACACACACACACATACATTCAATCTGCAATTGTCCTTTTTGTTCCAAATATGATTTACCTCTGCCCACCTTCTGTTTCTTTATTATTGTTGCTAAAAGTCTTCCTATTTTGTCTTTTCAAAGAACCAGTGTTTGCTTCTATTGACACTATCATCCCCCCCTTTTTTTCTCTGTTTTATTCATTTTGTTATTTCACTAGATTTTACTTAATTTGGGGGCAAATTGTATGTAAATTTCTAGGCTTGAATTTCCCAGAGAATTGTAAAATGGTGTCTAAGCTCCAATGAAGCAAAGACAAGGGCTCATGATTTCCCAGGGAGATGTCTTCATTTTTACTCAGCTTCTTTAATATTTTGTTATCTCCCCATGTTCCCTAACTGGGTGTTTGTTGTTTTGTTTTGTTTTGTTTTGTCTTGTTTTGTTTTGTTTTAAGGCCACCTTTTCATTTAGACTCAAAACACTTGAAGTGACTTGTCCTTAGGCGGCAGTCTCAGTGTTACCCTTCCTTCCTTGCCTGGGCCCAAGGCCCCCTCTCTGGACTCCACCTAGGTGTTCAAACCAAAGCATCTGGATTCCCAGGGACCCATATGTCCCTCCCAAGGCAGGGAATGCTTAGCCCACTCAGGGCTTCTAGTTGCCATTCAGGTTTCTAGTTCTTTCTTCAGTTATTACTCATGGGGATAATTCTACTTCTGTTTTAGGGGTTCAGATATCCAATAATTTTGTTATTGTTGCTATCATTATTATTTTATATGTTCCCATTTTCTAGGTGTTTGTAGCCAGAGCGTGTCTCTATTATCCTCCATCTTATTGAAACAGAAAACTTTCAACTTATATTTTAAAACACATAGATTCCACATTTTGGTAATTTGTACTTCTGTCTTTGTTAGATTATATTAATAAGTGCTACCACGTATAGAACATGCAACAGAGGTGCAAGATGTGTCATTTTGGTAATCATATTTAGTTTTTACAACTATTTTACAGATGAAAAATCTGAGGATTTGGGGTTGTTGAATAATTTTGCCCAAGATCACATAGTTATTCAGCAGCAGAAGATGCAGCCCACATCTGTCTGACCTCAAAAGAGATGTAACTGATTCTCAAGCCCCTGGGGTTTCTCCCACCATGGCTTGCTTTTTTTTTCCCCTTTTTCTTTTTTTTCTTTCTTTCTTTTCTTTCTTTCTTTTTTTTTATTTTTATTTTTATTTTTGGCTCTTTTGTTAAACATCATCCCTTCCTTATATAAACTACTAGTTACAGGGATTTCAGTAAAGATCTGAAGGGCAGGAAAAACTCTCTATGACTTTCACATAGACACTCTATTTATCCCCTAAAAATTAATAACTATCTTTTGAATAATAATAATTTGTAATTACAAACATTGTAATTTAAGGAGAGATTTAAGGAAAGAGAAAGATGGATTTCAGCAACATCAACTGGATCATTTTTGAAGGTGAATTCCAAGCATGCAAATTTATTTCAAACCTTCCCTGAGGATTGAGTGCAAAGCAGCTGGCTGGTACTTTTAAGCCGCTCACAGTTCGGCACAGCGGCTCCTAATGCTGGCAGAGCTCCTGTGTCACCAGGATCTGCAGAGCGTGGCAAGCCAAATGAAAGAGGAAGTTTGCAATTAATTAAAAATAAATGAAAACAAAAATCTTCCCCCAGTGGCTTGCTTCTCATCTTGGTTGTAATCCACAGTCAACATGTGGAGGCCACGTGGGGCATTTACCAAATGGAAAAGGTATAGGACTGTGTCGAAGAAACCACAGACTGCCGCTCTGGACCACACTAATAATTCTTTTAAATCCTCTCATTCCACCTCGTCAGGAGACATAGCAGCATTTTAAATCTGACTGACCCATATAAATTACCTTTCTACTCATCCGGCTGTGAAATTAACAGTAGAGGAAGACAGGTCCTGTCAAGCTTGCTGTGCTGAGCTGCTGAAGGGCTCAGAATAAATGGGGGGGTGGGGACAAAGAGACATTGTGCTTTAAGAAAACAAGGAGCCCGAGCTGTGATCAGCACATTAGGCTCTGATACGGCGCCTGCTGTTACGGAGCCTGGTACTAACATGGGAAGGGGGTTTAACAAGAAGGAACACGTTGTTTGGTGCCATCTGTTGCACTGAAACATAAAGGGCTGTGAGCCTGGGGGCCCACTGCAAAAGTGGCTGGGACAGACACCACATCCCTCAAAAAGGTTAAGCCATTGGAATTTGAAAAATAAACCCAGAAGGACTTTCCATTCTTAGTGTTGCCTAAACTCACGAGCGTCCTGAAATAGGACACTTAACCTTTCTTGGTCTCGGTTACCTACATATTTATGTAATACTATTACTAGATGTTAATTTAAAAAAAGAGAGCAAAAGAATCTATCTCATAATGAAATTTCATCCGTAAATCATCCTATAATTTTGTGTTGTTCGGAGATGTGGTTTAGAAGAGGTAGAAAGAATCTTTTACTCCTTAAACTCCCGTATTTTATTCCATAGCCTCACCAATCTCCAAAACAACGCCAATAATTTCTTTATCTTACATATGGATAACTAGTCTGATTTTAAGACGAATTTGACTTTATCTTTGTTTTACAGCAGAAAAAGACCAGTCTTATCATTGAATTCTTACGTATTAGAGAATGGAAGACAACAGAAGAGGGAAGATCACCTTGCCAGCTGTCCACTAAGGGCACATGCTTGTGCATGCATGCGCGCACACAGGGACTCGGAAAAAAATCTAGGCTGATGTAAATGTAGCAGCGCTGGCACACGCTTTGGGCCACACTCTGTGTGAGTTGGCCACATGCCAGCATGGAAGCGAGTAGGCAAAGAATAGCTTTGATAACGTTGCATGCCAGTATACCAGAGAAGCACAGGCAAGATGATTAGTTGGCAATTGCTATTAACCATTTTATTAATATTATCGGTATGAAGGATCATGTTGGCGATCTCATATTTATCATCTTATGTTCTCCTCAAAAAGATCTTGGACTGATTTTATTATCCCTCTTTCATAGAAGAGACTCTTTGGCCCAGTGATGTCATATAATATCAAAGATCACAACTTATAAGACAGAGCTGGAATTAAAACCAAGGTCTGATTCTAAAATGTCACATGGACTTTCAACTCTAGAGTTCATTGCTACTCAGAAAGAAGAGAGACGACTAACATTGAAACAGTAATAATAATAATAATAATTATTATTATTATTATTATTATTATCAGTTATTACAGTTCTTCCCCTCTTCTCTTTCCCCAACCCCCTACTTCTAAAAGAGAAAACAAAATCAAGAACATTCTAGAATGGCTTCTTCTCAGACTACTAAAACTAAAAAACCTTGAAGATCATTGCCCATATTCTTCTGTCAAATAAAGGAAGCTGAGGCTCAAAGAGCTGCTTACAAATGGGTCTTAGTCTCAAATGGCAGAACCAGAGCGAGAAATAGACAACACAAATTCCTAGACTAGTGCTCTTAATTTTATACCAAAAAAATGAAAGCATTTTCAAGATCAGGAAGTTGCTTTCCTCATCTTTCACCTGCCTCCATGGTCCTCAGTCCAGAAAACCTTAGAATAATTTGGAGAAAGGTAAAGTTTTCTTTCTTTGCACACCAAATGCATGAAGTTATAGTCAGTGCTTTCTCCCACCAAGAAGGAGAAAACCAATGCTATTATATGAGAAGATGTTGTGTCACTTTTCAGATGAGGCTGTATGTCGACATCAATATATTTTCCTTTTCATCCTTAGCACTCTGACAAGGAAAGTTTTGAATGAGGTCAGTGGTGTTAATTTTACTTCAATTTTAACCTCCCGAGTGAGTTAGTCTGTAGAGTTTCTATTTTGGTAATTTGAGTTTTAGCAGTTAACTTGTACTCTGATATTCTTTATTCCATGAAATTAGACACTAGAGGGAATACATTTGAGATATGAAGAAGTCTCCAAAGAAGAAATTCATAATCTTCAAGCTAGAGAAAATTTGATTTACAGGAAAGTTAAACAACAACAACAAAAAACCCAAGTAAAATAAATTGGGATGATGGAGCAACTCTTCCTGTGTGACTACATATGAATAAATAGGCTAACATTCCTATTAAAAATGTAATCCTTCTCTGAAAATATAATTGAAATTGATCCATCTTTATTTGAGTTTCTATTTAAGTTAAGAAAAATGAGTTTTTATAAGTAATTTTCTGGGCCATTTTGTCTCAGTTCCAAATTTCATCCTTCTTTATTCCTTACTCTGTTTTGGGAAATGGGCCAGAGGTCTGCAACGTGTATTTCTCCTTTACCAGTTGTTGTCCTGCTAGGTTCTGCCAATAGGATGCCCTGGAGGGAGACCGAAGACTAGAAAATGGAAGAAGGTTATTTCTTCTTCCCGTTGGATTCAGCCTCTGGCCGCCTTTAGCACTCTCAGAACCAGGGTCATCACCCTCTCCCCAGGGATAAAACCACTAGGCAGGCAGCTCCCCAAACTCAAGTGCTGAGCCCCAGCTTAACAGAGGCCCTCCTCCAAGCTACTGAGGGGTCAGCACCAGTGAGCACCACCATCTTCCCAGTTGTCTGATTGCTGGTGTCACGGGGCTCTTTCTTCAGTGGATGAGGTGTGACAGCAGCCTAGCACCTCTCCTCAGAAGTCTGAAGGTCAGCTCCACAAAGTTCCTCTTCAACTTCGAGAGAAACTAGAAACAGTTCAGACAGCACCGTTTCTTCGATCCCTGCTCTGCAAGACCCCTCTCCCAAACACTGGATTCCCCTGAGGGTCCCCAGCCCTAGAGTGATAGCTGTATTCTACAGTTATTCCCTCTGTATCTTGGTGCTTTTTGCTTTTTTTTAAATCCTCCAACTCCTGTTTAACCAACTCCCTATATTAAATTTCCTTGTGAAATACCTTAGTGTGTTTTGGGTTTTCCTAACTTTACCGTGACATAGAGGTAATAAATGAGCCAATGTGTGAAGTAGATGAAGTTGGTGACCTAAAGGAACTGGAATGAGGAATAGTAAAGCAGGAAGCTTATAACTATTATTTTGAATCTAACCAGAAAGTGAGGGAAGGAATCTCTCATTTTCTTAAATGCAACTGTTTTCAGCCTTCCAAGGGCTGTCACGTAGTAGAGAACTTATAATCCTACTACATACCAAGAGGGTAGAACTAAGCAGTCCAGAACATGACAGCATGGCAAAGCAGAACTTCACTTTCCATGAGAAAGAACTTTTTACAGTCAGTGGAACCCTTAGCTAGGATGGTCACTGAATAGGAATATTGTAGAAGAGATTCAATATAATATTTTTAAAGCCGCAAGATTCAATGCTTCTAGCAATGGTTGGCAATAAATAGAAAGGTAAAAGAGGGCTGTGTATTGGAGCATCCTTACACTAGGCTTAATCTTGCAATCCAGAAACAACAGAGACCACCAATTGGATTGCCTGTGGGATCAGATTACCCCGAAATTGATCTCTAAAGTGCCTGGAAAAAAGATGCAAGTGATAATTGACTAACGTTGTGGCCTCCTATCTGATATACCAAAGGTGATGTGAGAAGTAAGGTGTTAATTTTAAGAATTAAATAATGCAGGATTGAGGAACCAATTGTTTCCACAGTTGACTGTCACCAGGGGTGTAAACTAGCTAGTGTGTGATATTAAGGACTCTGGAAACTGGCAGTACAACTCTTAAAAAAAATTCTTCTGATATTCTAATCTAATGCTGTTCTGAGGTTTCCTTGTGCGATATTGCATTTATGTAAACCTGCAGGCAGGAATGTCCAAGATAGCTGAGGGAAGCTAACTCCCAGATCAAGTTTATAATGGAACAGAAAAGTAAAAATGAAAACACAGGGACCTTCTAATCAGCAGGTGTTCCTGCATGCTACCCTTTTATTTCCTTTCATTTCAGTACAAGTCTTCTCCCTAAATCCATGCAGTGTCTGAATCTAAACTTTTAAGTTTTGTGGTACACGTTTGATTGGCCTTTTCCTCCTAGCTAAGAAGATTCTCATAGTATTCAAGCCATGAGAAATTCCCAAATAACAGTAGCCCTCTGAGGCAAAAATAATTAGTTATAAAAGCCCCAATAACATGCACGTGCAATGGTTTTAAAGCCTAGCTGAGGGGCGTCTGGGTGGCTCAGTCAGTTAAGTCACCAACTCTTGCTTTCAGCTCAGGCTGTGATCTCACAGTTTGTGGGTTCAAGCCTCACATTGGGCTTGGAGCTGATAGCGCAGAGCCTGTTTTGGGATGCTGTCTCCCTCTCTCTGCTCTTCCCCTGCTTGCTCTCTATCGCTCTCAAAATAAATAAGTAAACATTAAGAAAAATAAAGACTAACTGAATGTCACATGTTTGCCTCTCAGTATGTTTCTGAACGTAAGTAATCAACACAGATACAAGAAGAAGAAAAAGTCATACGTCTTGCCTTCTTTTCATTCCATCTTTCTCTCATCCCTTTAAAGTCCTCTCTAAGTGCTGTAATTCCCTGAAAGCAGTTGAGAATATACCCATGATGGGACTTTCATTTAATTTGGGGAAACATTTCTGCTCCCTGAAAACTCCTTGGGAAGTTTCAGTTTTCAGTCAGAAACCAATGGGGGGCGGGGCGTGAAGTGCAATGTGAAACAGCCAAAGTCCCAAAGTCAAACTCAGACCCCAGAGCCTGTGGATAAATAACTCTGTGCAATGTTATTCATAGTCTTCCCCCAGTAAATATTTACAAATGCAAATATGACAAGACCCATCCCAAGAACCAGCATTATAATGTCGTTTCTGAACAGCCATTTCTTAACATACTGTGTGTTACAAAGAAGTCTCACCGCTTGTTTGCATCCTTTAGAAAACAGATTCTTCTACATCTCTGTAATACAGTTACATGTGATGGCTCTTTGAAGCTCTGTTTTGATTTGGTTTGGTTTTGTTAACACCATGGTCTTCAGGTTTGAGTTTCCCTTAAGTTTGCTCAGAGAGCACCAAATTCTGGTCTGGGAGCCTGCAGTCAAGAAGTCAGGTCTGCATATCAGAAGCAGAACATAGCTAAATGCAAAATGAGAGGATTTAATCAGCACCTATACAGATTTGTTAAGAATATGGGTCGCTAGTTCCATCTCTTCATTTAAACAAAAATGGAATCTTATGTGAGTAGCCTATGAATTCAGAGCCAACCTAAAGTTGACTTTTTGGAGGGCAGCTGTGGCTCTCCCTAGAAGTTCTTACCAACACATCAGGCTACCATGGCCAGTGGAGACCTACAAGTCCATGGACTGAGAACTGATGTCACACAAGGATGCAGGCCAAAAGCAATCATTGGAGTTCTTAATTTGATAAGAGATATGTTAATCACATATAAAGACAGTGATACAGCATCCTTAGCTTTGATTCTGCAGAATAGAATTAAATTTTTACCTTCACCTTTGTGAATCTTTCTCATTCTTAAAGACTCAGCTCAAGTTCTGCCTCCCCAAATAAATCTTCTTAATTATACTCAATCAGTGTTCTCTTCATCTCTGAAGTCTCTAACATATAGTACTTACCTGGGTTGGCAATTATCTTGTCACAGACATATTGTCACCTCCCCAACTGGGTATTACGTTTCTTTATATCCTCTAAAATGCCTAGCACAGTGATAAAGACATACTAAAAACTCAAAAATACTTACTGATTAGATAATCAATTGGTTGAAGGTTTTATCCAAATTCATTTTATACTCCCTCCAATCTTTTTTCTTTTAAGGGGGAGGATCCAGATTTTTTTTTGCTTTACCATTTTGGCTCTCCAATTTATTCATTAGTTGTACAAGATTTTACCTTGGTTTGCACACGTAGACCAGAGATGATATTCAAAACATTTAAAATCATTATGTAGGGGTAACAGAATGGAGCAGGTTACCAGAGGCCACCTATTGTGTCAGGCATTAAGCCTTTAGTTGATGAGTTACAGGCAAGGTTCTGGTATGTAAGAGGATGGCCAGAATGGACAGAATGCCTGGAAGGTAACTAGCAGTGCAAGGTCTTTCTACCAACAGAAATGGATGTATTTCAATCGTTTTCAATAGTTTAGCAACTAGTATGGCAAGAACAGTGCAAACTCATAATTACTAATGTTGGCCTGTCCCTAAAATCTTCAAAAGTAGCAATTGCAAGCAGGGGGGAGAAAGCAGCCACAGGCATGGTCTGTAGCGAATTCAGTTCCCACTCTTATATGTGGAGGTTTTAAAAAACAAATAGAAATATTCCTCATCCTTTTTCCCAGCTTTATGTAGTCATAATTTATATGTACTTTAGAATTAATTGAAACTATCAGGACTTTGTTTCTAAACTACAGCTTGGAGTAATTTATTTTAGGACTACCCAATGGCACTTAGTTTTAAATATTAATATTTGTCATTTTCTGTGCATTCGCTGACCCTGCAAACAATATTATGAAAAATTGTTATCTATAGGCATTCCATTTTGTTTCAAGAAAAATACTTAGGAAAATTCAAAAAAGATACCATGCAATAAGATAAAATATATTTGGTATATGTGGAATGAACCAGATAAAAGTTTAGAAAAGATAGAATTAGGAGTGATGTTTGTATTCAAAGTACTTGCTATAAAGTCTGATACATTTGCAAAAAGTGAGCTATGAATTTGGGCTCTAATCTTTCTAGCAGATAAAATGCAGAGGGAAACATCAGTTATAAAATACACAGAGTCCATTGAGATAAAAACAAACCAATTGCTCAAAGAAACACACTGATTCATTCTCCTGAGACTGCTATCAATAATGAAGGTGTTTTCTTAAAATGGAATTCTTCTACACAACTATTTTCTTTAATCAAAAGCTTTATGTAAAAAACAAATAAACAAAAATAACCTTACTTTTGCAAGTTCCCCACATAAAATGAACTTAGTTTATTCAAGCCCCTCTTCTTCCAACAAAATTCCACAAATGATCAAAACCCCATGAGTAAATAAGCCAATCTTACAATTCTGAATATTTATCTGAGTAGTCTGATCCTATTAGAAGTGTTTGTTCCCTCTGACCTGTCAAAACCTGAATGAAATAGACAGATTTATATAACATATTTTTGGCCCTTGTATCTCCTCAAAGAAAACAGTAGTCAAGTGTCAAGGACAAGTTCAGCCCTTGTAAATATGCCACAGCATTGCCAACCTCAAGCCTAGAATTCCATTTTGAGCAATTACTAGTAGGCCTGTTTAATTTGAAATTCAATTTATGTGGCTCTTAATTCTAAGCAACTCCACTGTGAGAGAGAGGCTCTTCTAGTATACATTTGGGATATGTCCCTTTGTGTTTCTGAAGAAGAGATGTGTTTTAGAACTTTTTGTTATAGATTGATGTAATTGGCTTCAGTGATTCAGAAGCAGCATTCATTTCTGAGGCATTTATGGAAAATACATATTAATAAGCCAAGAGTCTCTCTCTCTCTCTCTCTCTCTGTCTCTCTCTCTCTCTCTCTCTCTCTCTCTCTGTCCCTCCATTTCCTAAGAGGCTTCTTGGAGGAAACTGGAAGGTGTGATTTTTTTGTCATTCCATCATGCTGTCTTTTCTCATCCAATACGCTAAATCAGATAACCACAAGGAGCAAAATAGGGACAGAGTTGGAAAAGACCTGGGCTTACGCATCACGGTGATCACAGCCTCCCTGAAAGCATAGTGCCCAGGAATCAAAAGTCTGGGGGCTGGCACTGCAGTGCCCAGGAGGCATGCAATTAATGTGATGCAGTCATGAGTAAGAGAACAAAATGTGTGTCATTTTGATCATTTTGCTATTGACCCACCAAATCATCAAACCCTCAGAGGCTCAGTCGATTTTTATGGTTAACTTTCAGAATACATGATAAGGTTGAAGCAGGTACATTTTCAACTTTTTCTAAAATTCAGAACATATAATTAGTATTACCTTGCTTGCTTTAATTGTTCTGAAACTGTAGAGGACTTGAGGAACTATACAAAATTATTTGGTTTAATGAACTCAGTTTTCAACTTATCTAAGTCACTAATCTTATTTCCCTTAATAAGGGCATGAACAAAACTCCCCTGGCTCATTAATCCTGAAATCAGAAGTCAACTCCAAAGGGAAAAGTACTTAATATACTTAAAATGTTGAACATTTTTACAGCCCTTTCTCATACAAAGTCTTATTTAAACCTATCTTATGAGAAAGTTTTTTTTAGCTTTGAGAGTTTTTCCCCTAGCATGGGTGCCCTCAATGGGCATATAATAGAGCCTTAATAAGTACTCATTGGCAGAAAAGGAAGGAAGGAAGGAAGGGGAGGAGGGAAGGAAGGGAAGAAGGAAAGCAGGAAGGAAAGGAAGGAAGGAAGGAAGGAAGGAAGGAAGGAAGGAAGGAAGGAAGGAAGGGAGGGAGGAAGGAAGGGAGGAAGGAAGGGAGGGAGAGAGGGAGAGAAAGGTTCATTTTACATATGAGAAAATTCAGAGTAGTTAGAGATTTGTCAAGGCATATTGGGCTGGTGGGAATAATCTCAAGTCTTTAAATCCACCATTCTTTATTGCTCAAAATGGCTTTTGCTCTGCCTAGAGAATAAAATAAAATTTTTCATTTTTTAGAATATCACAATATCATTATTTGTGATCTCCAAATTGTTGTTCGCTGATAAAACTTGATTTCGTTTGTTCACCAGTCTCTTATTCTGCTAATTTTTATTATTATTCTACTCATTGTAATGAAAGATTAACTCTAGCTGCAAACATATCCCAAAATTAAACCAATATTGTCAAGTGTTACTAGCAACTTTAAGGCATAACTTCGGTATTTAACTTTTTATGCTAATTCTTAATTTGTTTCCAAGGCTTTGAACAGAAACTTCTCATTTGCAACTCAAACCATAGGGGCATGGTTTCTTATTTTTTTATTGTTGCTAATTTCTCCATGTCACTCATTTTAGCTCCTAAGCAAATAACTGAGTTTTTCATTCAAACTTCTCAGAACTATCATAGTAAAAATAAGAATACATAAAGGTGCAAGATGTATATGTGGAAGATAATGTGGCTCACGCATACAGTGAATAATAAATGTGTGCTCAGACTATTTGTTTCAGACTGTTGGTGATTGCACAATGCCACCAGTGTAGATTGAATTGTATCCCCTCAAAATTCATATTTCCAAGCCCTAAACCTCAGTGTGATGACATTTGGAGGTGGGACCTTTGAGAGGCAGTTAGGGTTGGATAAGTTCATGAGTATAGAGCCCTCCTGATGGAATTAGGGGCTTTATAAGAAGAGGAGAGAAAGATACCACTTGCTCTCCACCACGTAAGGACACAGCAAGAAGGCTGCCACTTGCAAGGCCCGAATAGAACTCTCACCAGGTTCAAACCAGCCTGAGCCTTGATCTTGGACTTCCCAGGCTCCAGAGTCAAGAATCCAGGGATTTCAATCCCAGTTATATCTTAGTGAGTGACCACAACCTCATTGAAATTTCTTTTTCTCATCTGTAAAATAGGGCTGGTAATAGAATCATGAGAAAATAAATTTTTGTTGTTTATGCCTCCTAGTCAATGGTATTTTATTGCAGCAGCCCAAGGAGATAATACATGTGCCAACAATTTTAATTTAAAATCTAAATTGTACTTAGTCCAATTTTAGACATGTTTAGAACTATGTTTTAGGCTTTTTACCATTTAACAAATGCTTCCTGGCCATTTCCATGATCAATCCTTGCCAATATCACAAGTATCATTTCAAGAGTCTCACCTCCTTTTCATAAAGAAACTTGATGCAGGCAGGGCTATTAAAATATCATGATAGTTTGTCAGATTCCCACTGAGCCACCAGACTTCTACTTGAGGGTCAAAGCTGGTTTCTTGAGGCCCACACAAACTCATCCGTTATGAGTCATAGATTTCTGGAAAGGGCATTCAATGCTAAGGATTCAGCGGTACAAATTAAATTTCCCCTACCTCCCTGACCTTGGATATTTTTCTATCAAAGTTCCTGCAACATAGTGTTATAATTTTACATATCAAAGTCTCTCTCCTGGGCTCTGGACCATGTCTCATTTGTTATTGTTTTTCTTCTTAGCACTGGGCATGGAGGCTGGCATCAAATGGACCTTCACAATTGTTTGGTGAGTAAATAAAGAATTAAATGAAAAGACTGAACTAACATATGAATGCAACATGATAAAGTAATTAAGAGTGTGGGCTTTGGAGTCAGGCAATTTGGATTCGAATCCCAGTTATGTCATGTCCTAGTGAGTGATCTCAGCATCATTGAAATGTCTTTTCCTCATCTGTAAAACAGAGCTGGTAACAGTACCTCACTGAAGTGAACAAACAACAAGATAGTGCATATAAAAGACTTAGCATAGTACAGGCATCAAAGATGTTACTCTGATGAGTTGCCCCACCTCTATAACTATGTATGTTGTCTCAGCATATTTCTTATCTCTCTTTACCCTAGTTCCTAGTAGAAAAAAGGGGGATCATGTGGTTTACCTTAGAGAGGTAAGAAAATTCAATCAGAGAATACAATGAGTTGAAAATAAAACACAAATGCTAGGCATGATTGTTATTATTCCACTGTGCATAAAAGTAATCTCTTGGGAAAGCAGTAGTAAAAAAGTAGAATGAGCCTGAAACTCAGATTTGAGAAGCGGTTTTAATCTTGGTTCTGCGCACCTAATCCTGGACAAGGCACCTGAATTTCCTGGGCCTCCATCATCTTTTCTAGAAAGTAAGATGGTAGTCTAGATCATTTTTCAAATAGATTCTATGTCTAAAATTGTATAAGCCTAAGTCACTGTCATTTATACTTCTGAATTTTTATCTCTTGCCTGATAATACGGCTATGGAACTTCACTATATCTTCTGGAGGGAAATGAGTAGTCAACAGATAGTTTAGAGGTGGGCAAGCTGAAATGCTATGTGACCATTCTGCAGTCCAGCAAAGGTCAGTGGTGGAAGACACAGATTCAGAAAAAGAGATGCCTACTCCTAGTTCAGGAAGATGCTTTCCCACTGAGTTTCAACTGATTCTATGTTTAAAATTCTTCTAGTTAAACAAGTTATGGTACCTGTAAAGGAATATAGTAGATTCATTAAAATGATGTGGTAGAAAAGTTTTAATAAGATAAAAAGATATCGATGAAAAATTGTTTAAAAAATGGACGTATTATATATTCGTTGTGTGCACATATACATACACATGCACACACTCACTCTAGATGTTAGTTATATTGGCAGTTTCTGAGGATAAAAGGACATGAAGACTCATTCAGGTGGGAGATATACTAAGGAATTGAAAATACATTAAAAGATCTGAGGATCAGGCAAAAGGATTGACTTAAGTGTCTCTCTACAGGTGCACAGTTCCCTGATACTTCAGATTTTGTGCGTTGTTTGGAAGCTATATATATATATGTATGTATGTATATATATGTATATATATGTGTATGTATATACATATATATATGGAAACTATTGCTTGCTCAACAATTTTTTGAGAAAATGTATACTAAAGCCTCTAGCCCAGTGACTGTCCACACTAAGTGTTGAAGAAAAGTTAGTTCCATTCTCTCTGTGAGGCTCTACTCAGCAAGAGGGGAAAAAGCATATTTTTCTCCATAATTTAATCCCTTTTCTCAAAATGTCCTCTCAAATAAACCCACTTCCCTCCTGATTTTAGAGGTTGGGAAACAGCAGTTTATTACTTCATGCCTATCCAACTCTGTTTTGGTTTAATTCTGTACATTTACTGTCTGGATATATTTAGGGAGAAAGAAAGTATGAGATGCAAGAACAAAGCACTATTTTTAGCTGTGTCTATGATAGAATTACATGATATATTGATTTTATAACTCAGTTTTTCATCAATATCTCTTGAAGTCAGTAAGAATTTTTCTTATTGCTAAACTTTCTTTATTTCTGGCACTTCCCCTCTGACCATACACACACTTATTCCTCAGTCCTTCCATACTTAGTTTTTCCTTTTTTTTTTTTTAACTGATCTCTTATTAACAAAAAATGAAGGAGATGTTTCAGGGATCGAGTATATTTTAAAGGTAAACAAACAAACTGAAATGGACTGAATGCATTAACAATATATCTTGTACATAAAAATATGAGAAGCCTTTTGTTAATTCCATTGTCTTAGTTACTTTATTTGTCTGGGATGTTATGTTCCTATTTCTTTCCCAGGAAATTACTACTTCTTTGGCCAAGGTACAGCCAATCATCTCTTTCAAACTCATGACCACACCATCCATTTCATTTTCCAACCTTAGCTTATGCGGGTATTATAATAATAGGATGTCTGTAACAGCTACAGCAGATGGAAATGCAATTTATGTGTTCCCTAAAATATTAACATTTGGACTTCTCTAGATCAGGCAAATAGAGAGGAATGTGGGGAGGAAGAACAAGATTTGGGAGATTTGTTTACTACTATGAAAACCTGCCAGTAGCCTATATAATACTTACAGGTCTAAGATATTATGCTAAGCCTTATTCTCAGTTTAAAAAATACAAATTAAGATAATTATAAAACAGTAGTTCTGAAGCTTTAGAGTGGTTAAGAATTGCCTTGAAAGTTTGTTCAACATGGGGATTTCCAGATTCCATCTCAAGAGACACTTTGAGAAGATCTGCGAGAGAGCTCGATTTCTGAACATTTTAACAAACGTCCCAAGTGATTCTGATACAGGAGCTTCATACCCCATGCTTTGAGAAAAATTGCTTGATAGTCCAAAACCATGCCTGATAAGTTAGCAAAATAAGTGAAATTATAAAATCCAAAATTGATGGGACTGTGAATAGGGACATTACTAATTGCATTATGAATTTGATATAAATTTTAGAACAATACTCAGCAGAAACTGTGAAAACAACCCAGAGCCTGTTGCCTGGTATTTCTTTGGGGAGCGGGAGGAGCATCATAACCCCAGAAAGTATCCTAGAATATTTACTTTAAAGTTATTTAAAAGACAATGAAGTACTATTTTAATATAAAATATTAAACAATAAAAATTATTAACAATAAGCAATTTATCTATTAATAAATGTTTAGTTAGTACTACTATGAAAGATAAAGTGCTACACCCTTTATGAATATTATCATTTAATTCTCATTGTAAGAATACCTTATTATGGCTGAGCAAATAAGATTTACCAACATGAACATACACTATGTAGCTATTTTGGTCTCATGTTTGAGTCATAATGATTCACAGAGATATATAAACTAACATAAAGTGAAAAGGGAAAAACACAATAACCTAATTACAACTTTTAATAGAGATGTAGGGATTAGTGATATAAAAGAATAGCAGTGTGTATTAGATGTTTAATCAAATTATTTACTTTACAATTTTTTATTCTATTTTTTTTTAATTTATTTATTTTGAGAAAGAGACAGCACAAGCAGGGGAGGGGCAGAGAGAGAGAGAGAGAGAGAGAGAGAGAGAGAGAATCCCAAGCAGGCTCCACTCTGTTTGCACAGAGCTGGATATGGGGCTCAATCCCATGAACTGTGAGATCATGACCTGAGCCAAAACCAAGAGTTGGATGCTTAACTGACTGAGCCACCCAGGTGCCCCTACTTTACAATTTTTTAAGAACACATAATTTCATATGTTCACAGGCTAAAACAAGGAATGAAATAATTTCAGTATGTCAACAATTTGAATATTAGAGGATGGAAATTATAAAACAACCAATATGTTCAAATGAATGATGGTATTACATATAAACATATAAAGAGAAAAGATAGTAATGAGTTTTATATGGTCTAGATTAAGATCAGAAGTTCAGAGTTAATTCCAAATGATTTTTTGAAACTTAGAAATATTTTCCAAAAGGTCTAGGTAAAGGGGCACCTGGGTGGCTCACTCAGTTATGCATCCAACTCTTGGTTTCAGCTCAGGTCATGATTTCATGGCTTTGTCGGTTTGAGCCCCACATTGGGCTCTGCACTGTCAGTGCAGAGCCTGCTTGGGATTCTCTCTCTCCCTCTCTCTCTGCCCCTCCCCCACTTGCACTGTCTCTGTCTTTCTCAAAATAAATACATAAACTTAAAAAACAAGGCCTAGGTAAATTTTAGCAGTCAAATAAACACTGGATTTTACCATTTCCCCCAGTCTTTTTCATCAGCTTTGGCTAGCAAATGATGGTCAGGTTTCTCTTTCCATCAGCAAGACCACCTGGATTCCATCTCCTGGACTCCCTTCTTTCAGTAATGAATCATGATTTCAGTTATTCCCATATATACTGTTAAATAAAGCCACAGAACAGCTATAAGGATAACCCCTATGATGGCTCAGGTCCCGACTTACATTTTATGTACAGATCAGTCTCTCACTGAAATTTCTTGTAAGTCTCTTAGAATTGGCATATTGCCAAAGAGATGTTGCTATTCTTGGTAATTTTAGTCTTAAAAAAAGTATGTGTGCTTTTTTTAGTATATAGATGTAAAATATAAATCTGTATATATAAATCTAATATTCTGTATACACACAGACATACATATGAATTTACCCTAATATCAAAGTCCATTGGAAAAGTTATTTCAAGTTGATTGACATTTAGCCACTCGGAGAAAACCTGGCAGATTCATTCCAAAATAATTAATTTTTCCTGAAAACACTCAGAGGTCTGTTTTCCAAAAGCAGTCCTATGAGCCATGTGCTGTACTGGTAAAGGCATACTTCATTGGGCACCATCATTGCTTTCCTATCTGGAAGCAGGTGGCCATTAATATGAAATGTTATACTAGCACTGAAATGAAATCCATGCATAATCAGTGACTTTGGAGAGTGCAGAAGTGTTTGAAAGTCTGAAAACTGCTCATTTCCTCAAATAAACAAGTCTTCATTCCAAACGCTTCAAAAAGAGAAAATGAGCCACTGGTATCAGATATAAAGTGGTTTCCAAACATTCTGCATTTGTAGACATTAAACCACCTGGAAAAGTGATATGTAGAATTGGAATCCTTCTGTTTAAAAGCAGACTAAGCACTGGGATAGCCCAGAGTAAGCACTGTGATGGTGGCCTTAGTGCATGCTCTCTGGCGCACATTTTATCAGTCACTCTTCTGAACAAACCTTTTGGGCCCATCAGGCTTCTAAATGTGGTAGCAAGGGAAACGGGCAGAGGGCAGCTCATTTACACCCTCAACTCACTATGAGGGAGAAGCTTTAATGAACAGTGGCTTCAGCTTTTTCACACATCATCAGTCCACACATCTGACACACTCAACCAGCCATGATTCGAACTCAAAATGGGTTACGGCACAAGTCAAAACTAGGATTGTCCTAAAGAATTTAGATCTGTGTCTTTGCTGAATTCTGGTTTAACATTATGCCTTATTTTCATGAAGGACTATCCTCTGAAATACACACAGAACTCTCAACACTCAACAATAAGAAAACAAACAACCTGATTTAAAAGTGGTCCAAAGAGGGGCGCCTAGGTGCCTCAGTCGGTTCAGTGTCCGACTTTGGCTCAGGTCATGATCTTGCAGTTTGTGAGTTCGAGCACTGCATCGGGCTCTGTGCTGGAAGCTCAGAGCCTGGAGCCTGCTTCAGATTCTGTGTTTGCCTCTCTCTGCCCCTCCCGGGCTCACACTCTGTCTCTGTCTCTGTCTCTGTCTCTGTCTCTCTCTCTCAAAAATAAATAAACATTAAAAAAAATTAAAAGTGGGCCAAAGACCTTAACAGACACTTCATTAAATGAGATATGCAGGTGGAAAATAAGCATATGAAAAAATGTTCCACCACTATGTCATCAGGGAAATGCAAACTAAAATGCAATACTACTATACACCTATTAGAAGGGGCAAAATCTGGAACACTGACAACACCAAATGCTGATGTGGGGCCACCGGAACTCTCATTCACTGCTGGCAGGAATGCAAAATGGTAAAGTCACTTTGGAAGGCAGTTTGGTGGTTTCCTAGAAAACTTAAACATACTCTTCCAATATCTGACAATCACACTACTTGGTGTTTATTAAAAGGACTTGAAAACTTATGTCTATACGAAAACCTATATACAGATTTATATAGCAGCTTTATTTATAATTTCCAGAACTTGGAAGCAATCAAGATAAACTTCAGTAGATAAATAGATAAATAAACTTTGGTACCTCCAGATGATGGAATATTATTTAGCACTAAAAAGAAATGAGCCATCAAGCTATGAAAAGACATAGACCTTACATATATATATATTACTTAGTGAAAGAAGCCAATCAAAAAGGCTATATACTATGTGAACCTAACTATATGACATTCTGGAAAAGGCAAAACTGTGGAGACAATAAAAAGATCAGTAGTTGCCAGGGTTTGGAGAATGGGTTGGGATGAATAGGCTGAGCACAGAGGATCCTCAGGTCAGTGAAAATACTCTGTATGATATCATAATGGTGGATACATGTCATTATACATCTGTCCAAACCTATAGAATGTATAGCACCATGAATGATGCATGATGTAAACTATGGACTTTGGGTGATCATGCTGTGTCATTGTGGGTTCATCAATCGTAACAAATGTACCACTCTGGTGGTGGATGTTTATAATGGGAGTGGTTATGCATGTGTGGGGAAAAGGGATATATGGGAAATCTGTGAACCTTCCGCCTTGTGAGCATAAAACTGCTCTAAAAAATAATCTTAGTAAAAAAAAAAAATTCTAAGCAAAGTAGAATCAGTGGATTAAGTATCTATTCTCTCATGTTGACTGCTTTAAAACATGTCATGTTCATTTGGTTATCTAACCTAACCATGCCTTTGCATGCCATGCTCACACCACTACAGTAGATCACATATGTATTTGACCTGTATATCCAATAAAGCACAAACTGAAACTTGAGAAAAACTTAAGAGAAGCCTGCACCACTCCAGGCTGTTTAGAAATCTGAAAAACAAACTCAAATGCTCTTTTGAGTCTGTAAAACAGCGTATTCAGTGAGCCTGAATATTTTCAGAATATGAAAATATTCTGCCCTTAACCTTATAGAATGTCTTGCAGAGAGCCAGGTTTGTTGAAATTATATTCTTTGGTTTCAATATGTCCCTTTCATGCAAATGAGCCTAGCCTCTTGTCTCTTCTCACCAGGATGCCTACTGCTTATTTCTAATATGTTTGTCTCAAGTTTGAGAACTTTGCCAAAATCACAAGCTGCTAGAACAACCTTTCTCTTTTTAATTTCCTTCTTTCCCGACTAAATCCTTAATTGTCAAAAATATTAAAAGGGAGATAATCTCTCACTGGAGCATTTGTGAAAATTACAGAGTCCTCAGTGACTTCCTATGTGACTGGGACCAGCTGCTGATAGTAACTCAGATAACAATGTGTTTCAAACAGCTAATCTAGTGAGGCTTTCTAAAAATATTAATAATAAAATCCAAGTGATTTAATTTCTCTAGATGAGTATAACGCAAGCTCACTGACTCTGTGCGTCATCGGGCTGTGGTTGCTAGGAAATCCATGAATAGAACTTAATATGCATTCAGCAACAGGCTGCAGACGCAATTTATCTCCATGGATGCTCCCTCAATTGCCTTTGAAATGACATTAAGATAACTTTGAAGCATTTGAGACAAGCCAGAGTCAGTGAGCACAAAGGAAACAGGCCATTTTTGGGCAACCATCTGGACTTCCTGCATAGCTTTTTGAAAGTTCACTTTCCCTGGGCTGTGCATATCTTAATGCATATTCCATATAGGTAGGGATTATGGAGCTATGGCCATATTGTGAGTAGCAAATGAGGGACAAAGAATGATGCAAAAGTGTGGGCTTTGGAGACAGATGCATCTAAGGGCAAATTTCAGGCCAGAAACTCACTAGTTTGGGTGCATAAACTTTTCTGAGCTTCAGTTTCCTCTTGTATAAAATGAGAGTAATGATATTCGACTTACAGATTGATTGTAAGCATTAGATGTGTGTATCTAAAGCCTGACATACAATACCAGCACAATTAATGATATGACAAAAGTAGCAGTGGAGGGAAGTAGCAATAGTAGCTAGTTTGGTAGAATCGCAGCCGCAGAAGTGCTAGAGTAGTTATTGCTACCAGTACTACCACCACTATGATAACTGCTACTACCACTACTCCTACTGGAAATAACTATGTAAGAAGACAAGAATCCTTTAGCTTTAAAGCTCTGTATTAATCACGGTGACCTAAAAACAAACTAAAGAGGCAGAATAGTTTATAAAGAGCCCCAAGACAGTCACTTTCACCAGATTTCACTAAATTTAGCATTATAGTCAAGATTCCCGAAGGGATGCAGGGGAAGAAAACTTTTCCCTTCTTCTCTTCTAGGTTCTTTGGCTGGCCAAATCATTAAATTTTTATAAAACAGATTCATGAGAGGAAATCATATTTAAATACATACGTACAGGAGCTCCACAAAGATATAAGGGACTCCCCGACTGGCATCTTGAGCTAAGCAGAAAGGGGTAGGAGTCTGGGACCTCAAATAGGAGGAAGACAGTTTATAGGAAGGTGGGAAGAGTAAATGGTAAACAAATGTTTGCTGTGCAAATGAGAAGTCTTTCTTATGTGAATAAAAAAAGTTATCTCTGATAGTAGTGCTCTTCCTGATACAGGCTCCCTATCTAAATTTTTTTAGGCAGTTAATGGGGAGGTAAAAATCTCTCCTTGGGTCTGTTGGACCTTACCCATCTTCAGCTCAAAATAATCCACATGCCAAAGTGGCACATTCTGGGGTGAACTGCCCTGATCCCCATCATTTAACGAAGGATGTGGATAATGGTGCCACCCACTGGTAGGACAATTTGTTGGTGGTAGAACTTTGATTTTTGTTTTGTTTATACTATGAAGCCCAAGTCCCCTGTTTCATATTATGAAGAATTCCTTGTTTTTATATCTGAGTAGTCCTCATGGCAGAGATACCAAAGACCTGAACAGTTATACTCCTTCTATCTGCACTGGGAGGTTTCTCTCTCTGTTTTCATCCATTGGTCTGGAAAACATTTTAAAGGACTTCACTATTACTCTATCTGAAAGGACTATGCAAGGTCTAGTCAGAATAATCTTCCTTATAATGGGCAGTGTCTACACAGCCAGCCAATAGGAAAGAAAGTTTGACAGTCCTTATGATTTAGAAGAGTAAATATTCTCCAATATTTTCCCAGTGTGACTTGAAACTCCATGTACCCATTTCTCTGCTCATTCCTGGGAAAGTTCTATTTCTCTCTTCTTTCTAGATCTTGAACAAACATGCTTCTGAAAACCCTAAATAAAGACTCATTTGATTTTAATCATGGAACAAACACTTCTTTAAGGATCCCAGCAGATGATGCTGCATCAAAATTGTCTTATATACATGACTGGAAGGATTTTCCCTAATTCTTCTGCTTCTCTGCTTGGAAATTCCCTATTATAGATGTACTCAGCAAAGCAATAACATTTAAAATGCAGTGCTCCACATGGGAGAAATATTTCTTAAGGAAAGATAGCTTGCCTCCTTTCTTTCCTTCCTGCACTACTCTATTCATATTGAGTGCCATGCCCTGTCCCCAACTCTGTGCACATACCCGGGGCATACATAATCCATCCACCCAAGTGTCTTGCTGGCCATACCCTTCTTGGAAATACCCAGACCCCTGCCCCCATCTCCTGTCCTGTGACATTTTTGGACCAGGCTAGATAATTTAATAAACTATTTTTAAGGTGTTAAAGATTGATAATTATTTCATTGATTCAAAAATACTTATTGTCAAAAAACAAAAACAGTAACTGTCTGGAGGCTGAGGGTATAGTGGAAAGAGCATTGGATTAAATTAAAGGAAGCTACAATTCTAGCCTCCTCTTCTTGAAGACTTGGAGAGGAGAGGTATGGCAAGGAACACAAACTTTTTTCCATATGAGGAAAGACAGGGAATTCTGGACAATTAAAGTGCAAGTAAGGGCACCTGGGTGGCTCAGTCGGTTAAGCGTTCGAGTTCGGCTCAGGTCATGATCTCACAGTTTGTGGGTTCAAGCCCCATATCAGGGTCTGTGCTGACAGCTCAGAGCCTGGAGCCTACCTCAGAGTCTGTCTCCCTCTCTCTCTGCCCTTCCCCCGCTCGTACTCTGTCTCTCAAAAATAAACATCAAAAAATAAATGAAGTGTAAGTAAAGTAGAATGCATGTTAAACGCATTCAACACAGTTGGAGCTTCATTTTGTGGTCACAGGGGAGTTGCTGAAGGTTTAGTTGAGAAGAGTTTTATAACCAGAGTTGTAATCTAGGATAGGTATGCAGGAATAGAGTACAGAATCAGTTGTACTTAGGAGCATGGAAGTAGCAAGACAAGTTAGCTTTGCCTCTGACCTCTCCATCTGGCTCAAAGATAGCATGGAGGCCTGAACAGATCAGTGATTATGGAATATAGGAGAACTGAGTGCAACATAGGCATCTCCCTGACTCTGTTCTCAGGATATTTGGCTACTCCTGCTATCTCTCTTTCCCCACATGCATTTTTGCCTGGTTTGTCCTCAGAAACAGTTATAAGAATCTCAAGAGTACTTGCAAGCAGGCCCAGGACAGACGTGGGAAGCATAAAGATACCAGCTCCAACCAAGAAGTATTTTTTTTTTTTTTTTTACTATTTACTCTACTCTACTCAGAGTGGCATAATTGGATTGTAAAAAACAAAAGAACAAAATGGTGAGTGACAGACCGAAGCAGTCATTTCAACCAATCTCAAAGTACAGAGGAGGTAACTGAGTCACTGAGATGTTGAAAGGCTTGTCCAAAGTCACACACTGAAAATAAGAGTGAGTCCAGCCTCCTGGCTTCCCCTTGAGTGCCATTTTCAGGCTTCTACCAAGAGCTTCCTGACAGCAAGCTGTGTTTTTCCAGTGACAAAAGTATCCAAGGTCACTTTAGGATAGAGATTCTCACCCGGGGCTAGGGAAAGGAGGGAACTAGAAGATGTCAAGAGGCAGTCCATCAGTGTCTCAGTTACTACAAGGCTTTGTCTGATAATCATCAAGTTCCTGCAATCCCTGGGTATCCTACACTAAAAGGCTTTAATAGCCATTTCAGTATTGAAAACCACTGAACTTGACACTGTCTGTCAAACGTTTCTCTACATGGTTACCATTGTTAGAGATGATTGAGATCACAGGTAAGCTGAGTCTGTGCTCAGCCCCATGAAACAGGAGCATGTTCTCCAAACCCCTGGTCAGTTCGGTTTCTAATTCACCACCAAAAATTAGGGTTTTTGAAAAATATCCTTTCTCTTTTTAGAGACTGTGAAAACTTAGGGAGTTTCATTTGACTGTCAGTTTTACTTTGCAACCTCTGTGGAGGGAAGAGCATGAGACATAGAAAGAAGTATGAAGGGTGTCCAAGAGGTCAGACTTTACTCAGTGTTTGCTAGTTCAAGGTTGGGGGAGGGAAGGGAGAACTTCTGTTTAAATGCATTTAGAAGTATTCACACATTGTATTAATCAAAAAAAAATAATGGGATGCCTGGGTGGCTCAGTCAGTTAAGCATCCGACTTCAGCTCAGGTCATCATGTCACAGTTCATGAGTTCAAGCCCTGTGTCAGGCTCTGTGCTGACAGCCCAGAGCCTGGAGTCTGCTTCAGATTCTATGTCTTCTTCTCTCTCTCTGCCCCTCCCCTGCTTGTTGTGCTCTCTGTCCAAAATAAATAAACAAACATTTAAAAAAAAGAAATAAAAAAATCACAAGTGACATCTAGACAACTGGTTTTTAAAAAGTGGTTTGTCTTTACAACTTTCCATTTGAACAGGAAATTATAGAGCGGTAGAGTGAAATAGCACTGAGAGGGGGCCGGGTTTGGTCCAGGTCTGGCCTTTGCTGGCAGGGTGGCTGTTTTGCAGGCATGTAGCCTCACCAAACTTCAGTTCACCATCCGAGAGATGAGAAAACTAAACCTCCCCTCACAGCCTCCTGATAGTTGATATATATTACAGACCAGAGCACTTAACTCTTGGAAGTTCCAAGAACTGCCAAATTCACAAAGCTGGTAAGAAAAAAGCCAAAATTCAAAATTCAGGTCAGCTCATTTCAAGGATGACACTCTACCAACTGTACTAGTGATTTTCAATCTTGATTCCATGGTCATCTGCAAGGTATTAGGGTGGGGATGGAAGTGAGTGGCAAATGAGTAGGGATCTAGAATCTCCCACTCTGACTTCAGCAAGAGTGGCTCTAAACAGCGATCATTTGTATATATTGACATTTCATACATAACGTTCAGGAAATTATTTTCTAGCTAAAAAATAGATCAGAAATCTCTCCTATTATATTATACTGACTTCTGACATATGCCTTTAGTTTCTCAAGCAGTGTCATTGCAATAAATTTTTTTAGTCATAATGGAAATATTCTATATCTGCCTTGTTCAGTACAATAGCCAGTAGCCATTTGGGGCAATGTGGGTAGTGTTAAAAGCAAATGAATTTTTAATTCTATTAAATTTTAATTAATTTAAATTTAAATAGCCACATATGGCCACTGGCTACTGTATCAGACAGTACGATAATCTTCAGCAATAGATGAGGAGAGAAGGCCCTAGGGATAGCCAACATTGAGCTATGATAATGACAAAACTTGCGTTTTAAAGTTAAACACCATTCGGCAAGAGTAATACGAAGCTGAGGTGCTTTCACTTCAAAAATTAAAAAAATGAAATAATCAGATAGTGTGGCTTCTCTTTGTTTGTTGTTGTAATTGTTTCCCAGAGCTGATTAAATGGCTTTTCTCATCATTATAATAATGCAAACGCAGGACAGTTCTAGTTGAGGATATCTGTGTTCTCTGAATAGCAGTTTGCTTACACTGAAACAGAAGCTCTGTTTGTCTTCGTAAGTTATTTTATATTCCTCTTGGTATTCACAAACAGGTGATTTCCTAATGTAGCAATTTTTCCTGTCTATAGGATAATGGAAAAATGAATCACAATTTGCTTGTTCTCACATGCTTTGAAAGCAGACCACCCTCTTCTCCTGGGCTCTGTTCCTCTCCCACCTCTGCTGATGAAAGCCCGGACAACTGCCAGTCAAATGAGCCCACCATGAAAGAAGCAGGGCCAGGAGCAAAGAGGCCAGAGAGAAGTCTTCACTTCAAATCACAGCCCACACAAGTGAGAAAGTATTCAAGACAAATGTCTGTCTCTGATGGATTATGTTACAGCTGTCTTCTTTCTCAGCCACCGAATAAACACAAAATCAGAGTTCATTTTTTTCACCTGATTCCAGTTCAGTTCTCTCCCCATAAGTGTAGCCTTCCCCACCCCCCCTTCATATCTCAGTGAATCAGGAATCAGGCCACCTGACAGCAGAGGTTGGAGCAATCATTTCTCATATTGTCATCTGATGAATGCCTGAACAATGCTTCATTTAAACAAAATCTGAGTCTCGCAGCTTCTAAATTCCAGTACTTTTTCCCCAAGCCATTCCACAGTGGGTCTGCATTAATTCATTCAGATACACTGGAGTTAGACATCAAAATAAAAATATTCTGAACAAGATCATTCCTCTCCATTGAAATAGAAATGGGTCAGTGGCTCAAACGTGGAAGATAGAATATAGAACCCATAATGAAATAGGACTTAGTAATGTAGAATTCTTCAGGGATACTGCCTACTGACTTTTACCCACCACAGTTGTGACTGCAGTCATTAGGCAGGGTCAACCAAACCCAGAGTGTCTGGTTGATTCTCTCACATAACTAATATTTATAGTTAATGTAAGGATATTCCTTTATACCTGGCATCCTGACAAGTTGTCTGGGTAATACTGATAGACAAGACAAGTCTCTGCTCTCACAGACCTAAGATTTAATAAACAAGATAATTCAAGATTTTGTGAACATTAAGGGCAATGAATGAAAAAAAAAACAGGGTGCTGTTGAGAAGGGGATGTGGCTACCTTCAATGGGGTAGTCCAAGAAGTCCTTTCTGGATGCTGAAGATGATGCTGACATTGAGACCTGAAGCAGTACCAGAAGTAAGTTATGGAATTTTCTTGGTGATGTGGATCTAAATGGAGCATCAGAAAGGAAAGAGCTGAGGCAGAGAAGAGACTGCCATGATGGAGAAAATGTGACCAAGCTGGAGATGAGCTTGAGAGGTGACAGGAGGAAATAGATTCTCCAGGATTCTGAGGGTCATAAGAAGGAGTGAGGTGCATTCCCAAGTGCCCTGAAGCTGTGCTTGGGTTATAAGCAGGAAGGTAGAATAACTACAAGACTTCATGAAAATGACAACAGGGCATTTTGAGCATGACAGAACCAGAACTCTGTAGGAGATTAGGTTCTCTTCAGGAGGCAGGAGGAAACTCATAGTCCATGTGGCTAAGAAAAAATTATGGGCTCAGCTGTCTTTTGCTCCTGTGAGTTCCACATTTGGAGCCTGTCACACGAGCCTCCTCCTTTGCACTTGCTCATTGTACAGTCCTGAAGGTTCAAGCCTCATCAAGTCAACTGCTATTCCCTCTATCTGGAATGAGATTTCTCCCTCTACCCATATGCTCCACACTTTCTTGCTTTCTTCAGGCCTCTGCTCAAATTTCACATTATCATAGGAGATTTCTCTGACTATGCAATCCAAAACAGACCTTTTGTCCTTCCCTTTCAATCCCCCTTACTCTGCTTTATGCATCTTTATTTTTCTTCATAGCAATAATCACTACATGACATGTTACATATTTATCTGTTTATCTGTTTTTAGTCTGTCTCTTGAAAATAGAATATAAGCTTATGGAGGGTAAGGCCTTTGCCAGTGTCATTCGTTGGTTCATTCTCCATGTCTGTATTAGTGTCTGGCACATTGTGGGTGGTTGATAAACATGTGCTGAAGGAAGTACAGCCATCGTCCTTTGTCCTTTTATATTTGAGAGCCTGGAATCTGGTACAGGAAAGCCCATCAACATCTTCTGCAGTGACAGGAAGAAGTGAAGCCCACTTTGGAAAAAAAAAAATCACCTCTTGTTCAGACACCAAATTCAAAACAGATGCCCCATGCAACTTCTCAACTTACCCCACTGAGCAGCAACTTGGGAGCCTTACAGGATACATACTTCATGCCAGTATCATCTATGACTCCGCCATGAAAGCCACTTTTTCTTGGAGAGTGGAAAAGATTAATATGTGGATCATATTAATGATCACAGCACCAAGGAACCTAGTAGATCCTGGTATGTGTTTGTTGAATAACAAAGGGGCACATGATTTACACACATAGAAAATCAACTAGAGAGCCAGCCCAGCAGAATAGCAGTTGAAAGGCAGAGAGTCCCCTCTTTATCTAAGCCCTCAAAGCAGAGAAATGAGTTCTCTGAAGTATAACATGTGTCCCCTCCAGCAAGCCTTCCCTAACTGATCCAGTCCAAACTAGGTTTGTGTTACTTTTATAATTGCTACCAGACCTCATATCACTTGAAAGTTTTCCAATGCTTTAAAACAGGGACCACTTCTTGGGAACTGGGGCTGTATCATATATTCTCATACATACCAACCCAGTGCCTAAAAGCATGTGAGGAAAGTAAATAGTAGACATAGTATTTTCTAGGTATGCTCTGGTTAATTAACAAGCAATTTTGTTCCATTTCCATTTCTCTAAACCATAAGCAACTTAACTATGTTTTTCCACTCTTATTTGCATATCTACTTACAATGTCATCGTGTTTTACATATATATGTTCATTTTGCTTACACAAAATGAAGCTATTTTTCTGCAATCACCGGAATACTGTTAACATCCAGAGCCTAGAGTTTCCCATCTGGTAGCAAATCCCACAACAAAGAGCCTTTTTGGAAGCTTGGTTAATCCTCTAAAGAGATGTATTTCACAACTCAACTTTTATCTGATGTCAACAGAAACATATTTTTGCAGAATGTGGCTCATATGCAAGTATACTGAATTCCTAGTTTAAAATACAGAAAGATGGAAGGGGTTGTGAGTAAATTTGAAAAGGGAGTGTAGTCTGTTAAAGCCTCTGAATGGCCTTGTGCCATGACCCCCTTGGCCAAGGCTCTAAAGAAAAAGGTTTCCAATCAGTTAATGGGGCCAATATTTTCTAAGCCCTTTCTCTGGGGAAGACCCCCTGCTGGAACAGTGAAAGGAGTTCAGTTGGAAAAGAGACAAAAAACAATAGAATAGAAGCAAGATGAATTTCTTCTTTTTTCCTAGATCACTATTTCACTCTTTCTGTTTTTGCCTCAAATCTCTATGCCTCTTCCCTACCTCTCACTCTCAACTGAACTGGCTTCTGGTTTCATTCAGGGGATAAAAATAAGAGGCAGTGAGTATCAAATTTCCACAAGCACTGCCACCACCACCATTTTTATCACCACATCTACCAAGATATCAGCATCTGGGCCCATCTATTCTGAATTTTCTCCCATTACAATGGATAAATGGTCCTATCTAAGACCAACCCCTCTCTTACCTGTTGACAGACACCACTGCTGCAGTTGTCCCTCTCACGTGTGTCAGCAAGGTTTCTGTCTCTACTGGATCAGTCCATCACCACAAAAACAAATGTAGGATCTCCCACTCACATGTCTTCTAGCCACTTACTGAGCTCTCTGCCTCCCCATACACTACACACTAGAAATAATTGTCTATATTTGCTGTTTCCAATTCCCCTCCTCTCATTCAACTCACTCTTCTCAAGCTTTTGATCCCATGAATCCACCAATGATGGAGTCTCCAATGACCAGATCATTGCTGATGCAAAGACAGATTTTTAGTCAGCAACATTTTTACAGCTGGGCACTCCCTTCCTTCCTGAAACACCTTCTTCCCTTAGTTCTGTGTTTTGAGCCTCCTTCCCTCCCACTGGTTGCTCCCACAGTCTCATGCATTAGCTTTTCCTCATCTCTCCAATATTCAAGTGACCTCAGGATTCAGTTCTCAAACTTCTTCTCTTCTCTGTTCTCATTCCATCTAATGAATTTAAGGTGCCTTCTAGACAGTGGCAATTTCCAAATATATACATTTCCCCCTGTATATTGGACTCCTACATCCATTTACCTACATCATACCTCCACATATATATCCAGTAGTGTTTCAAACTCAACAAAACCCAAACCAAATTCTTGATTTTATTCTCAAACTTGCTCCTCTCACCATCTTTGTCCAGTAAATGGAAAATCTATTATTCTAGTTACTCTAATATTTTAAAACATTAAAATATAAGCCCCTTGGGGACAGGGTCTTTGTGTAGTTTATTTTCCACATCTACAATGGTGCCTGACATATAGAAGAGAGCTAACAAATGCATGCTAAGTGAGGTAAGTGAGGTACTGCCATAGTGTTATATGAAAAGGACATCAGAAACAGGTCACTAATCCTAAATTTAAGGCAAGAGGAGGAGGAGCAATTCTTCATAATTACTTCATGAGAAAAAGTTTTAATTTGATGTGAAGGACTAGCAAAAATTTGACAGAAAAATAAGGGAGAAACATTCTTGGCAGAGGGAACAGCATGAGCAAATATAAAAAGGTGTGAAAATGTGTGTTATGTTTGCGGAACCAGAATCATGTCACTGAGGTATAAGGTAAATAAGACAGAAAATTGGGAGATAATTCTGGCAGTTTAAGGCTACTCATCTAAGGAGAATCTCATTAAGAAACTTGGAATTTGTGGTACCCGGGTAGCTCAGTCTGTTAAGCATCAGACTCTTGATTTCGGCTCAGGTCATGATCTCGCACTCTTATGAGCTCAGGCCCCACATGGTTCTGCACTGATAGTGTGGAGCATGCTTGAGATTCTCCCTCTTTCTCTGCCCTTCCCCTGCTCACACTCTCTCTGTCTCTCTCAAAATAAGTAAATTAATTTTAAAGAATAAAAAGGAAAGAAAGAAACTTGGAATTTATATTATAGACAAAAAGAAAGCTATAAAGATTTTTAAGCACGGTGATGGGGATATAGTAGATGATTAATCAATGTGTCCAGAGAAACAAAATCAAGAGCAGTATGGGTGAAATATTGGGAAGCCAAGGGGAGAATATGGAAGTATGGAAATCTATGACAATAGTTGAGTAGAGATGGAAAAGCATGCGCTAAACTGTGTTACTAAGAATGGCCAGTAGAGGGAAACTATAGGAGAGGCTGTAGAAACAGAAATGTTGATGACAAGTTAAGGGTGAATAAAGGCACAAAAGGTCACTAACCTCCAGATTTCTTCTCTGACACCCTGAAATCTTTTAGAACAACTAGAAGAAGTACATCCCAAGTTTCTGGCAGTCTCAGATGCTGTGAGACAGATGAGGAGGAGACAACCTATAGGCAAGGACAGGCTGCAGACATGTGGGTGGAAGCCTGTCCACAAAATTTGCATTCATCTCTTCTGCTCAGTGACCCCATGTGGTAGTCAAGTAGCTGTTTTCCCACCACACTGGCATTACTTTCAGGTGAGATTCCATCATAGGGAACTTAGTTGAAGGTCAGATTGGAAGTGAGAGAAAACTTCATTATTACTTTCTCTATAATCAGCCTGGTTTTCAAGAAAGAAAGGAAAATTTTTTCACTGTCTCCCCCCTGCACCACATGCCTCGATTCTGCCCTGAACCTCCAATTCTTGCTTGTCCTATTAGTTTTATATTAAGCTGTGTTATGGTTTAAAGAGATTTGGAGATAGAAGCTAGTTGGAAAGCTCAACATCATTCATGAAACCATTAGTATTGAGAAGAATGTGTTGTTTCTTTTTTTTAATTTTTAAAAAATGTTTTTATTTTTGAGAGAGAAACAGAGTGAGTGGGGGAGGGAGAGAGAGAGAGAGAGGAAGACACAGAATCTGAAGCAGGCGTCAAGCTCCGAGCTGTCAGCACAGAGCCCAATGTGGGGCTCAAACTCACGAGCTGTGAGATCATGACCTGAGCCGAAGTTGGACGCTTAACCAACTAAGCCACGCAGGCACCCCATGTGTTGAGTTTCAAACTACAAATTTATAAGTAAACTTTAATACCTGGTCCATTAATAACAGGAAATAGGATTCCTTGTTCTGCTCTTTGTATTTCCACTTCTCTGTCAGTTATTCTTTATTATGCAGCTTCTAAGAGGGCATGAAGTTAACAATAAAAATTATATTAATAATAGAGTGAGTTATTAAAATTTAGTTTAATAGCCACTATATTTGTGATGATAATTATAGTTATGACTAACTGTGACTATAACAGGCATTGTAATCATAATAACCTCAAGGATAGTTTAATGCTAATTGCTCTATCATAAAGAAATGAGAATATAGAACTGTAAGTGAATATACTTATGATTGTAATGCAAAATAACATATGTGGATATTAGTTAGTAGATATTAATTAGCCGTCTCCGTGAAACTGGAGCAAAGACAAATTTTGGTGAATCCAGATTTGGTTCAGATCTTCTTTAGGTCTCCTGAGAAAAAACATCATTCCTGAAACTAAATGTCTTATTTTGAAACTGATTTGAGACTTATGAAATGTCCTGATAAGATATTGGGACCTTCTTTAATTCCAAGTGGGCTAGAGATAGAAAATATCTTGGACCATAATCCTTGAAGCCCCCTAATGAAAGAAATTGCCCCTCCATCAAGATTATATAAAAATACCTACAAATACAACTTCCGGGGGGGGGGGGCACATTTCTACTGAAAAGACTCCTAAAGCACTCTCCTCTTTTCATGCCCCTTCATACAAGCTGTAGGGAACTTGTCAGTGTTGTGAGAACAATGAAGTATATGTGCCTAATACTTATGGATATGGGTGAGATTTTACAATTCACAAATAAATCTTATAAAAATCAGCATACTTACGCACTGATTATTTGTCTTTAACTCTATCTCACCTTACTTTTCCTCCTCTCCCAGAAAGATGCCATCTTGTAAAAATTCCATGAATGGCATGAAAAACCCAGTAACATGGGGTGAATTGGTCCACCATTAGACATCCAAGGTAGAAAAAGACAAACTGAGCCAACATGATCTTCATTAGATACAAGAAAATGTCAAGTACCACATTTTTAAAATAAACACACGATATACTCATTTTCACACATATTTGCTACAGATGGAAATTTCATTTCATGATGGCTGGTTGTGGACCCTGGCCAAGGGCTTGTAAATACCAAGAAGACATCATTGTATAAGACGGCCTCCATAATAAATCAGCCACAGAAAGACCCCACGAACACCACCAGAGCTGGTTTCTAAGAAAATATTTGACAATAATGATGACATCAAGTTTCTCCATTTGAACCAACATACACTGTTGGAACCATAATAAAATCTTTGCATAAGAATTTTCAAGGAAATTAAGAATAAGAGTAACTCTTAACAGAAAAGACCTAGTAGAGAAGGGAAAGAAGGAAGAGAAGATTTACTACTGATTTTCAATGGGATGAAGTTAAGTAAGTTTCAGTTACATCATGAGTGAGGAGCATAAGAGGCCTTGAATTGATTCTCAATCTGTTGTGAATATGCCAGCCAAGAATTTTCCAAAGCTTTGTTGGCTCTCCACACTCAGATGCCTTCTCAAGCCTCAAAGGCCCTCTCACCAGTAGAGGATGCTGTTCTTCCATGCATAGCACGCCCCCCCCCCCCGCCCCACTCTTCATCCCAATTCCATCCAGAAAACCATCCACGTGGGAAGGGATTCCTATTGGGCCATTTTGTAAGTGTGTTTTTACACTTCAAAGACAAGAGAATCTTTCACTTAGCTAAAGTTACTTTAAATATTTTGGTGGTGATTTTTAAATCTGTCATTTGTAAGGAAGTGAAAATAATGGAGGCAAGTGGGAATGAATTAAATGCGGCTGCCTAAGATATAAATATCAGCCACTGTTTTCTCTTCTATGAATTTCTTGCACCCATTAATGAATCTGAAAACAATGCATTTCAATGAAGGGAGGGTGCTTCTTGACTTGATCAGAATTTTCCCTTTGGTGAATAATGAGGCCAAAGTAAAAGCTGTGGGCTGAAGAACAAATAAAAGCAAGACAGTCATTCAAATTAATTCTAAAAAAGAAAAAAAAAAGCTGAAGGGGGAAAATCTATCTCCAAGGGAAAATGAAAAAAAGAAAGGAGATGGAATTTGCCAGGTGGGAAGCAGAGAAACACATAAAGCCTGAGGAAATGAGTATAATAAAAAGGAAAATAAGAAAAGTACTTGTTCCTCTGAAAAGAAGAGCTTGTAAAAATATAAGCAGGATAAAATTATACAGGAACCCTTTCTCTCCCAATAAGTAGCCTTGCATTCATTTGACAAGCATTTCTTGAGTGCCTCACACTTACAGAGAACACCAGAAGTGCAGGCACATAGCTGAATGGCACCAGGTCCAGTTTCCAGGAAGCTTAGCATCTAAGAGCACAAATACATCATATAGAAATTATAAAGTAAAGAAGAAAGTAATAGATGTTGTGAGAGAAATGGGTATCAAGTATTACACATGACAAGAAGAGAGGGAGTTGTCTCTGTGTTGATGGATGTGTCAAGGAAGAGCTCATAAAAGGGACAGGTTTTCAGTTTGACCCTAAAAGGATGAGTAGGAT
Source organism: Herpailurus yagouaroundi (assembly GCF_014898765.1). Classification (NCBI taxonomy): domain Eukaryota; kingdom Metazoa; phylum Chordata; class Mammalia; order Carnivora; family Felidae; genus Herpailurus; species Herpailurus yagouaroundi. The sequence continues at coordinate 63,275,685 of NW_024412391.1, read as the reverse complement.
TTCAATAAGAGGATTTGGGCATTCTTTATAGAAAGAAGAAATGACATGATTAAAGGTTCAGAGTTGGGAAAGTAATTTGTTTTTACTGTAAGTGCTTGAGGAAAGAAGGAGTGGGATGCCAGACTGGTAAGAGTCTCTTACAAACCAAATCATGAAGACCTTGGAAAGTCAGGCTAAGTGTAGACTTTATTCTGCAAGCAAAAGTTTCTTATCTGGGTTTGTGCATAATTTTCAAGAGGCCCATAAAACTCCTTGTGTATCATTGTGATTGTGCTTTTTTTTTTTTTCTGGGAAGAGAGCCATTAGATTTTTGTTGTTGTTGTTGTTGTTGTTGTTGTTGTTTTAAATCAGAATCTCAAATGAATCCATAGCTTGAAACAATTTAGAACATAGAGAAGACACCTCTTATAGAGTATCTGCCCAGCCCCCAAATTCTCTTCTTTTTGGGATACTGACCTTGACATACAAGGATATGACCTCTAGGGCCAAAGCTGTATAGTCTGACCTTGCCACAGTGGTTGCAGTTGAATGAAGCTGGGGAAAAAATTGATCCTGGCTGACACAATCAGATCCCAAGAGTATACAGATGTGAACTGAAAAATCTGGAGGCTGGGAGTGTGGGAATTAGAACTCGAGACAAAATATTCATGAATTCCTTATTTTCAGGTATCTATCAACTACTTTGATTTCTGTCTTCCGTGGTGCTGAGTTGTTCAAATCTTTATTGAGTTCTTTGCAATAACCTCAGTATCCTTCCAGTTCCCTTTTCTCTCTCTCTCTCCCTCTCTTTTGTTTTTGTTTTTGTTTTTTTTTTTTTTTTTTTTTTTTTTTTTTTGATTGGCTAGCCAGAGGTGATTTCTTTCACTTGTAGCCAAAAGAACTCTGATTGATATAGAAACTGTATTTCAAATACTGAAATGAGGCAGTGAGAAAGTATTGAAATGTTTGCATAGAAGCATGGCATTATCTAAAAACTATTTTAGAAACATCAGAGTTGTCTTTAAGTTTTCTCTCTTTCTCCAGTCTTCAACATCAAATCAACATTCATCCATTTTGTCTGCACAAGATGTCCAGTATCCATCCCCACTGCAGCCATCCTAGTTCAGGTCTCAATTGATGACTCTTCTTGTAGACCATTGCAATGAGCTAACTCTGGGCTCTAATCCATTCCTCGCAGTGCTGACAAGTGTTCTCTGCAACTTGTATATGATTATAGGCATCAGCTCAAAAATTTTAGCCTACACATTTTTAGTGAAAAGGCCTAAACTCTCCAGTCCAGCATTCAAAGCTCTTCACAGTCTGGCCACAATCTACCTTTCCAACATTATCAATGATAGATAATACTGTTAAAGTGACCAGACTCCACTTCAGATCAGGTCCTGGCCTCCAAGTCTCTACACACACTGCCCCCTATGTTTGAAATTATACTTATTTTCTTTTTACCCTGGTCATTCAACATAGGTTTCATCTATGCTGTCCTTCCCTGCTCCATCCAGGCAAAATTGTTCTCTCCAGGTTTTTGGATTCTTATAGCAGAGGATTTTATTTCATTTTGACATAGTATAGCTATTTATTCACCTGTGACTCCCTTTCTATTCTATAAGCTGTTCAAGAGCATGTCTTTTTATTTATTTTTATTTATTTTATATTTAGGACCTAGCACAATGCCTTTCAAAAGTGGGTACTTGGTAAATATTTCATGGATATGCAGAGGAATTGGTAGATATAAGAATTAATGAAGGCAATAAAGAAGACATTGGGGAGAGATATAGAGAAGACCTAGTATGTATTTGCCAGTTTCAAAACAGTCAAGAAGAAGGGACTGGAGACAAGTCAAAGAAAGGATGAAGGGTGGGGAAAGCTCACTGGCTTCAATGTGAAGAGGCAACTGCTAAGATACAGTCATAATGTGGAGGAAAGTGGCTGAAGAGGTGAAAATGCCATTATGTGAGGAAGGTGGGAAGAAAGCAGAAGAAAAAGAAACAGTTTACTTCTTTGGGAAGTAGGGAAAGAAAATGAGGTTAATTGGGGGGTGGGTGGGGACAGTCTAGTCCAGCAAGGCAAGGAGTGAAATCAGAATGGTCCTAGAGAAGGTGGAAGTTGGTGGTGTTGGCATTGCCAAGAGAGAGAAAAGCCTCCTCTTTGAAATAGAAAATAGATCTGGATAACAACAATTATTTTGGAAGAAAAATGAGGTTTCTTAAATCCAAGAAAAGAATAAATAGAAAGAACTGCAGTCCCCGGTGTTATCCATTTTCACTCAGTAGTACAAAGAGTATTTCCATTGCCTCTATCAAGAACTCTCCCCCAAGCAAAGTTCATCCAATATAGAGTCAAGACAAAGGTAGAATAACTATAATTTTGTAAATGGGAGACGTTAAGGACATAAAGACAGCAAAGATCACTTGAATTGTATCCGTTTCACGTCAAGGGCACCCTTATAATCACATTTAGTTACACATGGATGGGCTGTGGAAACAGCTGGGTGGACCTTAATTTAATTTAACTAATTGATTTATTGGTTTCATTAATTGCTGTCAAAGGATACAAATACTGTCCCCAAGGGCCACAGTTTAGTTGGTCATCACTACAGCTTCTAGAAAAATAATTGGATTTCTTAGTTTAGCCCTGGAGGTGAGCTATGAAAGAGCTAGTAGGATTTAACAGTATAGTGCCATGGAAAATAAAGACAGAGGACTACCTATTCATATAAACAGTGCCTCCTTCTTTCTCATTCTCCTCAGTGGCAAGGTCTTTTTCCATTAGTCTTCTTTAATTCCTTTTTATCAGAGTAAATTTCCTTCATTTCCTCTTCAAGAACTCTCTCTACTATCCGTTTCTTTGGATTTCATCTTTTATTTTTAACCTTGGCTTTTCTCTAATTATCTTAGGTGCCATCGAATCTTCTTTATACATAAATGGGATATGAATCAATAAATAATTTATAAAATTGTTAACTCAGAAACTGACGGTTTGGTTTTCCCAGTTACATTACAGCCTTTGGACATAATGCCAGAGCCCAAAACCTTGAGTTACAGATGTTTCTCCTTCTTTCTTACATAAAATGAACACCCACCCAATTTTTAAAAAAATAAAAATATCAAGTATTGAGAAGAAAAAATAATTTAGAATCCCAGATTTCTTACCTTTGGATGTTTTCCCTATGTGTATAGATATGCCTGAATCTCAAGAAGGAAGAACTATGGGGCGCCTGGGTGGCGCAGTCGGTTAAGTGTCCGACTTCAGCCAGGTCACGATCTCGCGGTCCGTGAGTTCGAGCCCCGTGTCAGGCTCTGGGCTGATGGCTCAGAGCCTGGAGCCTGTTTCCGATTCTGTGTCTCCCTCTCTCTCTGCCCCTCCCCCGTTCATGCTCTGTCTCTCTCTGTCCCAAAAATAAATAAAAAACGTTGAAAAAAAAATTTAAAAAAAAAAAAAGAAGGAAGAACTATAAGTAAAACTTTCAGTGGCTGCTTTACTCTGTAACCCACCAAGACATAAGCAGCACTTTTGGGTTTTTTTTTATTGATTTTGGTTTTTATTTATTTTTGAGAGAGAAAGAGACAGAGTGCAAGCAGAGGAGGAGCTGAGAGAGAAATGGAGACACAGAATCTACAGAATCTGAAGCAGGCTCCAGACTCTGAGCTGTCAGCACAGAGCCTGATGCAGGGCTTGAACTCATGAACCGTGAGACCATGACCTGAGCCAAAGTCGGACGCTTAACCAACTGAGCCACCCAGATGTCCCCATAAGCCGCACTTTTAAACCTTGAAACAAAATCAGGGAGGAAAATGTCATCCCTCCTTCCATCCTCTTTTCCTCCTTTGCTCTCTCCCTTCCGTCCCTACCCAGATTTGGCATGCCTAGAACCTGTGTCAGTGCCCAGTAAAAATTAACAGTGCCAGACACGGTAGCCAATATATCTAGGAGAACATAAGTGACTCTAGATGGGGAACTGTAATGCTGGGAAAAACAGAGGCTGTGGTGCGCAGAGCTGTAGCAGCATTCAGGGGAAGTTGCTTAACCCAGCACGCATAGGAAACATCCCCTGGAGGTACTTTCCAAAAGATTTGGTAGAAGGATGAACATTTTGAGCCACTTGAGTCCAATATCAGTCAAATAAATAAAATAAACCAATGAAATTTGAGCCATGGCCATTGATACGACCTCATTCATCTACAAAGTCTTATAGACCCTAGGGAAATTCAGGTGTTAGTTGGGACATTCTTAGATACTCAAGGCCTAATAAATTTGTGCCCCATTTCATAATGTGGGTTCTCCCCTTGCCATACCCCTTCTGTAATTAATGGCTATGCCCACTACAAAATGCAGATTTCCTTTTTAAATATTTAAGCTTTGATTCCCAAATTAATTTAGGACTCCATTTCTTCTGAAAGCATATATAAAAATTGTCTTGGGGCGCCTGGGTGGCGCAGTCGGTTAAGCGTCCGACTTCAGCCAGGTCACGATCTCGCAGTCCGTGAGTTCGAGCCCCGCGTCGGGCTCTGGGCTGATGGCTCAGAGCCTGGAGCCTGTTTCTGATTCTGTGTCTCCCTCTCTCTCTGCCCCTCCCCCGTTCATACTCTGTCTCTCTCTGTCCCAAAAATAAATAAACGTTGAAAAAAAAATTAAAAAAAAATAAAAATAAAAATTGTCTTACACTGGCAGGATGAATGCAACAATGTGTATTCTGATTAATGCAGGAATAAAAAGGCTGAAGACATAGGGACAATCCCAACATGTCAATGTCAACCCATAGTCTTGAACAAAGGTTTTATAAAAGAAACTCTCTATGTCCAAAGGACTCCTAGAAAGAAGCATGTCTGATTTAAATCTATAGTTTCCAGCTCTCCTATTTAGTTTGTGGTTAAACACTGACTCCCATGGTATTTTACACTTGAATAATTTTATTTTACATACACACACACACACACACACACACACACACACACACACTGGTGCCTTGCTATTATACCATATTGTTGTTTTAATATTAGGGAACTATTGAAATACTAGAATTCAGTCTTTACAAAATGACAATAATGTTACTTTAACTGCCTGTAAAATACAGTTTTCTTACTATAGTGACATTCACATTGAATTGCAACACAATTTTGTATTATGCAATTTCTTAAGACCCTTAATATGCTTCTAGCTCTTAGGAGTATGATTTGATTTTAACTGTATACATAAAATGTAAATATAATAACTGCAGATGATATGTTCCATGTAATGAATCAAATGATCTCTATAGACCAAGAAAGTCAGAAACCTTCGAAAACTACCTCAGTGTTTTCCAGCCAGTGAACTTCATCATGTGAATATCATCTTGTCAGCGGGGGCCCCTTTACAGAAGGACTTGTTAGGCAATGTCTGGTGCAAATACCATTGTAGTAGGGTTTCGAGTGTCTGTGCAGTTACCTAGACTCTCTGGGGCAATCAGCCCTTTTGATAATAATTCTGAAAATTGATTCATGGGCTCTTACAACTAGAAAGGCTCTTAGAGATCATCTAATATAGCCAAACTCCCTCAATCGGGACCTACTTCTAGACACACACAATGGATCTGGTTCTTCTCTCAGTATTTCCCTTAGTTTTGCTTGTGCAGTACCTTCGCCTGTTCAGAATCCAGAGCTATAGCAGCAGTCTGAATACCTACCTCTATGATGCTTCCAAATTTTATTTCATGTTCATTAAACTGAAAGCTAGCATTTCTATGGCATAGCTCTTTTTCTTTAATGTGAAGAATGGGAGCCACCAGAACAGAAACTGGACTAAACTGGACTAACCTCAAGGCATTTTGCAGGAGAAACTCAGGCTGCATAGCTCTGAGGACCAGCTGCCCATCACGGAGTGGCTTTCCCTGGAAAACGCTAGTGAATTGGGGGTCAGTCAAAGACTGACAAACCATGAGCTGTTTGCAATATGAGGACCCTAAATCCTGTTCATTCTTCAAAACCCAGTTTAAATATCTCATTCCCCTTCCTAATATTAATAATTAATATCACTTCTTCTGATTCCCAAGTGCTTTGTATACCTCTTTGCTGTGGTTTAAGAATCTCTGCCAGTGAGATTGCGTAGTTTATTGAGGAACATGACTCTATCTTATCAATTTTGTTATCTTCAATGCCTGAAATAGAATAGTTATTTAATAAATGTCTGAATGGAGAAGAAAATGTCAAAGAAAAACATGAAGATAGCATACTCTTTTTATTCAACATCAGGGAGCATCAGGAAAAGAATGTAAAAACGTATGAAATCTCCTCTCCCCCTTGCATGACCAGAAAAGCCTATGAATATAGTCAGATAGTCCTAACCAGTGTAGTAAATTCATTTCTGAAAACGAGGCAAGTTTACATTGTCTCTGCACCTCTGATATCTCTGACCAATGTTATTTAAATCGTTTACTCTTTGTTCAGGTAATTCTCAGTGCCACACATCCTCCAATAATGTTAACCAACTGCACACTCGCAGAACGTAGATTGATTGCAGAAAAACGCCAACATTTTCTTTCATAAATACTTTCACACAGGACACAGAACTGTCTCTGCAAGTCACTTTATTAACGTCGTTTGAAAAACAGATTGACTTCAGGAGCTATTGTCTGTGACATTTTGCTGCTGATTTCCTTCGTCCCGCACTCTGTACTGTAGTCTCCACAAAAGAACACTAGAGGGATCAGCTTCATATTTTTCAGAGGCCTTTGTGTTAACCAAGCCAAGTACAATTATGGCTCTTCCCAGAAGAGGGAAAGAATAATGTTGGCAATAGAGTGTTACCCACCCAGAACCACACAAAAAGCTGCAAATATAACCAAAATGGCTTTCTCAGCCTTTATAAACCCAGAAAGCTACGTGGCATTTTCTGTGGCCAGAGGCAGCACTTGAAGAGATTACCTTTAAAAAGCTGGTTAGAGGTCTGTCGGAGCTTTGAAAGAAACTCAAAACCTGGGGAGGGATTGAAGGAATAAATAAGCAGACTTGTTGTTTAATAAGACTGCCAATTTTTTTTTTTTTTTTTTTTTTTTTTTTTTACTTCCAAGGGACAAAATCAAGTAAATGTCAGATTTTTTCCAGCTGGTAAACACATTCAGATTTCAGACGAAAATCCTCCAAAAAGAGTAGGGTTGATAATGACAAAGTAAGAAAAACATGAATTCCTTTTTTTTTTTTTTTTCAAAATAGGATAGAAAAATAATTCAGTCATCCTTAATCTGGACATTTTTCCTCTTCACTTCGCCTAAATTGTGGATGTGAATAAAGACATAAATGGATGAAACAGTATAATTTTAGTGTTTATGGATGCATAAGAGAACTAATCAAGCTGGTGATCCAAGTCTGTCAGAACTAACACGGTAACTGAATCAGATAAAATTAAAGGGGAAAAAAAATCCTCGCGTCTGCAGTGTCACTCTGTAGCTTTAATCTGTCAGTTTCAGAAAGACATTGTCAGCTCCTATACTGATCTGGTTAGTGAACTACCTCACTTGCTGATCCTCTCACCCTCCTGGTCCCTGTGGTTTGTCCTGATTAAAATGAAAACCATATTGCTCTAATAATTTGACCCTACCATTTCTCTTCTCAAAACTTTGCAGTGGCTTTTAATTGCACTAAAACCTGGAATCCAATTTAAAATCGATTTGGGGGCTCTAAGTCCATGTCTCAAATGTTCTCATGTCTCTGACCCCACTGCTGGCCTCACTGCTCTCCACAGTCAGGAATGTCAGTCCAGGCAGTCAATCTGCTTGACTCCAATAACATCCTGACATGATTCCCCTCTCTCTTGATTGTACCTTTCTCTTCTCCAATAAATAAACTCTCAGCTGGAGTGCAGCCACAACGGCCTATTTTTGTTGGTCATGCCAGTTGTCATTTATAAGATTTGATGTGCAATATATCTTGTCTTGTTTCTTCTGAAATTATAAACTCCATGCTTTTTGACTTCTCGATAAGTCCACAGCTTGGGGGGCTCCAGAAAAGTGGTTGACTCTTCACTGGAGGATATCTGAAAGGAAGCTCCGATGTTTGTTTTTATAAGCCAAGAGTGATAATATAAATTCAAAACTTTCTAGAAAAGCGCTGTGATTCCCTTCAGACATCCCTCTTCATTCCTCACTCCTGATTTGGTCCCTCCCTGCTCTGTAAAAAAATAGAAAAAGAACCCTGGCTTTCCTATATTGTGGAACTTTCCAGCAATGTCCTTCCATAAAAGGGATGGGTCTTGTTTCAGAGCCAAGGGATCTGCCTCCAACAGTTTGGGCTGCATGGTGGTAGGGTTTTTTTTTTTATACTTTTAGACAACGTGGAAGTGTCTGGAATGGTGCCTTCATTCCTAGCCATTCTAAGAATTACTCAGTGTTTCAGGGCCCTGAGCCAGTAACCACTGCCCATCCACCTCTGCCACGTTAGCTCTGATGGGGGAAGGGGGTGAGCTGTGGGTTCAGGAAGGCCAGAGTGATGGGGTCCCCCATGCTGAGAAACCCATCACAAGACTGACAGTAATTCTGAAAGGCAAAAACACCCACCCTCTAGTTCCTACTACCCCCACTGTCTATAGAACTGTAGCAAGTAAGTTGTTTAGAAATCACCCTCACCTGGGCTTCTCAAAGTTTAAGGTGCCAAGACTCTTAGCAAGGCCATGACCCACATATCCAAGCCCTGGGCAACCCTGGCCTCAGGCTGCATCCATCCAGACAGGGTTCCTTTTTCTTTCTTTCTTTCTTTTTTTTTTTAATTTTGGGAGATGGCATATGCCTGTCCTCTGCTCTGCTGTTTGAGCCATCTCCTTTGCAGCTACCGGGCTGGTGGATGCTCCCTAACATCACAAGCTCCCCAACATAGAACCCAGGAACTTGAACCAGTAAACGTCAGTGAGTTTGAATTTCTGATGAAATTAACTGTGAATAAAAAGGTGAGGCTTTGTTGGACTGTATAGGTTCTGCAAGAAAAATGGATCTCTTTGGTTCTAAGAAGTTGGCCTAGGTGTCTTGCTCTAACTGATTCATATAAAGTGCTACTGCCTAACCAGGAAGCTGTAATGTCCTTTTTATATACACACACGTTCATGCACGTGCATGCATGTGCGTGTGCACGCATACACACACACACACACACACACACACACACACACACACACACACACACTGTGTTCACTATGAAGGGGTATCAAGATGGGTTTGAATCTTGCTTGTCTCTGACATTTATGATTCTGACACGTTATTACGCATGAGTCTTAATAAGTTCATCTATAAAATGAGGTAGAACTGATTAAACCCACTCCACTCCCTCATGGTCTATCCTCACTTTTCTAATATTTTAACATGAGTGTTCCACAGTCTCCCTTGGTAATCTAATCAAATTCTAAATCACCATTCTGATCACAATGTATTTTCCTACCGGAAGGGACCTTGTGTGCTGTGTTGCTCTGTGTCTTCACTACCTTAAAATATACTTGGTACAACAAACATTGGTTGACTTAATGAGAGGCGGGAAAAACTGCTTAGTCTCCAGTCTCAAGTCTGCCACACAAAAAGCTGTAAGTAACCCCTAGCCAGTCGTCTGAGCTGCTTTGGCGAGTTTCTTCATCTGTAGAACAAAGTGTTTGCAGTACAGAGACTCTGGTTCTCGAAGACACTCTTTCTCAGTTAGGAGATTATTGCAACCTTCAGTTCTTTTCCCTGCTGAACTTTCATCATCTCAGGCAGTCTTCACATCAAAAAGACATCCCCTGATCATTCAGAATGCAGGCTCCAAGCCCAGCTGCTTCGGTTTGTATCTCAGCCCTCCCAGTAACTAGCTCTGGGTTTGGGGACAGACTCTTCAATCTTCCTGAGCCTGTTTTTTATCTGTAAAATGGAAATAATAATGCTACTACCTCAGGGAGCTGTTGTGATAAGCAGGTGACTACATTCATGTAAAGAATCAGAAAAGTGTGTGATTAAGAGTGGGCACTCAATAAAAGTTCACTATAACTATATGACTATCTTTCATTCCCATATTTTGAATTTAGATAAGTAAAAGTGACTGGCATTTGGGAATTTTGAATATAATTCCTGTTTTTATTTCAAAATTTTCTCTTTGTGGTCAATTGTAGTCTAAATTCTATTCATAGCAATCTAACTGGGTGCCAAGTATAAGGAGCATAACTGTTTTTTAAAAAGCCTTGGATGCAATATCCATCCTATTTATCAAGAATATGACTAATAGCATCTTCTAAAACTTACAGTGTAGTATGTGTCCTTATGCTCATCCTAAGCCACAAATCGAAGGACTTCAACCAAGTTTACCTGGTCTTGACTTCTATATCTTTATCCTCATGAGGGAGATTTTTTTTTAATATGAAATTTATTGTCAAATTGGTTTCCATACAACACCCAGTGCTCATCCCAACAGGTTCCCTCCTCAATGCCCATCACCCACTTTCCCCTCCCCTGACCCCTATCAGCCCTCAGTTTATTCTCAGTATTTAAGAGTCTCTTATGGTTTGGCTCCCTCCCTCTCTAGCTTTTTTTTCCCCTTTCCCTCCCCCACGGACTTCTGTTAAGTTTCTCAGGATCCACATAAGAGTGAAAACATATGATATCTGTCTTTCTCTGTATGACTTATTTCACTTAGCATAACACTCTCCAGTTCCATCCACGTTGCTACAAAAGGCCACATTTCATTCTTTTTCATTGTCAAGTAGTATTCCATTGTATATATAAACCACAACTTCTTTATCCATTCATCAGTTGATGGAAATTTAGGCTCTTTCCATAATTTGGCTACTGTTGAAAGTGCTGCTATGAACATTGGGGTACAAGTGCCCCTATGCATCAGTACTCCTGTATCCCTTGGGTAAATTCCTAGCAGTGCTATTGCTGGGTCTTAGGGTAGATCTATTTTTAATTTTTTGAGGAACCTCCACACTGTTTTCCAATGGCTATACCAGTTTGCATTCCTCATGAGAGAGATTTTGATCTCCCTATATTTAACATCAGTTTTATTACTTTCTTCTTTAGGGAATGAAGAAACTTTTCACTTTAGAAGTGAAGAAACATTCAAAAAATCACATTGCTTGTCCTTAAAGTTTTTATTGTTACTATTATTAATCTAGCTCCAATCACACATCGGGACACAATTTTCCCTGTGGTGGAACATGGTCATTTTGCTATTCTGAGCAGAGTTTGTGAAGACTGAAGTTGAAAGAGCTGTGAACTATGGATAACCTGTATATTCCAAAATGGTTGTTACATTATTATTTTTCTCACAATTATCAAAAAAAACACACAGATTTATTTAGTAAGGCTCAGAACAATGAAATAAATACAGTACTGATTTCAAATGCAAATGTCATGTCATTGCTAAATGAGTCAACCTTCAAAAGACAATGATAAATCAAGCAGATAATTTCTGCGTGTCAAAGAGTTTTAAAGGTGATAGCTAGTAAATTGAAGTACACATCAAAGTTTCTCAAATAAAAATGTTAAATATAAGTTACTTCTTCATACACATCTAAAACCTGTCAAGTACAGGGGAAAATAATCTGTCTCACCCCCAACCATTAACTGAACAGATCACAGAAGTAACTGGCATCTTTCCACCTCCCAGGAGTGGCCCCAGAGTAGAGTGGCAGCAGCATCATTTCACCTGTGTGGGCGAGTCACCGAGTTCTGACCCCTCCAGCAGCAATGATGACTGGGCTGCAACATGTCCACATTGAAATGGCAGTGCCCGTGTGTGGTTAGAATGCCAGACTCAGAAAACATTTCTGGATGCGTCAAGGCTTGAGCCTGTTGAGGTCTAGCTTATTGGTCATCTGAGCCAGAAAGGACACAGGGTGATTTATAAATACGTGTGCATACCCTGTGGAAATCACTTGGAGGAGGATTCTCTGAAACACCGAACTTCTTGCAGCCAAGCATGCAGGGTCTTGAGCTTTAAGATGTGGGTGTCTGAGTTAATGACAACACCTATTTTCACCAGCTCACGAAGCCTGAGCCCCCCAGGTTACATGTGTCTTACATATTTTGAAGAGAGATTGATGCTACCTGTTGTTAATTTATGAAGTGAGTGGGTTGAGATTTAAGGAGGCGGATAAATCGTGACATGCAAATGATTTTTCCTCCCCCTATGGATCAGAACCTTAATCATACAATAAATATTCTTGTTCTCCATGTGGATGATGCAGGTGATCTCAATTCACAAGGGCATGTAAAATCCAATATGTATTTTTCCATTCCCAAGTGAAAAAGATTTTAGGTAAACTACTACCTTTGTACTGGAATTTGTTTATCACTGACGGGCACATAAACAACGCTGTTGGAAATTATAGAGGAGCAGCCCAATTACTTGTCAGCACCGTTCTCCTCTCTTAAGCCAGAGTCCATGTGCTGTGCCTTTAAGGCAGGGGGCCTTGCTCCCAACTTGGGGCTGAACTCTGTCCTCCTGGGCCAGTGAGTCAGATTCTGCAGGCTCAGACAGATGGAATCTCCCCCAGTGAGAGCCCACAGCCTTCTACAGGGAAAAAGACATCAGAGTGCCTGAGGGGAATAGTTCCCCCTCTGACCTCCCAGCTCCAAGTATTCTTTACTGAGAGGGCCAGAATGTCCTGAAAGCCTGTGAAAATTAAAAAGTGTAATTCATGACACGGGCAAAACTTTTCCTTCCCCCCATCATCTAGGACCACCTAGGGAAAATATAGAAATGGCCTAATGCCAGATTCAGGACTGAGGGAAGAGAACCAGAGCCAATTTCTTTTCAATCTTTCCATAGTACCTACACCACACACACACACACACACACACACACACACACACACACACACACGTGCGCGCGCGCGCAGTTTCAAGTTTCAAGACAGGGATAAGAAGAGAAATTCAGTGAGAAACTATAGCTCTTCCCCCAAAATGTGTGTGTGTGTGTGTGTGTGTGTGTGTGTGTGTGTGTGAGAGAGAGAGAGAGAGAGAGAGAGAGAGAGAGAGAGAGAAGCAGGGGAAGGAAAGAGAGCTACATCTAGAAACTCTAACTTTTCACCACTTCTCAGAAGAAAAGAGAGATGGAGAGAGGAGGAAGAGGAGAGAAGTGGAAGAAAGGCAGGGGGAGGAGGGACAAGGATGAGGGAGGGAGGAAGAGAGAGGGAGTGGGAGAGGCAGCTGAGATGATAAACTGAAAGAACAATCAAAACAAAGTTTCCTCTCCCTTCCTCCCACACTTGCAGATTTTTTTTTTTTTTTTTTGGCAGCTTCCAACCTTGCTAACATTCCCAAGAGCAAGTTTTAAAGAAATTCTCAAGAGGCCCACAGAACTCAGTACATGGACACACTGGAAATGTCTGAGTCTCCGATGGCTCTGAACCGGGGCCCTGGAGGAGTTGCATTTGACTGTGAATGCAGGCTTAAAAAGAGCTCCGTAGCACTAGGAGCTGTCTGTCTGTCCCTGGTCCCTCCTAAGGCCCTGAGGAGAAGTAGAGTGGTGCCTGGGCCACATCCACCCCAGGCCAAAGCCAGAGGGCCCTGTGGAATCCAGCTCACCACCCCTACCCTGGCTCGCTAAACCATCCCAGATCTTTGTTTGTAAATGTTACTGTCTTCTGTGTTCAAATGTGCAGAATAGTATCAGAAAGAAAGCAAAAAAGGAACAGCTTTTTTTGTTAAGTACAAAGAAACATTTGATGTTAGCACAGATTAAGTGAAATAGGACCTTATTTTTACATCCCAAATTGAGGAATGGGATAGCTGATTTATAGATGTAAAACTCTTTCCTAAAAGTAGAAATTAAAACTTACTTAAGCTTTGCTTCCTAATGGTTTAGTGCACGACTAGCTTGTAAACTAGCATGGTTCCTGTTCTGTAATGACATTTTGATTCAAGTTTGAAACACTAAGGTGGAGATTAAAAATCTGCTAATAATCTATTCTTAATTTAAAAATGCAATCCAAGAAGATGTAACATTTAACAACTTAGATTCTTTTTGTAACAGCATAGCCTTTAGTTAATCTTGTTAACCTAGCAACAAATTTATCCACTGATCAAATATATTAGATAATAATATGAAAAGATTCAGTAACATTGAAATATACTATTGGTTTTATCTCCCTTCTGAAGAGATTTCCATTGGTTTCCTTTTTCCAACCATTTCTTTAGCTTGGAATCCAAAGCCTTTAATAATCTGATTATTTTCTTTCTTTCTTTCTTTCTTTCTTTCTTTCTTTCTTTCTTTCTTTCTTTCTTTCTTCCCTTCCTCCCTCCCTCCTTCCCTTCCTTCCTTTTCCTTCTTTCTCTTTTTTCTCTTATTAATGTCCTTATGAACATGGATCTGTCTCTTTATGTCTCATAGCTTTCCTCATGCTATTTCTTTTTTCTAGAATGACTCTCTTTTCCCTACTCTCTGCCCATGTCAGTCCTGCTCATCCTCCAAAGACTAATGAGTACTGCCATCTATTTCAATTCTTCCAATTGGATATTTCTACCTAAAGCTTTGACATATGACCTCCATTGTGGCTGCTTATATTTCTTATGCCCCTCAGTAGAAGACATGTTCTCTGTTCTGTTCTTTATCATAGTTTTATCCCCCCCACTGTACATGGCCTAACCTCCATGTTGAAAAACATACTAATTCCTTGAACACCACCACCTGCCCCCTTCCCCCTTGCAATGAGCAAGTACCAGAGCAGCAATGCCAATTTTTTTTCTCAGTCATCTGCTGTGATCTGCTAACGTAGAGACAGAGTTTTCTTTGGTATACACAGATATCATTGCAATGCAAGTAAAGCAAAACTGTAGGTCTCAAGCACACAGACCTGCCAAGTGAAATGATTAACTTGAATAATCACATGAAGCCAGGTTCCCAGAAGTCCCCCTAACCCTGGGTCTCTAGATCGCCACCACACCATACAACTATGGGGATGTGCCTCTGAAAATTGAATTGACCAAATGTGTCCATTTGTCTCATTTGGTTTGCCTAATCAATACAAAACAGGTTTACTACAAGGACCGAAAATGTTCTTGTCTATTCCTCTAAAAATCTTAGACCTTAATCTGTTTTCATAGGATCAGCTACTTGAACTCTTCTTTATTTTCCAGAGTCTTCCATTTGGCTTATGAAACATTCCACCATGTTGCCTAAAGGTAGATATTAATTTACTCACAGGAACTGAACTGTTTTCCCCTTAATTAAACATTGCCTTCTCGACCGCATTATATGATTTTCAAAAGAAAAAGACAAAGCAAAACAAAACAAAAACCCCTATATTTGCTGAAAGGGTTGAGGATTTTTATGAAGCATTTCAACTGATTTGTCAGAAAGCAATATGCAGTACAGCTGTTCTCTACCCCTAAAGCTGGCCTCTCAGATTTTTTGCAGTGCCTTTTTTTCAACCTCTCTCCCCGCCTTCAGGCATACTTTTCTTCTGTTATTGCTCTTCCTTGCTCTCTCTCTGCCTGCACCCTTTCACTCCCGACTCCTCACTTGTGTGTCCCAGAGGGAGGAGGCAGGAGTGTAAGTGGAGAGCACAGTCACTTTGGCACACAACTGTGTCCTTAATGGGCATGAGAAGAATTCACTAATAATCACTCAAATACAACCAAAGTATTCAACACAGAAGAAACAGGTGGATACATTTTCCAAACAAATCATCCTGCCCTTTATGAGGTTAAAAAAGGAAAAAGTACACTGCTTGGGGAAAATAACATATACCTCAGGAAGTCATACCAGATATAAATCAATGTGTTTCAGAAGTCTAGATGTCTCTGCCTAAAATTCAGAACTTGGAGTTCAATTTTCATATTTTTAACCATAACAACCACCAAGACAAAGAGATATTTACTTAAAATCTGGACATTTCAAGGGTGAATATATACTTTTTTTAATGTTCATTATTTTTGAGGGAGAGAGAGAGTGTGAACAGGGTAGGGGCAGAGAGAGAGGAAGACACAGAATCTGAAGCAGGCTCCAGGCTCAGCTGTCAACACAAAGCCTGACACAGGGCTTGAACTCACCAGCCGAGATATCATGACCTGAGCCAAAGTTGGACACTTAACTGACTGAGCCACCCAGGTGCCCCAAGATATACTTCTTCATCAGTATTAAGTGTTTTATGTTTTTTCTCATGAGTAAATTAAGAAAATATATCAAACACAATTCTCAATCTTTCAAAAATGAAAACAAAAATGCTTGATCTAGGATCATATGTGAGTGCATTTGGTTCAAGGTAGAAAGGTAGGCAGTCTGAATGAAATGACAGTGGTCTCTCCTGACAGTTTATAGGTTTTACTTGTCCTCAAGGACCAGTGTCAAGGGTATCATAAAGTTATATCCAAAGCTAGAGAACAGAGCCTAGCAACAGGTGTGGTATCTTCCTCATAAAATGTAGTGTGTTTATCTATCCTCCATGTTTTCACATATTCATTCATCAGTGCTTATGACGTTGTAGGCACTGAGTAGATTCTGAAGACATAGCAAAGAAGAAAACAAAGTCTCTGCCCTCCTGAACTTTATCTTCCAGTGGAAAAAGACAGATAAAGGAGAAATAAACAGATAAATGGTATGGCAGATGATGATGCATGCTAAGAGGGTAGGAATTGTTGCTTTAAATAGATGTGTTTAAAAAGTCTCTCACAGAGATGACATTTGAGCAGAGACCTGAAGGGAGTGAATGAGTGAGTCATGTGAATAACTGTGGGAAGACTGTCTCAGGCAGCAAGAACACAGCAAGTGCAAAGGCCCTGAGACATGTCTAGTATGTTTCAGGAGCAGCAAGGGGACCAGTGAGGCTAGAGCAGAGTAATTGAGGGGAGAGAAGTGCAAGGTAAGGAGGTCAAAGTGGACACAGAGCACATCCTGTAGAAGCCTGTCAGCGAATAAATGGACTTTGTATTTTACTCTGAATGAGATGGGAAGGTTTTAGATGGCTCAGAGAAAAGAAGAGACATAACCTTAAATATTTTAAAAGGATCATCTGGGGGCACCTGGGTAGCTCAGTTCGTTAAGCATCCAACTTCGGCTCAGGTCATGATCTCATGGTTGTGAGTTCAATCTCCGTGTTGGGCTCTGTGCGAACAGCTCAGAGACTGGAGCCTGCTTCAGGTTCTATGTCTCCTCTCTCTCTGCCCCTCCCCTACTCACACTCTGTCTCTCTCTCTCTCTCTCTCTCTCTCTCTCTCTCTCTCTGTCTCTTTGTCTCTCTCTCTCTCTCAAAAATAAACATTAAAAATTTTTTTTTTAAAAAAGGATCATTTGGATGCTGCATGTAGGATAGACTAAAATAACAGTGGTAAAAGTGGTAATAGGTAATGATGTACCTTGAAGATAGAGCTGCCAAGATTCAATAGATACATTGGTGCAAAGGATGAAAGTGGGTGGGGACAGTGAGAGGAAGGAAGGAAGGAAAGAAGGAAGGAAGGAGGGGAGGGAGGGAATCCCAGGTTCTTGGTCTGAGCAATAGAGATAGAGATAGCTAGAGAGATAGAGTTGCCATTTACTACAATGTAGGATACAGTGGAGTCAGGAGAGGGGTTTCTTTCCCTCCTTCCTTCCTTTCTTCCTTTCATTATTTTTTTAATAATAATAAAAAAATTATTTTGTCAAGAAATTACCCGACAGTTATCCTGATAGGAATCATCCAATAGGGAAAGAAAAAACAAAAACAGTGATGCTAGAGTGATACTGGGTATAAGGGACAGGACTGGCCTTGGTTAAGAAGCTGGCAAGTTCATGCATAGACACAGGAGTCAAGATAGAGCTTGGTGGGTTATTAGAAGTGGTAGTGGGAAGTTGGGGACATTTTCTTCCATTTGGTTCTATTTTCTCTGGTCTTTGATGAGGAATTAGGATAAAGAATGTTTCTCATTATCCTCCTCATTTTATCTCTGATCCAGTTATCAGCACTCTACAACCATCCAAACCCTTCACTGTACCACCTTGGAATAGCTTACCCATTAGCAGCAAGCCATCCCCCACCCCTTCCACTTATTCAGTGTTTCCTTTCAGCCCACACTTACCCTTCTCCACTTGGATCTACATTGCTGGGGCTGGGAGATTGCAAACATATTTCTGCAGGCTCCCTGCCAGCTGCCTTCCTTCTGCCAACAGAAGACAGTGGAGAACAGAAGGTGGAAGGGAGGGAGCAGTTTCTTGCTTCTGGCTCTGATGGTGTGGTAGTTGTAGGCAATTGTGGCAGTAGGAATCAGGGACTGAATCAGGAATCTGGACTCCAACAGCCCAGCCAGGGCAGCACCTTCTTAGTGGTTCTAGCCCTCGGTGAGATGGATCCAGAACTGACTGTGACAGTTTCTTCAGGAACACAGCAGCAAGGGTTGGCTTATGGGCATTAGCAGCTTCTGATCTCTGAGAATCTACTTCTCCTTTTGTACCCCTTCAGTCTCCTCCTCTCTTGCCTTTCGTTCCTCTGTTCCTGCCAGAAGCTTTGTAACCAGTTCCTTGAATTAAATTTCCACAGTATGGAAGACATGAAATGGTTTCTGTTTTCTTGCACCAGCCCCTGTCTGATACACAGCCAATACCCTCAACCCCCTTTCAAGGATTTCCTTCATCTTCCTGCCTTAATTAAGACGGACCTCTTCCTCAGTGACACTGTTGCTCTGCAACACTGTTTATTATCTCATGTCTCAACTAGTCTAGGGCCAGGAGGTAGTGTTGACATCTTCATCTTTCCTTGTTGCTGCATTCAGACCACCCCCCAGTCTGTCGTCTCAAATCCTGCTCATTTAGACCAATTCCATTGGATTTTATTAACCTTTACCATCCCATCTGTACTCAAGTTATTCCTTTCCTTTAATGAAAGGTTTGGGCATCTAGCCCCAAACTTCGTTTTTATCCAAGCCCTGTTGAAAGCGTGAATGATCTCAGTGTCTACATGGATGACCTCCTGACCCATCCAGCATCCTCAGCTTTTGGTTTTTTGGCCTTTCCCAGGCTCTTCTCCATTCCATTCAGCCCCTCATTCTTTCATCATTTCTATTTTATCTGTTCCATAACCAAACTCACTAATTCCCCTCCTTGTTCACAAACCCTCCTATCTTTAGCATACTGGATTGGGTACCCTTTGGCCTTTATTCAACTTCATCAGCATTTCCAGTGTATGGATTCCACTATTTTCTCCTATTTAATCATTAGCTTTCCCCCCCTTCCTCATTTTCCTCCTGAGATAATCTCGTTTCATGACTTATGGTTTCAACAGCATTCTTGTCAATATCTTCACTCTCTTGCTATGCTATCTTTTCATTATACAGGTCCAACAAAACCACAATCCCAAGTTATCCAGTTCTTTTTTTTTTTTTTTTTTTTTTTTTTTAATTTTAGACAGAGAGTATGCACAAGCAGGGGAGATGGAGAGAATCTGGAGAGAATCTCTAGCAGGCTCTACACTAAGACAGAGCCTGACTCGGTGTTCAATCCCATGACCCTGGAATCATGACCTGAGCTGAAATCAAGAGTTGGACACTCAACCAACTGAGCCACCCAGGCTCCCCATCCAACTCTTCGTCCATGCCTGTACCTACATAGGTAAACATAGCTAGGGGGGAAAAATCACATAAGATGGCAGATTGGTTAATTCCTTTAAAACTTTAAAAAACCCAATCTCAAACAAGCTGTGAACTTAACTAGCTCTAACTACCTAAATATTTATCTCTAATCTATATTGTCTCCCTTTTTCCAATGACTTTAATTTTTTTTTAATTATCCTTAAATCTTTAGCCCTTCCTTCAGCCCCTTTGCTTTCAGTGCATGGTGATCTCACATGTTAATTCATAGAGAAAATAGATGCCGTAATAGGGGTCTCCTCAACTTCTAGATAGCGAATGCACAAACCCGTATATAGATGCCCATCATTCTTACTTCCTGCCTGTTAGTTACAACAAAGGAGCTGTGCCACATACTTATTTTAGATAATTTCTCCACTTTTGCTTTAATTTCATCTCTTCACAAATTTTCAGAAATCTACCACTTTTTATTAATGCTTTTCATCTCGAGTCTTCCCAGGAACTTCTGGGATGTTTGAAAAAAATTGAGGTAAAAATCACATAACATAAAATTAACTATTTTAAAGTATGTGACACGGCATCTGGGTGGCTCAGTCGGTTAAGCATTGGACATCAGCTCAGGTCATGATCTGGCAGTTCGAGAGTTCCAGCCCCACATTGGGCTCTTTCAGATCCTCTGTCTCCCTCTTTCCCTCTGCCCCTCCCCCAATTGTTCTCTCTCTCTCTTAAAAAAATAATAATAAACACTTTTTTTAAAAAGTATGCAACTGAGTGACAGTATATTCACAATGTTGGGCAACCATCACCTCAATCTAGCTCCAAATATTTCATCACCCCAAAAGGGAACTTGTTTCCATTAAGCAATCATTCCCCATTTCTCCTTCCCCATAGGCCCTGGCAACCACTAATCTGCTTTCTATCTTTATGATTTATATATTCTAGATATGTCACATAAACAGAATCATATAATATGCGATCTCTTTTGTGTCTGGCTCCTTTCACTTAGCACAATATTTTTTAAGTCCGCTCATACTGTAGTATATATCAATATTTCATTCATTTTTATGACTGAATAATATTCCTTAAAGGGGTATGCCACATGTTGTTTATCTGTTTATCATTTGATGGACCTTTTGGCTTTCCTACCTTTGGCTACTATGAACAGCGCTGCTATGAACATCTGTGTGTAAGTTTTTGTTTAAACACCTGTGTTCAGTTCTTCTGGTTGTAAACCTAGGAGTAGAATTGCTGGGTCATATGGAAATTCTATGTTTAACTTTTTAAGGAACTGGCAAATCATTTTCCACGGTAGCTTTTGATCAAATTTTAAACATGCTCACGTCACTCCAACTGGAAAAGCAAAATCTCAGCCCCCTGCCCTTCTTCGGCTACTAATCTTTCTCTTACCTCCTCTAAGAGCGACTTCTTGGAAAAAGTCGTTTATAGGCTCATCCTTCTTTCCCCTGCCATTAATTGTTGGCACTCCTCCAGACCCAGGCCTATGCATTTTTTCTCTTCTTTTCTCTGTTGTTTCTCCCATCAATTCTCACCTCCTTCCAATTTGTTTTCCAAACTGAAGCCAGTGTAACCTTTTCAAAATACAATTCTGATCGTGCCATCCTTGTTTCAGATAGTCAGAAGATTTCTATTGCTCTTGGGTAAGACAAAAATCCCTAACCTACCTGACCCTGCCTGGTCTCATTCCGCTTTCCTTCTGGCTATTCTCCCACCAGGTGTTCTGTGCCTCTAGAAACCCAGCCATAAGCCTTTGTTCTCACATTTTCTCCTCCAAGAGAAGACCTTTCTCTACCACCATATCTTCACTTGTTAATTTCCATTCTTCACATTTTTGTTCATTTAATAATTCTTCTTTGAAGCCATCCTTAACCTCCATGATTTGGTTAAATCCTATCAGTTCTTATAGCACTGTTGTCTTGGTCAGTTCAAGGTGCTATAACAAAAATACCATAGACTAGTGCCTTAGCAAACAAACATTATTTCTCCCAGTTTTGGAGGCTGAAAAGTCTAAGATCAAGGCACTGGCAGATCCCATGTCTAGTGAGATCCCACTTCCTGGCTTATAGATAGCTATCTTCATGCTGTTATCCTCACATTGCCAAGAGAGGAAGCAAGCTTTCTTAGGTCTCTTCTTATAAGGACATTAACCCCTTCATGAGGATTTCATCCCTGTTACCAAATTACCTCCCCGATGCCCCACCTCCAGATACCATAACACTTGGGATTGGGCTTCAACATATGAATTTTGAAGGACACAGACATTCAGCCCATAGCAACTGTAGTAAACAGGCTGAATTGTAATCATCTAAAATTCATATGTTAAAGTCCTAACCCCCAGTAATTCAGACTGTGACTGTATTTGGAGACAGAGCCTTTAAGGAGGAAATTATGGTAAAATAAGATCATATGGGTGGGCTTTAATTCAATATGCCCTTATAATAAGAGGAGATCAGGGCACAAACAACACACAGACCAAGGGATAACCATGTGAATACACAGGGAGAGGCCTGCCATCTCCAAGCAAAGAAGAGAGGCCTCAGAAGAAACCCAACCTATTGGCCCCTTGACCTTGAACCGCTACCCTCTAGAACTGTAAGACAATAAATTCCTGTTGTTTAAGCCACCCATCTGTGACATTTTGTTATAGCAGCCCTGGCAAACTAATACAATCGCCCAGAGTCCTTCTGTTTTGATCTTCAGAGTCACCTTGTAGTTCAAGATGACAGCCGGAAGAAAAAAGAAAGGCAAAAAGATACAAAGGACTCTATTCCCAAATAAGGCATTTTCCTTTAAACGCCTCTTTGAGAAGTCACACACAACACTCACTTCATTGGTCTCATGGCCACACTTAGATGCAAAACAAGTTGGGAAATGTAATTTCTCTGGCCTACTGCTGCCCTAAATAAAACCAAGATCCCATTGCTAAGAAAGAATGAGAGACCAAAAACTGTATGGCAGCTAGCAATCTCTGCTACAATGGGTAAGTGTCATATAACCTTAGGGAATTAGAAATAAATATATAAATGATGAAGCAAACTAAGCCCATAGTGTTACTTTGAGAGTAATGTATGAACACAATCTGTATATACTTGGTATTTTTGTATTTTTAATACATAAGAGAATTTGGCACATTGGAGTGTCCAATGCATTAGTTCTATGATTCCCATTTAAATTGTATAATTAGATAATTTATTAAACTTTTTATTTTAACTTCAAAGGCTTAAGAAGATTTTACTGTTTATAAATGGTACCAAGGCACTTTAAAAGAACTTAAATTTCATCATATTTTAAAGTTTAATTAATTAGATTTTTTTCAGATTTACTTAAGTACTTAGAAAGATTTTACTTATTAATTAGACAGCTTAGGATCTTTTAAAAATCAAGTATTTTAAATTTATAAATTTAATTTAAAATGTTTAAACAATTTTAATTAATTAGGTTTAAAGATCCCCTTGAAAGTGGTTGCTGAAATATGTTACATTGTTACTAGAATAATAAGATTCATAAGTTGAATGTAAAAGATTGAGGAAAAATTAAGTTGGATCTATAATACGTCAAATATTAATTGAAAATCCAAAAGAATCACAAATAGTCCTTTCTGTGCATAGAAACTGGCCTCAAGGACACTAGAAAAACTTCACTTTGACAGGCACATGTTTATAAAAGACTTAAAACAATGGATTCTAAGTATTGGGGATTTTTTAAAATTTAAATAATGTGGATTCATTGGGATTTTTGGAGCAAAAGAATGCCATGATCACATTTTTGTTTCACAAGATAATTTAGATGGTAGTGAAATGTCCTTTCCTACTTCTCTGCCAGGTGATCCGTACTTAATTTTTCAAGCACCAGCTCCAAGATCACCTTCTCCATGAAATCTGAACGGATACACAACTCCCTGGCAGCATTGAGGGCATCTTCCCAGCACAACATTGGTTTTGCTCACCCTGTATTATCATTGTTTCAATTTATTGAGGTTATTTGTGTCTGTGTCCTCTAGAAAACCATGAGGCAATACCGTCTATTCAGATTTAGATATTTTTGTGTGCCTAACATGGAGCCAGACACATCATAGTCATACAGTATACATTTCAGTTGGATAGAATGCAATTGAAACGCAAAGCTTAAGACTTGATCCTGAAGTCAATACAATCCCACTTAAGTATAGACACCACATGACACCCTACCTGAGAAAGAGATGATGTCTTCTTTTCTCTCATTTTCTAATTTTTAGGGCAATCATAATTAAGTAAATAACAAGTCATGATTATTAATTGTTTGTGTCCAAGATACATCTAGCACCACAGAAAAAGAACTGGCTCTTCCAGCATTTCCTATCAACAGGTTTTCGGCCGTGTACTCACTTGCAAATGATTACACATTCACAGGAAAGAAATGTGTTTTAGTTGGAAAAAGTCCCAGCAGGCCCATTGGGTGGGCATTTGATTCCTTGATAAAAAGCCCAGTCCTGCTGTCTGGAAAGGAGGAAATTAGAAAAGGGGCAAAAGACCATTTGCTTCAGGGCCTGAAATAACACCAATTTCAGCAAGAACTATGAGCAGCAAGATAGCTGAATTAAACAGTGGAGAAAAAAATCGCTAAGACTTCTTTAGTTATAAAATAATTTAGAAGATAACTTCAAAATAATGTCCCAACCCACAACAATATTTTGACCAAGAATATATTGAAAGGCAATTTAGCAAAATGTTTTAGAGGACTTTAACATAGTAAAAGATCTAATCTTTTTAGATCCGGGAGAGATAAATAAATATCAATCCAATAACACAAAACCTTTAATGTACCTTTTAATCCTGAGTTTATATTTTGTGTGTCATTTTCTTTGTGTGTATGTGTGTATGTCTCTTCCCATCTCTCTCTCTCTCTCTCTCTTTTAATTATACTATAAAAATCAAGCCAGCAGGAACTGCTTCTTAACATTTAATCATTATCCACCCTAGCTGTTGTAAATTTTTTTCTTTCCTTTTCATGGAGAAATTTTTCTTTCTATTGCCTATACTTCTCTCCAGCACATTAATTATCTTTCCTGTGACAAGCCCCTAATCCATTTTTTTTTTCCCGTGAAATCTGTAGCACTTAATGAAGATTATTCTCCCTTTGTAAAGGCTTTAGAAGGGACTTTTCAGATCCTGTCTAAATGAGGGCCTCTTAAGTCATATGATGAGCTGAGATTGGAGCCCTAGTCTCTCAGATTTGATTAGCAGGCCCCGATGGCTTGCTACTACTTTGCTCAGCTCTGTGATTTTAGCAAGAAAAAAAGCAAAAAGAAAACAAGAGTAGCTATCTGGATAATAGCAGGAACAAGTTTGAGAGGGGAACATTCACCTGCCATATGCACTCTAACTGAATACAGTCATTAGCTACAGATGCCTGGTAATTTGAAATGGGGGCCTTTCTGCCTCTTATCCTAAGTAGCCTCAGTGTTGAGACCAGTATGTATAAATAAGAGCCTATTCATCTTCCACTGGGGCTTAGAATTAGTGATTCTAGCATGTGGTTTTCCCTTCCTGTATCTTCATGACCTTTCTGCCTTTTAAACAATCAGTACTTCATGATTATGGTATGCTTAGGTCTGCTTTCACTATTCTCCCTCAAGAAGAAAAAATATATAATGTATCAAATCCCAGTTCGGAGCAAGCAGGGTCCAGGTCTAAAAAGCAGATGTCATTGTGACTGTCACTAAAGAGCTTTGATGACATGCCTCCCCTCCTCTCTCACAACTGGGGGGAAAGCCATATTCAGCCTTATGCTGTCAGAAACATAGACACTTTACCAGATGTTAATTAGATTTGGAGATTCCATCATTCAAATGTTCTCCCAAATTAGTGACAAAGACACACCCGGGGGTTTTAAATCCAAGCTATACATCTGGCAATTTATGGGCCACCCGTGGCTGGGATGGTAAAGTCAAACTCTGGGAACAAGGTATCATGATTCTGAAATCAATCTAAAGAACAGAGAATAAGAAGTGATGGCTTTTTTTGGTAACAATGAATACACTGGCTTCTTCTACCCCTTGGAGTCGAATGAAATAGGAATAATAACAACAAAGACAACAATAACAATTAACATTTATTTGGTGTACCAAGGTGTTCCTTTCACTAATTCCTTGAATCATCCTAACAAACCTATAAGGAAGATATTTTTTATTACAGTTCCCATGTGAAATGTATGTGAGAAAGAAATTGCAATTTTGTGTGCAAAAGTTAACACAATTGCTAATTGTGTTAACTTTCCCAAACCCTTATATTTTGGAAGGAGAAAAATTGAGTTTCTAGGATTGTTGTTATGTCAGAGCTTGTACTGTTTATCACTACCCCTTCTCCATGGGGCCTTATCATCCTGGAGCCCTAACCCTCACAGAGTTCCAGGGAGAGTTTTGCTCACATCCCTCCTTCCAAGTCACATGGCAACCTAGGCCCAGACCACTGGAGGAATCCCACCACCCAAAAGCATGAAAAGGAGCATAACTATATCGTACAGTTTTTGTGATGTGGATGATGTATGACCTAGAAAACAAACAAACATAAGAATGTTACCTCTTGGGGGTGCCTGGATGGCTCAGTTGGTTAGGCATCTGACTTCGGCTCAGGTCAGGATCTCACGGTTCGTGAGTTCAAGCCCCACATCGGGCTCTGTGCTGAGAGCAGAGCCTGGAGCCTGCTTCGGGTTCTGTGTCTCCCTCTCTCTCTGCCCCTCCCCTGTTCACACTCTGTCTCTCTGTCTCTCAAAAATGAAAACACATTAATAAAAAAAACCCACCATAATCTTCATTAAAAAAAAAAAAAAGAATGTTACCTCCTTAACATTAAAAAAGTCCATCCTTTAACATGATGCCCAAGGACATGAAGATCCTGGAATGTAGCATGAAGCCTTTTGCCTTCCAGCCTTCACACATGCTGTTCCTCTGCCTAGAAAATTCTCTTTTATTCCCTTTTCTCTGCCCCACCTCAAACTTGACTTCACTTGGAGACGCTTATTTTTGCTTCATACACCCTAAACCTTACTTCCTCTAACAAGCCTTCTCCAACCCCCTCGTCCAGGTGAGAAATCCCCATAATGGGCTCCTATGGCCCCATATATTCTGCTTATTATTATAGTTCTCATCATTCATCATATATTCTTTTATTTCCCTTCTTTCTTACTAGGTCATAAGGTCCCTGAAAGTTGTAGAATCATATTTGCCTTATTTCCTAATACATAGTAGGCCCTGTATAGATAATAGTTGAATTAGTGAGTAAGTAAATAACTGAAGAAGCAACACATCTCTTGACAGGAGAGACAATAGGTAAAAGATAGCAATGTCCTTTTTCTGAACAGCCTAAAAAGCAACATCGGTGGTTATTTAATCTAAGTTTCACTAAGAGGCTTTTCTGGGCCCCTTCTAGTCCTCACCCCCCCCCCACTTTTTAATAACAAAACTGCCAACACAATCTTTAGAATAATAACAGAATTGTCGCCATTATTTCACTATTCACTGGATGAGTTCCTGCAATGGAGCTGAATAGGAGGACCGGCCTTCATGTAATCAAGCGCTGAACAGCACTTGTGTCGAGGTGTGATGGCAACCATCCCACTTCTCAGCATTACTGCCATTAGACAAAAGAGGCAATAAAGAGATTTTTGTTAAGTAGAAGTCCTTAGTCCGTGTAATTTCACCCTTGCTGCTGATTAATTCACTAACCTTACCTCCTTTGCTCCAGGATATACAGATTAAAAGCAAAAACAAAAAACAAGTTGAATTCCCATGTTATCTATGTGAATTCTGCACAAATATTTTACTATGTTCATCTGACAAAGATAACTAATTCACGATATGCCATTTTTACCAATTACCTCTGCCAATACTACTGATTAATCTCTAGGTTCTTTCAGAGTCAGAATAACTGGACTGAACACTTTGGTGGATACTTTTTAACATAAAGTATGCAACATACTTCATGCAACATATGCAACATATGGCCCCTAGTTTTATTAGGGGCCATTGTGTATGAAAATTCATGTTATTATTTTTCCACATGACCCGAATATAAGACTTGAGACCTTAATATTGCATTTGTAAACTGAAATAGTCAACAAAAACTAAAAATGAGGAAACAAAGAGCATTAGTCATTAACATAAAATACTCCAACATTTTCATATTCCCTGAAGAAGTCACCTGAACCCATTTAATTTTAGTTAAATGAGAAATCTGAAGCACCAAGAAATCAAAGTCATAATATATCTCAGTAATCAAATAAGTGAATGAGTAAATAGTGGTCATATGCCCATTTTCCTTGGATTAATGTTCAAAATCCTTGACAGGGTTTACAAAGACCCTCAGGATAGCCTTTCACTTACCTCACCAGAATCTTCTCTTAACATCCCTCCTTGCTGACTACTTTCTAGACAGACAGAACTACTTGCATTTTTTTCAAATATGCTTTGCATTCTTTTGCCTCGGAAACTTCCAACATGGTGTACTATCTGCCTACAGCTCTTCCCTCACTCTCACCCATCACCTGGAGGTGCCTTAGTTTCAGCTTAAATGACACTTCCTCTGGGATGTCTCCCTGGCACAGTCAGCTTCCTTTCCTGTGAATCCTCTGTACCTGCAGTTCTCACTGCCAGCACCGAGGTCACCTCCTTGGCATTGCCTACCTAAGTCACCCCCCCCCCCCCCACACACACACACACCTCGCAGAGGCTGTGTCTGTTTAATATTACTCAGATCTTGGGGCACCTAGGTGGCTCAGTTGGTTGGACGTCCAACTTCGGGTCAGGTCATGATCTCCCAGGTTTGTCAGAGCCCTGCGTGTGCTAACAGCTCAGAGCCTGGAGCCTGCTCCCGATTCTGTGTCTCCCTCTTCCTTTGCTCCTCCCCTGCTCATGTTTTGTCTCTCTCTCTCTCTCTCTCTCAAGAATAAATGAACATTAAAAAAATATTAGAGCTCTTTTTGTTGCCAATGACAAAAAAGCGACTGAAATTCACCTAAACTTAAAAAAAAAAAAGATTTATTAACTATATAGTTGACCCTTGAACAGCATGAGGGTTAGGAGCACCCCCCCCCATGCGATCAGAAATCCAAGTATAAGTTTTGACTCCCAAAAACTTAACTAATGGCTTTCTGTTGACCAAAAGCCTTACCAATAACATGAACAATCAATTAGCACATGTTTTGTATATATATGTATATATATATACATATATATATAGTATTGTTACAATCAAGTAAGGTAGAAAAAGAAAAATGTTTTTAAGAAAATCGTAAGGAAGAGGAAATGCATTTACAGCACTGTACTGTAATTGAAAAAAAAAATCTGTGTATAAGTGGACCCGTGCAGTTCAAACTTGTGGTGTTCAAGGGTATACTCAGTAAAAGATTACTAAGCTTGGTAAAAGATTTGCAGAAGCAGTAAACTTAAGGTCACATCATAAGAATATCTAGTGGAAGTTTAATATATTTTGATGATTACATAATGTCCTGTCTATAATATCCTTTAAGCTCCTAAACCTATTCCTAAACCCAGGGAAGCCTGACTAGCAGTTGTGCCTACAAAAGTCTCACCTTCAAGCTCAGGTCGATATTTAACTAGGGCCAATTTATATTCTAAGTAGGGGAGATATATATATATATATATATATATATATATATATATATATATATTCCTGTATCTCAGAATTGTCATTCTTATGACTTTAATGCCTTGGGGCTAGATACCTGCCTTTTGTCTCATCTGAGGCTCTGTACACCTACCCTGACCCTAATCATCCTGCCTTTGTTTTTCTTCATATTTGGATCTAAGTGGTAGTATCCCTCTTTGGTTTCCTAAAAGTTCCTTTGATTCTTGGACCTTGGATAAATTCATGCTTACTGGGCTTTTCTTTCATCATCTCTTCCATTACTGTCTGGGTTGAAATGATAGATCTCAAAATCTGGACCAACTTACATCACTACTCAATTTAGTTGGGTCCATTCCCCTAAAGAGATTTTCTTGTTCAGGATCATCTTTACATGCTCATTATTCACAGATGAAAAGCTCCTGGACATAGACTTTGTTTTGATCCATAGATTTGCCTGGCCCTTCCCATTATGGTATATTTTCTAGCTATTCATTCCAATTAAGATAAATAATTTTCCGGAAAATTCTATTTCATTTTGAGCTTCTAGAATTAGTAAATAGGTATACATTAAATAATGACTTTTATTATATAATCTAGCATTAGAAATTTACCACACGGAAAGAATAGAATGCTTACCATCATTTTATCACACTTAGTTTCCCCAGTAGGATGGCACATTGTGGCATTTGACTCTGAAATGCCCTCATAAAAAATTGTAGTCAGGTGAAATACTTCCTTACCCAGCAAAGAAAAGCCTAAATGATGTACCACACAGCATTTTATTAAACACTAATTTTTTGCTCTCATGAGGACACAGCATTAGCTTTCAATTAATTATATCCTTAATCTAATCCCCAGAATGTTCTCGTTTCAACATATATTTATGTTTGTCTGGCTGTTTGTGTTATATCATTAAATGTACCATCTTTATGTGTATCTTTCTAGAAATCACAAAAACAAAATAGTTCCAAAACCTGAATGTTGATCTAGTTCTGTATTTTTCTAGTCTACACATAAGTGACAGAAAAACCAAAAAGTAGCCATTTACCTAATTATCTGGACTGGGGGACTTCTTACCCATCATGTGTCAAAGTAATAATTTCAGTTACATCAGTTTGAATTTCCAAGAGAAATAATAAGGCACTTTGTTTTTCTTCTTACTGTTTACAACACAGATATCTAGCAGGCAAACTATGCTCATGCATTCATTTGATTTTATATTTGCTATCATGCATATTGGCATTCACCCATTAAACAAATAGTGGATACCTGATAAATATCAGGACAATGCTAAATACTGCTTATAATATTCCAACAATAGATCTTGAACCCTAAAAGTCAATACTCTGTCTCACTGCTAAAAAAAGAAATGCCAAAAGAAAATGTTTCTTCTCCCACCATTTGGTGATAGACTCACAATTCCTTACTTTTAGTATGGCTGATCTAAGGAAATCAATACGTGTTCCATTGTCGTGACTCAGATTCACACCACAAGTCTCACACATGAAAAATTGTGACACATACAGATTTCAAAATTAATTTGTTAAAAAATTAGGCACGAGAGGTCCCAAATAAAAGTTCAGATCAGTTTGTTAGCTTTCTCAACGTTTACTATTCCTAACCCGTTAACAAGATATTTTAAATTTGATTGAAGAGCTCACAATTAATTTTATGTTAAATTCTCACAGATGATTAGGGAATATAATAAATGCATAAACTTCATTTTGCCTCCTTGGAATGACTGAAATGAGATACAATCATCTGGGACATTATCCCCCTCTGATATAGCCAATAAGGGGTGCCCCAGATGTAGGTATAGGGCATTCTCAGGTATTTCTCTCTGGATTCACCAGGAATGGGTGTCACACAGGACCTGACTTCTTTTGCTTCCTCTCCCTTTAAATTTTAGGTTTGCCTCAGGTAAAACACTTAGTAGGGAGAGGCTGAAAATAAAGACTAAAATAAGGGTTGAGATTATCTATGAACATAAGTTTTGCTTTTTGCCATGACCACAAATAATAAAGAGGATATTTTAAAGGTTAATAATTAAAGGCAACTCCACCCCGTTTCCCTTTTGTAAACAGGGAAAACAGGCAGTGAGATGGTGCAGGCTGCAATACTGTGGTTCTGAAGGAATGAGTGTGCTAACGTGGCCTCCTCCCTCTTGGAACCAAAACTATATCATTTGGAAAACCTTTATTCATTATGCAGAAGCTAAGAGACACACAATATTCCAGCTGGTTTCTGAGACTAATGTCACTAACAGCCACGTCACCTTCTCCCCCTTTCTTTTTCTCTCATTCCTCTTTTTGTTTTTCTTTCTTCCCTCATTTATTTCCTTCCTTCCAACTATCCCTCCTCCCTCCTTTGCTTCCTTCCTTCCTTCCTTCCTTCCTTCCTTCCTTCCTTCCTTCCTTCCTAGCTTCTTTCGCTCCTTCATCCCTATCTTCCTTCCAGAGAAGTGAGTTTCTCATTTCCCATTTTTCTTCATTTCCATACCTTATGCTAGAAAACATTTTTTTTTCTCTTTAATGATGACAACCAAACTTTTTTGGAGGTGTTCAAGGATTGGACTTTTTTTTTCCTCCCCCATCAACTTGCTTTGGTGCAGTTAAATTAAAGGTTACTAAATCCTTTCAGAAGGGCTGTTGCCACTTTTCTAGAAGATTTGCCCCTTTGCAGCAAGAACCAAGAGATATGCAGTACAGAAGCAGCATGCTCAGGTCCCCCTGAGGAAAGGGGACCGCCAAGAGCAAAGCAGGTTGCTCTGGCCAACCAAAACGAACTACCTCCGGTTTCTAGGTGGGACCCCATCCTCAGTGGGAGGAGAAAATGAGAATATGACATAGAACGATTGGTCAGAAATGAGGAAAAACTTCCCATAGTTTTAAGGCTATGTGTTTATGTGTATTGAGGGGAAATAACTTTTAGAAGGAGAATGGCGTTTTAAAAGAAATAAAATTAAATTCTGGCTACAAGGGAATAAAAAATCCCATAAATTTATAACTGAAAGTGTTTCTCAGACCTACAACTACTCATGAGTTTTTAGTCTTCTTAAAAACATCCCTAGTAATAAAGAGAAAAACATCATGAGTGTCGAATTTCTGTTGCGCAGCTGATGCTAGTCCGCCTGCCTGGAAACACAAAGAGTAGTGACATATGATTTCAATTAAGTTCACAGTTCCACAAAATAGCCTTTCTACAAAATGGGAAAAGAGCTATAATAGGTACCCATATTACTAAAGACCCCTTGGATTATCCTTGGGCATTTTAGTGCATTGTTCCTGACAGATTTCCAGTAATAAGACAGTCACATTCCCAAATCCTTAACAAAGCCTAACTTGGAACAATATATAACTAATGAAGGAAGGAAGGAAGGAAGGAAGGAAGGAAGGAAGGAAGGAAGGAA
>NW_024412391.1:63185444-63243148 GCF_014898765.1 Herpailurus yagouaroundi | reverse complement strand
GAAGGAAGGAAGGAAGGAAGGAAGGAAGGAAGGAAGGAAGGAAGGAAGGAAGAAGGGTAGGAGGGAAGGAAAGAAGAAAGAAATGACAGTAGTCACATGACTCAATAAGAAATAAAATGTTGCATGATTGAGTCTAGAAACTTCCTCCATTTTCTAGGCTCTGCCCTGTGGAGAATGCTCATCTCAATATTATTATTATTTTTTTTATTCTCAAAGGAACTTTGTGAGAATTTGTTGAAGAGCACCTCAAAAACATTTTGAAAACCACATAAAAGTATATTTCAAAACAATATGCCCCACATACCAAATTACGTCAGCTCTTGATTTCTTTTGTACTTCTCAACTACCATTCTCTTCTTTGTCTCTAGTTCCATGGAGAAAAAATAAAACCAGAAAATTTCCTTTCTGGTTAGTCCCATAATCACACGCTAGAAGTTATGAGTAGTCACACATCTAGAAAGTACTTAACAAAAATCATTTGCCTTGGGGCAACTGGGTGGCTCAGTTGGTAAAGCATCCGACTCTTGATCTCAGCTCACTTCATGATCTCACGGTTTGTGAGTTCAAGTCACACATCAGGCTCTGTGCTTACAGCATGGAGCCTGCTTGGAATTCTCTCTCCCTCTCTCTGCCCCTCCCCCACTAGTGCACTTGCTCTCTCTTTCTCTCTCTCAAAATAAATAAACTTTAAAAAATTTTTAAAAATAATTTGCCTCAATTCCATACAGAAATAGTCTTTACTGATTAAGGTTATAGTTTAATAATTATGTTTAAATAGAGTTCACAAAGAGAAAAATGACTCACTAACTTGATAATATAACTTGGTTATTATTCACTAGTGTCCTTTATGCAGGAAAACGTTAAACTGATCTTTCTCAGAGTTGAAAGTATTAAGCACATGGACTAAAAAAGAACCTTTCCTCCAGAAACATTTTGAGCATTGGCATTAAAATATTCAGATAGCTGTGATCTTCTGACCATTATAGTCAAGCCTAAAAAACTCCCAATTCTAACAAGAAGTTTTCCAATACTTGGGGACAAAACAGCTGCTATGTTTATGCCTTCTGCTTTGTCTTTCTGCATAATTATCTAACACTGAAAATATATGTAAAGAATGTGTTCTGGAGTCACACTTGCTCTAATCTAAATGCCAAGGCCTCTGTAGGACAGCTAGGCATATGAACAGAGCTATAATAAGAAATGCCTACAATTATACTCAGTGGGAATGATGCCATGCTACACAAAGCCAAGGAAGTTATGTCTCTCGTCACTAACTTGCAGATGAATATTTTATACAACCAGATGAAGAGTTGTGACAATGAGGGAAAGTGTGTGATTTCCTCCTGGAAAAAGAGAGTTCCAAATCTAGAAGAGAAGTTGGAGATCATCTGGCACAATATCCTCATTTTACAGATGAGGAGACTAAGGCCCAGAGAATTCAATTTTCTTTTCTAAGGCTTCCCAACTACTTAGGGAGCCAAAGCAAACTGGGACCAGCAAAAAAACACAGGATTTTAAATAAGAATTCTTTCAGAAGTGTAACAGCTGTCCCAGCAAGCAGCATGGGTTATGTTTTTTTTTAATTTTTATTTAACTTATTTTTTTAATTTACATCTAAGTTAGTTAGCATATGGTGCAACAATGACTTCAGGAGTAGATTCCTTAATGCCCCTTACCCATTTACCCCATCCCCCTTCCTACAACCCCTCCAGTAACCCTCTGTTTGTCCTCCATATTTAAGAGTCTCATGTTTTTGTCCCCCTCCCTGTTTTTATGTTATTTTTACTTCCCTTCCCTTATGTTCATCTGTTTTGTATCTTAAAGTCCTCATATGAGTGAAGTCATATGATATTTGTCTTTCTCTGACTTACTAATTTCACCTAGCATAATACCCTCTAGTTCCATCAATGTAGTTGTGAATGGCAAGATTTCATTCTTTTTTTTTTTTTTAATTTTTTTTTCAACGTTTATTTATTTTTAGGACAGAGAGAGACAGAGCATGAACGGGGGAGGGGCCGAGAGAGAGGGAGACACAGAATCGGAAACAGGCTCCAGGCTCTGAGCCATCAGCCCAGAGCCTGACGCGGGGCTCGAACTCCCGGACCACGAGATCGTGACCTGGCTGAAGTCGGACGCTTAACCGACTGCGCCACCCAGGCGCCCCAATTTCATTCTTTTTGACTGCTCAGTAATACTCCATTGTATGTATATACCAAACCTTCTTTATCCATTCATCCATTGATGGACATTTGGACTCTTTCCATACTTTGGCTATTGTTGATCATGCTGCTATAAACATTGGGATGCATGTGCCCCTTCTAAACAGCATCCCTGTATCCCTTGGGTAAATACTTAGTAGTGCAATTGCTGGGTCATAGGGTAGTTCTATTTTTAATTGTTTGAGGAACCTCCATACTGTTTTCCAGAGTAGCTGCACCAGTTTGCATTCCCATCAGCTGTTCAAAAGAGAACTCTTTCTCCAAATCCTCGCCAACATCTGTTGTTGCCTGAGTTGTTAATGTTAGCCATTCTGACAGGTGTGAGGTGGTATCTCATTGTGGTTTTGATTTGTATTTCCCTAATGATGAGTGATGTTGAGT
Source organism: Herpailurus yagouaroundi (assembly GCF_014898765.1). Classification (NCBI taxonomy): domain Eukaryota; kingdom Metazoa; phylum Chordata; class Mammalia; order Carnivora; family Felidae; genus Herpailurus; species Herpailurus yagouaroundi. Next base: position 63,240,548 of record NW_024412391.1, on the reverse strand, counting down.
ATTTTTTCATGTATCAGTTGGCCATCTGGATGTCTTCTTTGGAGAAGTGTCTGTTCATGTCTTTTGCCTGTTTCTTCACTGGATTATTTGTTTTTTGGGTGTTGAGTTTGATAAGTTCTTTATAGATTTTGGATACTAACCCTTTATCTGATGTCATTTGCAAATATCTTCTCCCATTCTGTTGGTTGCCTTTTAGTTTTGCTGATTGTTTCCTTCACTGTGCAGAAGATTTTTATTTTGATGAGGTCCCAATAGGTCATTTTTGCTTTTGTTTCCCTTGCCTCCAGAGATGTGTTGAATAAGAAGTTGCTGTGGCCAAGGTCAAAGAGTTTTTGCCTGCATTCTCCTCGAGTATTCTGATGGCTTCCTGTCTTACCTTTACATCTTTCATCCATTCTGAGTTTATTTTTGTGTATTGTGTAATAAAGTGATCCAGGTTCATTTTTATGCATGTTGTTGTCCAGTTTTCCCAGCATCACTTGCTGAAGAGACTGTCTTTATTCCACTGAATATTCTTTCCTGCATTGTCAAAGATTAGTTGGCCATATGTTTGTGGGTCCATTTCTGGGTTCTATATTCTGTTTCATTGATCTGAGTGGTCTGTTTTTGTGCCAGTACCATACTGTCTTGATGATTAAAGCTTTCTAACACAGCTTGAAGTCCAGGATTGTGATGCTTCCTGCTTTGGTTCTCTTTTTCAAGATTGCTTTGGCTATTTGGGGTATGTTATGGTTCCACACAGATTTTAGGATTATTTGTTCTAGATCTGTGAAGAATGCTGGTGTTATTTTGATAGGGATTGCATGGAATATGTAGATTGCTTTGGGTAGGTAGTATTGACATTTTAACAATATTTGTTCTTCCTATCCAGGAGCATGGAATCTTTTTCCATTTTTTTTGTGTCTTCTTCAATTTCTTTCATAAGCTTTCTATAGTTTTCAGTGAATAGATTTTTCACCTCTTTGGTTAGATTTATTCCTAGGTATTTTATGGGTTTTGGTGCAATTGTAAATAGGATCTATTCCTTGATTTCTCTTTCTGTTGCTTCATTGTTGGTGTATAGGAATGCAACCGATTTCTGTGTATTGATTTCATATCCTGCCCCTTTGCTAAATTCATGGATCAGTTCTAGCAGGTTTTTTGGTGGAATCTTTTGTATTTTCCCTATAGAGTACCATGTCATCTGCAAAGAGTGAAAGTTTGACCTCCTCCTGGCTGATTTGGGGTTATGTTTTAACATTTCCCGTAAGAGCTGAGCTTCTAGGAAAATGTGGTTTGTCTCCTTCAGCACTAAATAGACTTTCAAGCCCAAATCTCACTAGTTTCTCAGGGCCAAATTGGTCTCATAAAATTTTAAAAATTTTAGAGGTCAAAGCGCTTTATGGAACATTTTGCCAAAAGCCTTAATTTATATTGGGAAAACTGAGACCCTAGAGAATAAACACATTGCCCAGAATACGAGTAGAACCTATAGATACAAATGCAAGATATGCCTTTTCCACTGTTGAGGCAGAGATGGTAATATTCGAAGGCATCAGGGAAGGCCCCTTTAAGAAGATGGCACTTGAGGAAGGACTTGAAGGAGAGGGAGAGAGCTATGTGGGTATCAAAGAAAGACTTTTTTTAGGTGGAGGCATTTTCCAGGAACAGAAAGTAAGCCAGTGTGGCTGAAGCTGTATGGACCAGGTAGAGAGTAGTTGGAAATAAGGTCAGACAGGTATTAAAAGGCCAGATAATGGAGAGCCTTGACAACAATTTTAAGGACCTTTGCATTTACTCTGATTGAAATGAAGAGATACTTGAGAGCAGAGGAGTGGTATACTATATCTCTACGTTTAAAGGATCAGCCTGGTGGCTTTATTCAGAATATACTGCAGGGGACGAAGATTGCGGGGGAAAAACCACTTAGAGGGTCTTACAGTAAATCCAGGCAAGAAATGGCAGAGGCTCAGACCTGGCTGGTAGAATGAGGTGGTAAGAAATGGCCAGATTCCTGTGCATTCTGAAACCTGGCAGACTGAGTATAAGGGCAAGGGCAAGGGCAAGGGCAAGTGTAACTCCCAAGTTTCTGGCCTGAACAACTGGACAGATGAAGTTGTCATTAACTGAGGTGAGAAAGGCTATGAGGGGCACATGGGGAAGATCAGGGGTCCCCTTTGGGAGAGATGAAGTTTATATATCTGTTACCCATCAAGTGAATGTGTTAAGTGTGCTGGTAGACATACAAGTCTGGAGTACAGGAGAAAGTCCAGACCAGAAAATTTGGGAACTGTCAGTATATATTCAACACAGGTGGTATTCAAAACATTTTTCTTAAGCTAAATAAATATAAAAACAGTTTGTCATGTATGAGTTGCATTTAAGTGTACTTCACTGTCTGTTTGAAAAAAAAACTGACAAGAATGTAATGAAAGAATGAGTCAAATCTTACTAAATTTTAGGCATACTTTGTGATTATATTTCTTTGTGATTCTAAATATTAGGAAACTTTGATCTTTCCTGATAAAAATACAATCAGTGAGCAAGATACCATAGGGTTGCCTTCTTATGATTTAACTCATTTCCTTGTACATATACATTAGCTTGGTTTTATTATTATAGTTATTATATCAAAGATAACCTCATTCTGAGTTCCTACATAAAATAATTTTTTAGTTTGATATCTAATGATGGTTTTCTTCACTTTTCATGACTTGAGAAAATGAAGAAACATACTCTGGGTTATTCAGAGATGAGACCCTGGCTGCCTTACCAACCACTGACAAGGTTTGATTTACTCTAAGTAATATCTTGCCTTTTCCCTAAGAGAGCACTTCAGAAAATAGACAAAAGATATGTTTCATGAGTATGTAATACCCATTAGCAAACAATTTAAGGATCAATTAATTAGTCATTAAGCTTTCCCTATTAAGTGTTTTGGCTTATATCTCTATGGTAAACCCACTAATGAAAGTCACATATGCTGAAATTTCATTTCCCTAGAGAGAGTACATATTAAATTGTTTAAATTAGCCCTCTTTAAATATATTTAAATCCCTCACATCTAGAATATTTTAAATAAAACTTCCCACCTAGATTTAGGAATCTCTTCTTTAAAAGAAAAAAAGTGAGATGAGTCTTATTAATATCTATTCCTAGAGGGAAAATCTTCATTTTGATTTTCTTTTAAACTGAGAAAATAATGAATTATTAGAATGCTGTTGAAGAAGATATTTAATATTTTGGGGGCAAAATAAACAGAGGTAAGTTATTTCCACTGCTAGACTTTTAAGAGTAAAATTTTGTGCTAAGGCAAGATTGATTGACTTATCTGTTTTCTCTGCAAATTCTTACCTCCCCCACAAAAAACATACTTGGGATATATTTAAAGGAGATGGGAAACTGTAAAACAATATTAAAGGAAACTCAAGTGGAGGCAGCTGTTGGATTTATTTTGTTTTGGCAGTGTAGAAAGGTAACTAAAAACAGAGAGGCATATGGAAGGGGGGAAGAAACCCAAAATTCACAAAAGGCATAAGCCATCTAAATATCCAAAATACACACAAAGAAATCAAAACACTTTATGCACAGACCATCATCAGCGAATAAACAGTCTGTACATGACATGTGTTCCCCTTTTCTACTCTTATTGTGAGAGTGTCAACTGTTGTGCATTAGTCATTCATCAGCAAATGTGTATAAGCACCTCGTCTACCCCTGCACCAACGCTGGGCACTGAGGACACAGCAGGGAATGAGCTCACAGAGCTTTCATTGTACCAGCAAAGATAAAGAGTAGAGCAGGTAGCCAAAGTAGGATGAGTACTTATAAAGGGGAGTCTTGGGTTCCCCTTCTTACCACTCTCTTACTACCGTTGCCTTCATAAGTGACTCTCCTTCTAGTATCCACCATTCTCCCCTCTGCCTAGTAATTACCATCTGATCATTTAAGGGAGTTCAGAACCTGACTGCTCAGGTTCATGAAGGTAATCTCTTCATCTCCTGGATAGTAATTGGCATAAACTGCTAATATAAATATTTCACTTCAGCTCACACATACCTATCCCCTTCTCTGTGTAAGCCATTGGAAGGCCCAGAAACAATAAACCTTGTTCTCTGCTCTTATGAAGTTGACCCTCCTGAGCAGGAATAAGTATGAACATGAGTAACTCTAACTCAAGGCTCCATATGATAAAGCATCCAAAGTCATGCTTAAATGACATTGTTTGGAGGGGCCAAGGTGAAGAAAGGAAACATACCACTGAAATCAAAAAAGACAACCCAGCTAAAGAATGATATCTGAGACGGACCACAAACAATGCTTAGAATCTCAATAGGCAGAGAAGATAGAAGACAGTCCAATCTAAAGAAAAAAGATAGGGGCACCTGGGTGGCGCAGTCGGTTAAGCGTCCGACTTCAGCCAGGTCACGATCTCACGGTGAGTTCGAGCCCCGCGTCAGGCTCTGGGCTGATGGCTCAGAGCCTGGAGCCTGTTTCCGATTCTGTGTCTCCCTCTCTCTCTGCCCCTCCCCTGTTCATGCTCTGTCTCTCTCTGTCTCAAAAATAAATAAACGTTGAAAAAAAAAATTTTTTTTTTAAAAAAAGAAAAAAGATAGCAAAATCACAGAAAGGGAAAATAGTATGAGAAGAAGGGATGGCGAGTGGTCCGGAAGAGCTGGGGCATGGAAAAAACACATCACTTAGTCCGTGTTTATGTTTGTTCACCTGTGTGTTTGTGGAGGACTGTTTGTTGTGTATTTCTTGCATATTGATACTGCCATCACATTCTCAGAAGTTTTAAGTAGCAAAGTACTAGCCTCGGACTCAGGGAACCTAGCATCCAACATTAGTGACTGTGTGACCATGAATAAGTCATATTGTCTTTCTGATGTCAGGTTTCCTCTCCTGTGAAAAGGAGAAAACAATTTTATCTTAAAGAAAAGTCTGGGGTGCAATAAGACAGTACCTCTGAAAATATCCCACATTGTCATGGTTGTGGAAACGCTTAGGGTCTTTCCTGATACTTAACAAGTCCTCATAAAGGGTTTTGCTGTTTCATAAGTCAGTACAACTACAGCCACAGTCTTTATTTAATTTAAAGTTATCAGTTTTGTTTGACAGTTTCACCAGAGATCACTCTGTCACAGCAAATTGAACCCACCATTACTCTTCCAAAAATATTTAGTCTTCACAAATAATGACACTGTTATCAACATCATCTGTAATACTTAACTGTATTTTAATTTTGGATTTGGGATTTCTGTTAGAGAGAGATGGTATATCACTTTTATTAAAAAAAAAATCACAGCATCTAACATGGCTATTATCACTTTCTGCAGGAATATTACAGTTTATGAAAGTTCAGGATACCACTATAAATTCTTAAAATTAAGGAGGAGAAAAAGAAGTGCAGAGATAAAGGAATAGTTAAGAGGTGATGCTCTTTCATTTCCTCTCTGTGTCTGGAAGACATCTCCTAGAAAGTACACGTGAAGTTCAAAAATTGAGATAAGAAAATTACTGTTTTACACCCACATGTAAATGAAAACTTAAAATCCAGATTTAATAAAGACTCTATTTCTGAAATATCCAATTAAAAAGTTTGGGTTTTTTCCCCTAGAGTCGCATTTTGGTGTATAAAACTTATCAGGAACTCACAACTGCTTAAGAGAGTGGTACATATTAGATTGTCTCTGTGACCTTCTATCATTACAAAATGCAAACCAGTTTTCTTTGAATATCATATTCAAATATCATTTTAATTTTATATAATTCTAATGCTCCCTTGTGTCTGTCAAAGATATTACTAAAATGTGCTCAATTTTCTTTTTTGAGTATTCCATTGAAAAAGAAGTCCTACATCTCATTGAAATAAATGGTATTTAGTATGTACCATGCTTTCAAAAAAACTGTGCTAGTACTATTTGGTATGAGCAAATAAAAGTGTCACCTCCAAAAGTTACTCAGCAGCTCACATATGAAGTAAGGACAACCTTGTCACAGACTTGCAGTGACATTTAATGTGATGGGTAAAAAATCCACTTTAGGTAGCAGAGTGTGGGATACCATGAAGACAGCAGTGGTTTGAAAGCTAGAGAACATGAGCAAGTCATTGAACTTTTCTGGACTTTGTTCTCCTCATTGACAAAATGAGAGGCTAACCCTGGACAGATCTTTTAAAACCAAAATAAACAAAACAGAAAATGTGATTCTAATCACCATTTACTTGGCAGTTGCAAACAGTAAGACGCACAGGAACTCCACGATAAGTCATCTCAGAAAATTTCCAGAAACAAAATCAGAAAAAAAGTCACTCTGTAAAAAACTGCAAATCTGGCTTTCCTCATCTTTTCTCTCCTTTGCTCCCAAACATAGCGGGGGTAAGAGGGGTTGGAATGGAAGAAAATTGTTAGAGCAAGACTGTGAGAGGGTCCTAAAATCTCTTAGAAAAGGATGAAGCTATTCATTTGGTTCATGTTTGGCTCCAAATAGACCTCCGCCTCACTCAGCGGCATCTGAGTCCCATCTCTCTCTTAGGTCAGACACAGCCCTAAATTGTCTCCACAGTGAGTTTTCCCACCTCTGTTACTCTCTGCGCACTTATGTATACTGACATATTATTGCAGGATATTTTTATGAATATAATTTATTGTCAAATTGGCTTATATACAACACCCAACACTCATCCCAACAAGTGCCCTCCTCAATGTCCATCACCCATTTTCCCCTCTCCCCCACCCCCCATTCACCCTCAGTTTGTTCTCTGTATTTAAGAGCCTCTTGTGGTTTGCCTCCCTCCCTCTCTGTTTGTAACTGTTTTTTTTCCCCTTCCCTTCCCCCATGGTCTTCTGTTCAGTTTCTCAAGATACACATATGAGTGAAAACATAAGATATCTGTCCTTCTCTGACTGACTTATTTCACTCAGCATAATACCTTCCAGTTCCATCCATGTTACTGCAAATGGCATGATTTCATTATTTCTCATTGCCAAGTAGTATTCCATTGTATATATAAACCACATCTTCTTTATACATTCATCAGTTGATGGACATTTAGGATCTTTCCATAATTTGGCTATTGTTGAAAGCGTTGCTATAAACATTGGGGTACACATGACCCTATGCATCAGCACTCCTGTATCCCTTGGGTAAATTCCTAGTAGTGCTATTGCTGGGTCATAAGATAGTTCTATTTTTAATTTTTTGGGGAACCTCCACACTGTTTTCCAGAACAGCTGCAACAGTTTGCATTCCCACCAACAGAATTGCAGGATATTTTTAAAGTATAAACATTTTTTTCTCAGATAGATTGTAAATCCCACTTTGAGGCACAAAGCACATTGCCTCCTTCTCTGAATTGGTCCACAGAGCAGAGGTTTTTTTATATAGTGACCTGTATTAAATATTTGCTTATTAATTAATACATTAGTGTGGTGGGGAGATTCGGTAACAGCCCGTAGTGATCCCACCTCCTGATAGGCATGCCCTTGTGTTATCCTCTCCCCTTGATTGTGGGCTGGACTTAATGATTTGATTGTAGTGAATAGATTACAGGAAAAGTGATGGGATAGCACTCCCAAGATTAGGTTACTTCCCTTCCAAAAAATGTGACTTCCATCTTGTTTGCCATCTCTCACTCATTCTCAGACTCTTTGATCTAGGGAAAGCAAGTGACCATGCTGTGAATAGCCCTGTGGAGAAGCCCACATAGCAGGGGATTGATGTCTCTGGCCAAAAGCCATCATGACCATGCCAACAGCCATGTGAGTGAGCTCAGAAGTGGATCCTCCTCAAGTCGAGACTCGAAATGCCTAAAGCTCTAGTCAGTACTATGATTGCAGCATTGTGAGAAACTCTAAGCTGGAGGGCCCAGCTAAACTACATCTAGATCTGTCATTCACAGAAACTGTGAGATTATAAATTTTTGTTGTTTTAAGCCTCTAAATTTGGGGGCAAGTTGTTATACAAGAGTAGATAACCCATACGACTAGCAAAGCAATGAGAATGAAGAAAACATTCAAAAATGTAACATTCAGGGATATAAAGCTTCTTGTATTGACTTGCTTTGAAGACATATTGGGGAAAAAATCCCATCCCAAATATTCCTTACCACTGCCCATACACACACACACACACACACACACACACACACACATACACTCACACACACTCACCTTCCATTAAAGTGAACCACAAAGTCATTTCTGTATTTGTCATAACTTTTTGTTGGTCCATAACCATATTAATAGCATTAGAAAGATCAACCTTAACCTTAAAAGAATCAAATAGAGAATGGAGAGGTTCATGTATAATATTGACTAATGAAATAATTAAAGCTATAATTCACCCCTAAGCAGAGTCCACTGTGACCCAAATGAAGAAGCTAATTAGGCTGCTTCCTCTGTCCTCACAGCCAGTCAACAACTGGAACTCTGCTCAGTGCTGGGTAGAGGAAGCATATGGGGATAATGTACAAAGTATTCCACTCCAATTCAACAGTTCAGTCTCAACATGTAGAAATATGAAGCTTTACACTAATTCCTCAACTTTGAGTCAAGCCTGGATGTCCAGAGAGAAGAAAATAGAAGGATTGGTAGCAGTCAGCCTATGGAAAAAGAAAAGCATATTTGGAAGACAACCATGAGGACTCAAAATCTTTAAATACACTCTGGGAAAAGGAAAAAAAGAAAAGAGCATCTGGGTTTCTCATTAAGTCCAACATACTCAGAAGACTGGCCATTTTCTGCCGAGTTCTGTTGCCATATGCCAAAGGGTTTTGTTTTATTTCATTTAGTTTTTTAAAGCTTTCTCAGCTGACTGCCGTGTACCTCACCCATCTGGGCCGTCACCTCTGCATATGTGCAATACTGTGGAACCTAAGTCCAGCTTTTACCACCTTGAGAAACAAACAGCAACACCCCTGGCTTTCTGCTTTCTTAAATGAATAGGAAGTCCTTCTTTCTCCAAGGTTTCATTAACCAATCTATGTTGCACTTGGTGCTGGTTCCTGGAAATCCACTCTAGAAGCTCTATGTGCTAGAAGCTGGTACAACCGAAGATTAACACATCAGGTCTGGGCCCTTATGCAGAGATCTATAGGTCATGGCTCAAAGGGCCATTCTTTGATGTCATTCTTTCTTGGATGCTCAGTTAAAAATGAGTAGTAAGTTCATTTAGGAAGCACTACCCAAAGGTCCCAGGCCTACAGAGATACCTCTCTTGCTCTCACCACATCTCGATTCTTCTCTTTTCCTCACACACTTTATTAATCCAATCCTGTTGGCCTACCAGGAGTGAGGCCAGGATGGGTTCTGGTATCACATACCAGGAGAAACCAGAAGCAGGGCTTCAGCCAATGACCTTAATATAGAAGACACTTAACATATACCTTTCTTCCCCAAAATTTGTTTATTCAAACCACATAAAAAAACTCAATCCTCAAAGCAAAGAATTTGGAGCCCTGATCACACTCCTCCTGTAAGTCACTCCTGATTCTTATATCAATCTGTAGAATCAAATAAACATAACTGTGCTGCACAGCTCCTAACTCCAGGCACCAATGGGCCTGTTAAAGAAGGTGGTATACACCTACACAACCCCAAGCCTTTGAATGAACCAGGAGATTCTATTACCTATGGCAAAAATAGGATCTTTTCCAAAATGTGACATTAGCAGATGTTTCTGATTGGGCATCCACTTTATAATATGCCCTATGCTAAACACAGGGGGGATGTGAGGATAAATAAATTATCATCTCTGCCCTCCAGGAGTTGACGTTCTACTAGGGGAGACAGATATGAGTGATAAACCCAAGTATGTGCGGGATAAAAATTGTATCACCAAGCAAGATAAGGAAACACTTTATAGAGGAGAAGATGGTCAGTCTGAGCGGGAGGCTGCCAGGTCATTTCAAGCAAAGGGAACAGCATGAACAACAGCCTAAAAGAGCGTGATTGTTAGAGATATTTATCTCTCAGCCTCATTTTCCAACACAGCTCCCTTTGCCACTTCTGCAATCACCTCAATAAAGTACTTTCTGTTCTCTGAATATGAATAGCATGTGCTTTCTCACCTTTGCAAGTGATGTTCTCTCTGAAGCGGTTATTCCTTGACCTCGACTCCTAAGCCTTGGTTCTGAATCCCACCTTCTCAACCTTCTGGTCTTGACTTGTATGTAATGAGTTCTTTGATGTCCCCAAGTCTGAATTAGGTGTCACTTCTGTACCCTGACTGTATGCCGTTACTTCCCTACCCTAGAACTTAACATACTCTCGTATAACCTCTGGCAAACTTATCTATATTCCCTGTAGATTGCACATTCCAGGAGTACAGACTATATCTATCTTGATCGCCATTGTGGCCCCAGTGTCTAGCAGAGTGTCTGCCATACAGCTGGCAGCGCTTATGCAGAATGAATCAATTTCCAGGCAAAGGCCAGGGCTGGAGAAAGTGTAGGTGATAAGATTGAATTCATAGATAAGAATTAAGCCTGAAAGAATATGTCCTGCTGTGTATATATGTTGTCCTCTATCCAAGAAATCATGATGGGTTATAAGCAAGAGGAGAGTGTGGCAAGGCAGCAATAATAGGGCCTGAAATAATGGTGGGGGTATGGAGACAAGAAGATTGATTGTAAGAGATACTGTGTTTAAGAAGTTATATCTCTAGGACCTAATGATTTATTATAAATTCAGGTAAACGAGTGGGAGAATAAGGATGACTCACAAAACTGGTAAAATGAAAGGTCTATGGGGAATATCTTTATTTTTCTCTTACTTGAGAGAGGTGAGTAATGTAAACAATAAGATGGCGCTGGGTATTCAAGACTAAAAACGTGTCTGCTGTTCATTACTGCGTGTCTTGATATTGGCAGTTCAATAAGCTACAGAGAATTTGTACCCCCATGGGTGGAGAATTCAGAATTTCAAAGGACTACTTCATAATTAAAATAGGAAAGGAATAGGTAGGATGCCTTTTTACAATAACACAAAATAAATCATCTTTAAATTCTTTAAGAAGTGGATTATAAGCGGAGGCTGAATCACTAAATCTTGACTTAGAAAAATGACACATTATCTGCTTATTTTATTTTTACTCTTTGTCTCTACATTACCAACTTTACCAAAGATGAAAAAGTCAAGCAAACAATATTTTTCTGGAGATATTTATCCAAGTGGAAACACTGAGGAAACAACATTGTAATAGACCAAGGGGAAGGATACGCTTGACAAGTGAGAGAAACCCTCAACGTCAAGAGAGGAAATGGCTCTCAGAAAACATTGTGAAGAGATGAGAGAGGATACGAGGCAACAACAAATTGTCTATGTGTGGCTGGGGGATAGAGTTTTGGAAGAAACTGGAAAATCAAAAATGCTGAGTACAGAGAGAATAACTCTTCAAAAAGATGAGAAGGATAGGAGGAAGAAATGGAAGCAAACATGTGGTTAGAGAAAACAATTACAAAGCAGCCCCCCAAATTTCACCCTGAGCTAGAAAGGACAGAAAAATTATAAACAGCATTAAAATTTGGTCAGAATTCCTTACCTCAGTAATCTAAGCCTCAGTTTCCCCATCTATGAAAAGGGGTTATAATCATGGTGTGTATTAGTCAAGTCAGGCTGCCATAACAAAGTGCCATAGACTGGGTGGTTTAAACAGTAGAAATGTATTTTTTCACACTTCCAGAGCTGGAAGTCCAAGATCAAGGTCCAGCAGGGCTGGTTTCTAGTGACGAGTCCCTTCCTGGTTTGCGGATTGCACTTTTTCACTGTGTCCTTAACATGGCAGAGAGAGAGAGAGAGAGAGAGAGAGAGAGAGAGAGCTCTGCTGCCTCTTCTTAGAAAAGCGCTAATCCCATCAGACCAGGAGTCTACTCTTAAAACCTCATTTAACCTTAATTACTTCTACAAAGTCACCATCTCCAAATACAGTCACATTGGGGGTGAGTGCTTCAGCAAATGAACTTTAGAGGGACATAGTTTGGTGCATAGTAAGATTGTCATAAGAAATGTGTGAGATTATGCAAAGCACATTGTGCCTAGCACATAAGTAAGTGCTAAAGAAATGTTAGCCAATGTTAGCTGTGGAATCATCACTACAGGCATCATCTCTGAAGTTACTTACGCTTTTTCTTTTATATTTTTAAATGGATGCTACAGATGAGATAGGCACCTTTTTCCTACTGCCCCTGAAAACTGCCCAGCTGTGTAGCACACTAAGGTGTCCTCAGACCTGTTTTATAAATATCATCCAATGCAGAAGTAGCTATAAAAGGAATAGAGAGATTGTGAACACTGGAGGGGGGCGGCGCATGGAGGAGGAGAAGTTGAAGAGGGAGAATACCAAGGAGGACAGGAGGAAGGAGTGGGCTCTTGAAGATTCTGTATTCTTTCCACACCCTCAGAGTGTGCATCTAAGCTATCTGACAAAAGAAGGAACATTAGAACTACCACCTCCAAGGATGTTCGCTGTAGATTTCTACTGAGAAGGAGACAAAAACGTCATTATTTAAGACACTCCAGTGCTAGTGTCATGCTATGCCATTCCAAGGGACCATGGTAAGGAAATAAGACTAACATCTCAGGTGGTCACAAACTTAATAGGAAGATTGTTTTTACCTAAAACATCTTTGAGTTTGCAAAACATACTGCAGCTTTTACTTGAAGCAAATTGTATATGTTAGGATCAAAGAATAAGACTAGCTGTGGACTTAAAGTGTCCGTGGAAACAAAAGAAACATTGTAAAAAAGGATATGAATTTTCCATCCCATATCCTAGATTTTTAAATAAAAATACAGATAGGAAACCATTGCATTGAAAATCCAGGAAACTATAGCCTATTTGAGTAACTTAAATGATCACATATCTCCCATGATGTACTTTAAAACTATCTACCTTCTATAAGGGGTAAGGTGTTCTAAGTTGAAATAATGCCCCACTTGGCACTAGTATAAATAGAATGGCCATCATTTGTTTAGTGCCTAGAATGACAGGTACTTTGCAAACACTATCTCATTCATTTATTCCTAAAAAAACCTTGTTGGGGTTGCTATTATTTTTACCAGTTTACGAATAAGTAGAGCAAAGAGTTTGCCCAAGGTTATACAACTAATAAATAAAGGTTAGAATTCAATCCATGCCTGACTGAAAATACATCTTCTCTCCTTTATGCTAGACTTATCATCATTCTTAGGGTTTTGGGGCATGTGAGCATGACTAGGAAAAATGGGCCAGGTTGGTTAAAAAAAAAATGTTGGCATTGATTTTTAAATCAATGTATTTTTCAATGTCATTCTTATGAGTATTTACTTACTCAGATTTTTAAAATCACCTGCAAATGCCTCAATACTGGAAAATTGCTCTACCATTCTAGTCAGTTGATCGTATAATGGGCTTTTTAGTTTAGATTCTAGAACAGAAGATATGAGTTGCAATTCAGTGTTCTTATTTCTAAAGTATATGATTTCCAGCAAATTGCTTACCTCCTCTTAGCATTCATTCTCAAGGGAGCATTATCACCTATGGCACCAAGAAATTTTAAGAATTACATAAAATAAAGTCTGCAAAAGCATAGTCAACTGCTACATTAGCACTCAGTGTTTATATTTAAAAAGTTAATGAAAACATTGCCAACATCTCTATTTCTGAATGAGGTAAACAAGGAAGACTGTAAGGATTTTTACAAAGAACTCTAATGCCTGAGAATTAGGACTCATTACCATGTAAACTCCAGACATAATCAAAGTTGTTTTCAAGCTTCATTGTTCCAATCTAGTTTATCTCTTTTCTCCCCCAGTTATTTTGATGGGTTTTCACAAACTATGCAGACTTCAATAACTCACTCTCTAATAATATACTCTGGATAATTGTTAGCTTCATGAAATACAATTGCCTATACTTTAAGTTATAATTAAAGGCATTACTTAAACCCTCAAGTGGCCTTTGGAAATCTGAAAATGCAAGTTGAATTCATAAATGCTAGGGAAGAATAGGAAATCCCAGAACCCTAAATCAGCAGACTCAAATTCATGTGAACTTAACTGAGAGAGAAGCCGCCTAATGCTTTGGTTATAACCACCAGACTTATTCTGACACTAACACCAGTGCTAGCATTACTAAATGAGAAAATTGGGCTAAGATCGGATCTTTAAAGTTGAGTATATTTACTGATGGAAAAACCTTTATGGTTCAGCTGAACAAAGGAAATGCAGTTTAAAAACAGACCTGTTGTGTAAGGGACAATTCTAATGATGAAAAAAGTCCAAATGTATTTCTGTGGTATTTGACTGAATGAGAATGGTGAGTTTTGCAAATCTACATATCTACGATTTGGTCAATCGCAGGCCATTTGCCTCTTTTCTCATATTATTGGCTGCTGTCACAGAAGGATTTGATGAGCCACATAGAAAGACCCAGGTTATTGCCATTATTGACAGCTTGAGCATTCTCTGGTTACTTTTTAGAGAAATTAATAATTTGCCTACATTTTAATAGCCTTCTCGGAAGAATTCTATTGTATTCAATATTTCAAAATGAAGCTAAGATCATCTCACTCCAAATTCCTGGTCTTCTTTTCCATCACTGCTTAAGCCTTAATTCTCTAATATATAAGTACTACATATAACCTAAATTCTGTTCTTCCTACCTACCTGTACAGATGGCACAAATGTAAAATATAAATCTCTAAGTACGGGGCTAAACTCCCTATCAATAATGAACAATGATGTTGATTCTTCTATTAAGTTCTATCTACTACACATTAATTTTTTTATTCTTATGACCCAAGTGCTATATTTAGGGTCATATATATAAGATAAATAAGCTACGAACACTTCTCTCAAAAATGTTGCAAAAAAGTGAAACTTACACGACACCTCTATTTTATAAAATGAAGCTGGCCTGCAGTTCACACTGTTCCCATCTTTCTTTCAAGACCTATATAGTCTGAGCTTTTCTCTTAGATTGTCTCTGGCTACATCATTCCGCTAACGTTATTGCTGGCCCACTTTCCATTTCACTTTCTTTTTTTTTAATTAGAATCAGATTAATAGAGCAGAAAGTGGCCTCAATCATTGAGTCCAAACTCCCATTTCACAGATGAAGAAAATGAAGTCTTTCCAATTCTGATAACAATTAAAGAAACGTAAACTCATTTCAGTTAAACCATGTAGAAATGTATGATAAAATGGAATAAAATAAAAAACTTTGCAATACATAGCCTGCCTCAAAAAAAGAAAGAGGGATTCCCAGAGCCAATGGGAGAAAGAAAATTCATTTTAGCGGGAACAGTAAGCTCCAAGTAACACTGCCACAGTTCCTAAAAGTTCTGGACCTCACAACTGATTAGATTTCTGGCTGCCTCTGTTTTCTCTCCACCACTGGCTCAGGTGCTAGGTAATTAATATCTGTAATGGCTATCGAGATGCAATGTTGAGATCTCCTTCAAGAGAGCTACGCAGGCAACTTAGTTGACAGCCCAAGTTGTGCCCCTTGGGATTTATACATTCTCTGGCTGCTCCCAGCCTATGACTGAGCACAGCATAGGTATGAAAGCCAGTCCATTCCTACCTGACTCTGGACTCCTCCAACCAGGAGTTTTTGGTTGAGGAGTCTTCATCAGCCTGGAGGATGTTTTCTCAGAACTGGGCTATGGCCAAGACTCTTCAGTCCAGTCCTCCCTTTGCTCTCTTCTTTAACCGGTTTCGAATATGTGTTGCCATCTAAAGGCTCTCCTGCCCCATTCTATTCCTTTCCCCTTTATCCTTCACAAACATTTTTCAAAATAAATCTCTTGCACATCTAATTCCCATTTGGTCATCTGCTTCTCCAAGGACCTGAACTGACAGAATCGGAATACCTCTTTGATGCGATATGGTGCATCAGTTAGAAACTTGTGAAGCTCTGCACTAGAGAAACTTTCAGGCATGCACACAAGGAGACATTATGCAATGATGTTGATTACAACATGGTTTGAAACAGGAGGAAATTGGAAACAACCTAAGTGTTCAAACACAGGAAAAGGGAAACTTTGAGGTTTATTTATTTAAATGGTACTATAGGGAATAAATCGAGCTACAGGTATCAACATGGATGAATCTTCCAATATAATGTTAAGTGAACAAAAGAAGTTACAAAAATACCCACACAGTATGGCACAATTGGTTTAAATATAAAAACGCAAAAACAGTGTTCTACATAGTTTTTGAAAATTATAATAATTTGGGTAGCAAGAACACACATTCACTATAGAAGTGGTCATCTCTGGGATAAAAAGGAGAGAAGACAGAATAGGATAGATTTCAACTCTTTTCTGTAATATTTTTATTCCTCTTTTTCTTTTAAGAATAACAACTGTTAAATTGTATTGGTGGATACATGGGTATTTGGTATAGTATTCTCTGTACTTTTCTATGTGTTTGAAATATTTTCAGATTTTTCAAATGAAATAAAATAAATATTTGTTGAAAGAAAAGAAATTGAGGCCCACAGAAATTGTGACATGACCAAGTTCACATATTTAGTTCGTGGCAGAGCAGACATTCTTGGCTTCTGGACTGGCTCTCTGACCACCACATTGTGCTGTCTCCATTGTCATGTGTCTGTCTAATGGGGAAGTTGGTCAACAAGTCTTTGGTATCCTTCACAATGCTTTACCAAGTCATCCTAGGTGCAAGAAAACACTTAACATGTACTAGATCAAATTGAACAATTAGCATGCAATCTCTAATGCAAAATGACTTGATTGCTGGAATTATACTCCAAGAGAAGAAATCTCATGCTACAGTTCTGACTGCAAAGTGTTCAGAAATGTGTGGGTCATGCATTCAGCAGCTCTGGAGGGCCCAATTGCTGACCCAGATCTTGTCCAGAAGCACCAAAAAAGGGAGGAGGCAGTTCTTATCTAAAGAATCAGACATTTAGCTGACCAATCAAAAGGCATGTAAAATACCAACATAACACATAGGTGACCTTGGAAAGGTTACAGTCTTCCTCTGAAGATTTACGTTTACAAAAGCCCCACTACCTGCTGTACTCAGAAATCCGTTTGTTCAGGATCTGGGAAATTCAACTGGCTCTATTCTCTATATTGTAATGGTAAGATAGACAACTTCTTCTGAACAGAAAATTGGGGATTTACTGACCCTTGATTCTGTGGTCATACAGAATCCAAATGAAAATATGTATTGTCTGTTCTTAAGAGCTCATCAACAGACACAAGGCCAATAGCACCCAAAACAGAACACACTTCGGTATCTTAAATCTGGGAAGTACCTGGGCTAATTAATAACCACAGACAGAAAAGAACAATTAGGTTGTACACTTATTAGGCTCCTTTTTATGTTATTTTCATTGTGAGAGGCAGTTATTTTTCTAACTTTAATAAAACCTAATGCCTTTACTGATTTCAGTAACATGAAAATTTGAGGTGAATATGTCCTTGCAGGTAAGCTTTGTCTTTTTCACCAGTATGTTTTAAAAAGCTGGCAAGTGCTTGGCACATTATTAATGTTTGTTGATTGAATGAAAGGATGAATAAATGAATATAAGTGAAATTAAGACATATTTCTTACTGACAGACACTAATGACTAAAAAAGGGTTCCAACAAATGAGCAGAGTTGACAATTAAAGTGTAAATAGGAATCTAATGAATGTTCTAATTGATCTTCCCTGCTTTAAAATGTAGCCAGGATTTTTTAACCTTGAGATACAATGCTCAGCAAATTAGTAGACTGCCTTTGTATGAAAGTCTCTTCAATCAATCTAATAGTTTGTCTTCTCAACTATAGACTTTAAGACCTCTGCCAAATTAATGTTTTGTTTTGATAATCTTAACAAGAGTTGCCTCAATAATAGACTCGTATACAGAAGTTGAGTTTAGCACTTTGGACTTCTGTGAAAATAGAGAGCATGTGTTACATTTGAAAAAAAAAAAAAGCCACAACTCTTCAAAGTTAATAAACCTAGAATGGAAAAGAAAACTCTCATTATTTCTTGGTGATTCTACCACCAAGAAAACAATACACCTTCAGTGTCTGAATCAGATTTTAACAAGATTTTTTTAATTGATTCTTTCTCTTTGGCTTTATAGAGGCCCTTAGACAATGGATGCTAAACATTTCTTCAACCATTGGGTAATTTGATACCAGCTATATAAGACTTGCTGAGATGTAGTAGAAAAAAAAATCACCCATCTCCACTGTATGAAGGAGGATAGAGGTTAAGGGGAATTGAAATTTAAAAATAAGATTTTGTAAAAGAGCTGTGGATGAGTGTTGAGTCCCACTTGCTCCCCATGACAAGAAAAATTAGGCATGCTTTCCCTCATTTTCAACCCAGAGAAAGTGGCTTCAATGGAACCACTTAGAAAGCTCAAGGTGTGCCCCAGTGCTGACAGAGGACCATGGAATAGAATAACTCCAGCAGACTAGCAACTCTGCACTGATGGAAGACAAGAAAGATTGCTACAAAGAAAGATTGCAATGGTTTTTTAGTGCAAAGGATGTGTGACAGTTTACTGTGAATTCAAGAGAAAAGAGACAGCCTTAGGGTCCTCTAAATACTGCCCCAAATGACTGCCTCAAGGTACACAGTAAGTCTTACAAAGGAATGTACCAGTAGATTCCCAGGGACCCAGAGAGAATATCAAATAAGCAAGCATCAGCAATGATGAATTTCTCAGTACTCAAGAGAAGTGTAGGTCAGATACCCCAGTGATTTGGGGGTGGAGGGTGGGCAGTTTTCAAATAATGCACTTAAGTTTGCCAAGAGAAAGTGTCAGCTTAAACAAACAAACAAACAAACAAACAAACGAAAAACTGCCAAGTGCAGAGAACACAGGTATCAGCTAATTTCAGCACTGATCAAATAATACCTTTCCTTTCCTCTGACCTCCTCCCATTCCTTCAGCCCCCTCCTATGCCAGAGGAATTAGAAACTGCAGTAGCAAGCTGGAGGGGGAGGAGGAGGCATAGAAGCAGGAAGTGGTGAATCTGAGACAGAGTTCACCAGGTCTGACTTCCCCCACTTCCAACATCACCTCTTGCAGACCTAAGCTAACAGAGACTGTAAGCTTCAACTTCAAATAACATTAATGTGATTATATGGAAGTCAACATTTTAATAACTGAAATAAGATCTCTCAGGTGACTAGAGAGCACAAAGAGTTTCCCATGATCTGATAGACCAAAAGAGCCACTGTGTCTTTCCTGGAATTCTTCCAGAGACAGAAAAGATTTTGGAATGGGAAGAGAGGGAAAACTCAAAGCTGTCTTGTGATTCCACTATACAAGCCCTGCACATTGACAATAGCAAGGTTATTTTGGCATATCACAATTCTCAGTAAGTTCTGTTTTCTGGTCTTCATAATAAGTATTCCAAGGAAAAATGAGGAAGAGGGAAGACATAACTGTTTGATATTGATGTGGTTAAGTGGGAAGAAGAGCTGGAGACAGGTCATGAAAGATTCCCCCAGTCTCTTCAGCCCACTCCTACTAAGAAAGCCTGGTGCCTCCCCAGTGCTGAGTGAGGCAGGCAACCAGTAGTGAAATCATTTTGCTGCCAGGAAATCATTTTGCTCTCCCTCAGCCCACCATGATCTCTCCTGATACCACCTCCCTCCTAACCTACCAGTTTGTTTTCTGACTGTGTAATGGTAATCTGCTTTCCTGAAGAGACCTGGACCCCTCTGTCCCACATGCCTTGCCATGAGCCAGGGTCTTTCTCTCGCTAGACTAATCTACTAGACTCTCTCTGTCTGCCAAGTTCTATCCACCATCTGGGCTTCCTCTGCCCTGCCCCACTGACCAGATTCAACCTCTTTATAGCAACACCCGGGCCCACCCTGCCACACCCACAGCCACACTTTTCCAGCTCTGACCTCAGCCTCTACCCATCAGCCTTTGCTACTGAGGTCCCTGTATGCCTTGCGGCTGAACCCATAGAAAGTTGGAACAGAAAGAGAACTTGGAGTGACTCATTTGCAACTATTTCTTGTCATTAAAAGTGGCACAGCCATTAAAGAAGAAAGGTGGGAGCTAAAAATTGGGGCCTTAAAAAGTAGCCTTCTGTTATCATATAAGACTAGGAAAGTAGCCACAAAGTGTTCGTAATGTTCCTCAGTGGTTATCATTTCAAATCAGACTCAGACCAGGAAGATGTAAGGATAATCATGAAATATGAGGCACACTGCTGCCGAGCACCAGTTAGTTCCAAATGTGTTCATTTATTCATTTGCAGTAACAGCCTCGAAAATCAGTGGAGTGGTCTCTAGGAAGTAAAAGAGTAAAATAATTTTCCAACTCTCATAGTCAGAGGGCTAATTCAAGTTTCAAAAGCAACACTAACTTGCTTAAAGTACCATAAAAAGAGAGAGAGACAGAGAGTGGAAATTCCATCCTGCTTTAATCACTGTCCACTGCCAGTTTCCTTAATGATTTCCAGCTGCCTCCATTTAAAAGTTGTTGCTTTGACAGAACTTTTGTACAAACTTGGAACATTTTCATGTGCAAAAGAAAAAAAATCTTGCTTCGTTCTCAACTGCATTCTAACCAAAAGCAGATTTCTCTTGGATTATATAAGAATACGATGAGCTGGAAGGGGCGGGGGTGGGGCAAGGAGTCAGACTCGGCCTCTGCTTTTTTGCAATCTCCACAAACCATTCCACAGGAGGCACAAAGGAAAATGTGAAAACCCAGGGAGAAGCCCACACCCTTGGGAATGCCAAAATGTGCTTTCAGTTCAGCATACCACTGCATTCTGATGTGAAGAAAAACTACTCAGAATTAAGTGTCCGTGAAATAACTGCCTCCAAATTCCCTATCAGTTAAAAGTGTGTGTATGTTGTGTGTGTGTGTGTGTGTGTGTGTGTGTGTGAAGTATGTAGTGAGTTAGTGAAAGGGTTTACAGTCAATACTGTGCTGGTCAAATAGTTTGTAACTCATCTTCTCTCATCCGTTTCTTTGCATCCATTCTTTGCAGAGAATAATGGAAACAAGGATATACAATATAATAAAGGATCAGAGGGGCGCCTGGGTGGCGCAGTCGGTTAAGCGTCCGACTTCAGCCAGGTCGCGATCTCGCGGTCCGTGAGTTCGAGCCCCGCGTCGGGCTCTGGGCTGATGGCTCAGAGCCTGGAGCCTGCTTCCGATTCTGTGACTCCCTCTCTCTCTGCCCCTCCCCCCTTCATGCTCTGTCTCTCTCTGTCCCAAAAATAAATAAACGTTGAAAAAAAAATTAAATAAAAAATAAAAAATAAAATAAAGGATCAGATATTAACAATTGAATAAGGCATTTTGTCACAAATCATAAACCTGAGGTTTCAAACTCCTTTAGGGTCATCATTTTCTTTCAAACAAGGTTGTATGCTTTTTAAAAGCAAAGAGCAACCATTTCACAGTAATCTTTGTCTTCCCCGTAGCCCCTGGCACTGGCATCTCCTATCATAGGCCTTCAATGAAGACGTGTTACAATGAGTAAGGAAAACTTTCAGAGGGGGATGGCTATTAGTTAAGCAATAGGATGTGTGGAAGGATGTGTTTATATTTATAGACAGCTTGAGAATAGGTGAAATAATAGATTGTTTCATCCTCATGATTCCATGAATCTATCATTTTTTCACATATCATTAAGTTTTCCATGTAGATATAGTCCTATATTGTTATGTGGAGGGCAGAAAGGAACTCTGATAGTCTTCAAATTATTCTCTGAAACTATCCCAGGCTGCTGAAAATTGACTCCCCTTTTGAAAAAGAGGCCTATAAATGCACCTGCTAATATTTTTTCTTGTCCACCACGTCAGTAAGGAAATTATCTACCCCAAACCCTTCATTTTGCACATTGAATCCTTTGACAGTATGGGGAGGGACTTTTAACAATACTAAAAAAAATTCATAAAAATGTTCTATGTAAACTCCGGAAGAGATACAGGAAATAACAGCTAAGTCAGTCTTGGAGTCACTTCGCATCCTCATCTTCATTCATTCTGACAAATATTTTCAAGTGTCCCGTAGATATTCCTCATAAATCTTACTTCCATCATTTAGGGACATGTGGAGGCTCCAGAATTTCTGTTTAAAAGGGCCCTGGGGGTAATAATCTGGTTGGCTGTCAAGGATGCCAACTTTTGTCC
Source organism: Herpailurus yagouaroundi (assembly GCF_014898765.1). Taxonomy (NCBI): domain Eukaryota; kingdom Metazoa; phylum Chordata; class Mammalia; order Carnivora; family Felidae; genus Herpailurus; species Herpailurus yagouaroundi. Next base: position 63,218,443 of record NW_024412391.1, on the reverse strand, counting down.
TGAAGCCACTTGTGAACGTCACGCACATTGTTTTACATGCATTGTATCTTTACTGGGGATGGAGGTGGGCAGGGAGCTTGGAAGGTTAAATTCCCATAACCCAGTTGGTACCGTCCTTGTGAAGGACCATGTTTTAATCAATTTCTGGACTTTAATTCTGAGTCTTCCCAAGCTCTCTATATTATTCTCAAACTCTAGTGCCAAAAATTGTACAGAGGACTCTCATGTGGGCAAGCGCAGAGACAAAGACAAATTCATCACTTTATAATTGCTGGGTTTTGCCTATTTGTAAACCTCAGTAATTGTGCTTGCTTTTTGAACAAATTCACTAAATTTCTTATGACTAGATCATTTTAGCTGAATATCACTGCAGTCATTTATTTTCAAAAAAGCATTCTGCAAATGAAAGCAAGCAGTAATATAGAACGTATGTTACATCTGTACTGATCCTTCTTTTGGCACTCTTTTCAATACATTCCTACTCCTATTTTTTCTCTTATTTTTCTTTCTATTAAATATATTAATATATAAAAGGCTATTAATAAATATTCCCATGCCACATTATTTTCTTTCGTGGTCTATGTGTTTTACCTTCTTTACTAGAATGTAAGCTTCTTAATTATAAAGACATTGCCTAGTTCATCTTTGCATCTCACTGGCCCACATTTGGCACATAGAGAACATTAAGAATGGTTTGTTGAGTGAATAAATGAATATACTGTACCCTGAACCCTGGAAGAAAGATATAAAATAAATCTTTAAAACTTTAATAAATGGATCCAAAGCTGTTTCAGATAAACTATTAGCAAGTCGTCACATCTGACACTTCTAGAAGGCCCACCAGGGAGGGTCAACATAACCCCATAAGGGTGTAAACACAGCTGTTGTTCTCTTCAGGATATGATTAGTTTTGATTTATTGCACACGGTCACCTGCAAGGCTTCTCAGAGCACACAGAGTCATAATCTCCAAAGTCACCTAGTGACAAGTGAGTCCCCGAGCTCCATTGCTCACCTGGATCCGCAGCTCTCATTTATCTCTCAGGCAGGCCAGAACCACTCCTAGCCTCAAGGCCCTCAAACTTAGGCTTTGTCAAATCAAATGGGTAATAATTTACAATATAAGTATCTTTTATAGAATAGTGAGTTATTTCTCTTCTTCTTTGTCTTTTTTTCTTCTCACAAAATAAAACCCTGGAACTATAGACCACAAATATATTTATAGTTAGTACTTTTCTTTTTAAAAGGATAGGTGCATTATCCTGTCATTGGTCACAAGGAAGATGAGACCTTTCAAGGATTCAAAAGTAAATATATCAACAATTCCTCTAAAAGGGCTCAAAGTCCATATGGTAAGCTGCAGAAGATTCCAGAAGAAAGGCGGGACATCAGGTGGTAAAACTCAGTGTTGAAACTGAGGTAGAAATGTCAACTGGGAAAGAAAGGCAGAAGGTCCACAGGGAAGCCACGCTTCCTTAAGGAGTTAAAAACGCTAAATCCTGAGATGCTAAATTCTTTTTTTTAAGCCTATTATTTTGACTTCCGCTGAGGTCATGATCTCCCAGTCCATGGGTTCAAGCCCCATGTCAGGCTCTGTGCTAACAGCTCAGAGCTTGGAGCCTGCTTCCGATTCTGTGTTTCCCTCTCTCTCTCTCTCTCTCTCTCTCTCTCTCTCTGTCCCTCCCCAACTCGTGCTCGCTCTCTCTCTCTCTCTCTCTCTCTCTCAAAAATAAACACTAAAAAAATTTTAAGAAAACCGCTTGACACAGGATCCCTGGGTAAAGCATACCTTGTAATTAATACTTTCATCCATATGGAAAGGCTGTCCCCTTTCATCATTTTTTAGCTGTCTCTGCAAAGAGAAGGGAGGGAGCATTTCAAAAACTTACTTACCTACTGATACAAATAAGCACCCCCACCCCACCCAGAGAAGGCAGAAACCTGAAGTAGCTACCAGTTTGGGGGTTTCACCTGACAATGAGAAACTAACCACCTAAGTAATTGTATGTATTGGGGAGTCAACTTTACTTGGTGAAGAACACTGAATTGAGAATTAAAATTCATGTTTGAATCCTGGCCCAATCTCTTAGTACATGTGTGATTTTTAGTAAATTGCTTAAGATCTCTTTAATATTTTTTTCAGTGATAAAATTGGAGATTAATGACACTTGCCCTCATAACCTCCCATATGGTTGAGATAATTAAATGAGATGTTACATTAAAATGTGCCTTGTGAACTCTAAAGTGCTATGCAAATATAAGATACTGATTGAACACATTTGATGACACAAAAATGTCTCGTGGAAATTTTTCTATGAACCTCTGTGACAGAAAACAGCTTTGAATCTCTACTCTAACAATAGAGCATACAAAGAAATGGCTGTTACATAAACAGCTTTTCCATGTCTACAAACCATGCGTACCTACTAAAAACAGCTACCAAAAATTACAGAAGTAAGCAAATTCTTCCAGGTAGTTGCTTTCTCTTGCTTTCACTGAGCTTTGGGGAAATATTTTTTAACTTTTAGTCTATTCCTTCTAACTGGTTTCTGATGTACATATGAAGGATAACTCTCTAGATGCTCACTCTTTCCAGAAAGTATTTACTTAGAGAAAATTAGAATTTAATTTATACTGGATGATCAATACAGACCTTTATGCATGCAATACATCTAATACACTGCAGCCAGATTAATTTCCCTAGTCAGTGATTAATTGCCTACTCTGTCCCAGGCGCTGGAGAAGGTGCCTGGAATACAACAGAGAGCATGATGGGTAGGGTCTCTGCCCTCCTAAATGTCAAATCCATAGTTTCGTTTCAGAGCTCATCTTTCTCAACCTCTGTGACATTTGATTTTGTTGCCAATTTACCTTCTTGAAACTTCCTTCTCTCTCAATTTTGAAGGCATAATTCTTGCTTAAGATAGCCGATACGATTGGCCAAGTTCCTCAACCTGAATTTCCAACCCCTTTTCCTTCATCACCTTCCAGCCAGGGGTAAGAATGTGTTGTAGTTTTGCCCCCATTAGATGTGAGATGAAGTCTACGCTAATGTTCCTGCAACAGATAGGCGGCACTCCTTCTCTTCCTCATTCCTTTGGCTAATATGTAGATGTGTTGACGAGACCTGTAGTCGCCAGCCCGCAACTATAAGGCAAAGTGAAGAGAATGGCTTTGCGGTAGTTCCAGTCTAGTAGAAAACTATGCCAAGTTAATTCTAATTCATCCTCAGTCACAGCTTAAATCTCCTCAGAGAGACCTCCCGAAACGTCCCGATCTAAATTAGCACCTCCTACTAGATATTTTCATAGCACTCTGTGATTTTCCTTCATATAACTTATATATTTTTAGTTCTGTATTTCACTGTGTTAGTATTTATTTTACATCTTTCTCCTCCACCAGAAAGCAAAGGAATAATTAAATCTTTCTATAGTCATTCTATATTCAGTGTCTCACAGATTATCTACCACGTATTATGTGCTTCACAAATACGTGTTGAAACTTGATGACTTCCCCAGAGTTAGGTTTCCAACTACCCTCTGGGTATCTCTACTTGAATGTTTGGCAGGTCCCTCAAAACCAAAGACCCAGAGTAGATTATATCTGTACTGAATTTCTTTTCCCAGTTAATGGCATCACAAGAAACCAAAGCCAGAAACCTCAAAATCTCCTTACCTTTCTTCACTCCTTCCCTTCCCCTCACATTCGTCTGGTATCCAAGACCTGATTCTATCAACTTAATATTTCTTCATCCTGCTCTTCATCCCCTCAATACTGTTCACCCTTCCGTACTTCAAGTCTTCATGTTACCTGCAGTTCTACAGTATTACTCTTGTAGTAGACTGCTACTTCATCTTCCTGTGTATTTGAAACCCACTCTTATTGATGATCTTCAACTAACCAACCATTATACCCATTTTATAGATCAGAAAATGAAGGCTCCAAGGATTTCAGAAACTTATAACCTCAGATCACTCAACTAGTGAGTAGCAGAGCTGAAATTTACACTGGTCCATACCCCAAAATCAGGAGACCTGGGAGACATCTAGACTTCAGCAAGACCAAGCTCCAGTACAGGCATCCTGAATTGGAAGAGTATGCCTCTATGTGGATTCCCACCCCACCCCCGAAGTCTGTATATTTCTTGAGAACAGAGAAAAGATCTTTATTTCATCCCTTTTCATCACACATCACCTACCCCTTCCCCAGCACACTACATAGTATGTGTTAAAAAAAGAAAAAAAAAGAAGGAAAGAGAAATAAGGAAGGATTCATCCAAGGGAGAAAAAAAGGAGGAGGAGGCAAGGTGATAAGACCTGAGGAAGAAAGAGATAGGAACAAGAAACATAACTCACTTTGTTTAGATTCTTGTTCAGAAGTTATGCCTTTGCAAAAAAAAAATGTTGGCTTGAATTTTGGCTGATGTTTTACTTACTTCAGCACAGGGAAAATTCCAACTTGGCCTTTTCCCTCAGGAACGTTTATGAAGAGTTAAGAGTTATATGATGATGTGAGGTAAAGAAAGTCAATTCACATACACCCTTCTTCAAAGTAAAAGTTCGCATCTAAGTGCCACCTAGTAAATCACCCCTCCTCTAAAAGCTCTGCCCTCTCCCCTTCAAGACAATTACAGTCTAAAAAGCCGATTTGATTTGTCACATTTTTTTTTTTTTACCATTTTGTGCTTTAAGAGTAATTTGGGGCTGTATTTAGGGCTGCAATTTCTCCTCTAAAGGAACTAAAAGCCTTATTCTTTTCAGTCTCATAATTAACCTACCATGCCACTTCACCCAAATAATCTTCTGGAAATTTAACAATGTACCCCCAAATCTTTTGTAGGCTGGATTTGCCTCAGCACCACTAAATCACTCAGTATCATGTTCCTCATAGGCAGTGGCTGAAATGAAATATGCATACTAGGTAATTGGAAAAAGATTCTGTCTCATTTGCCTCCGCTGTTCTTCCTTGTTGGAAATGCAGAGGGAAAGAAGGCAGCAAGAAGAATACCTTCCTGCTGTCAATTTAGAAGAAAAGCCATCATCACAGAGCCACATCAGCAGGGGCGGGCCCGAATTCTCTGCAGGCTTCTAACAAGCCCCTTAGACCTCGAGACACTCATCACGGTCCCTTGACACAGAATGAGAAGACTTTCGATAAAACAATATGGTGTGCAATTACAAACACATCTTAAGTGCCCCCTACTCATTGGCTCCTTTCCATTTCCAAAATGCTCTTGTTCAGCCTTTCCAAAAAAGAATTACCTCTAGCCAAAGTGCCACATGTGCAGAGAAAGAACACATTCTGTTTTTATTTTTTTATGTGTTTCCATAATCCTAGTAATAAAACATATTAAAATGAGAATCTTCCTCATTAGGCTAGGGTTTATATGGGAGATGATTTAAAATTTTATAAATTTACTATCACTTTTATTTTCAGTTCTCTATTATTTAGAATTTAATTGTTCAATCCATGAAATAATTATAGCTAGCACTAATTGTGCTTTCCGTGTGCCAGGCGCTGTTCTAAGTGCCTCATGTATATTAATTTTGTCCTCGAAAGGATCCTATGCAGTAGGTGCTATCGTTATCACTCCAACCTTTACAGATAAGATAACGGAAGCACACAGAGGTTAAATTACTTGCTCATGTCAACAGCTAAAAGTGGTGCCCGTACCATAGTGCCTCTGACTTAATACAGGCCATCATACATATGTTCACTACTTCTTTTTCCTTTCCTTCTATGTTTTCTTTAGGGCCATTTTAGTCATGTAGTCTTTTAGAGAATGCTTACCTTTAGAAAATGTCATCAGCATATGGGGGAGATACAATGAGGCACAACCCCAAAGTCGTGGAAGTAAGGGACATAAAGTGGACTTGGAGAATCCATCAGAACATGTAGCGGATACAGTCAGTGTTCCCTGAATATCCCTGGGACTCCTACTCATCCAGCTTTCCCTGCAGTTAGAAGGAGCCATGTGACTAGTTCCGGTCACCAGTCTTTGAGCAGAAGTAAAGCCAACTGAAAAAGTGTACTGGGCGACAGAGCATACAACTGTGTCAGATGCCACTGATAGGTCAAATACTGTGAGAAATGAGAACTGATTATGACATGTAGCAATTATGGGATTTTAGCAATAGGGAGGTCATAACCGAGCATGATAAGAACAGTTTCTCTGTAGAAATTCATTAGTAGCATCATTGAATCAGTAATGTAGAGTATAAGAAACTATTTCGCTAGTGGGTACAGAATTTGCCTAAATAGAAGTTAATCAATGATTGGCATAGAGCTATAGAACCTGGATTCTTCTCACACTTCATGCTGTTCTCTTACCTAATCCACTCAAAGTCTTCCTTGTTTCATTACACATCCACATACTCACACATATATGTCAAGTTGTCATACATTGGACTACTGGTCCAACAAAGTCTTTTACTCTTTTACAGTAGTGCTATACATCTGTATTTTTACCATGGTCCTATGGTAAGTAGAGAGTACTTCTGAGCCCCCTAACTTTGGACTTGGTTACATGATTTGATTTGGTCAATGGGACATTAGCAGAGACAATCTATGCATAAAAACTTAAATTTGTTTGAGCCACTGTACTTGCTCTCTTATACATCCAGACAACCCTGAAATAGTCCATATACTGAGGATAGCCCACTGGTCCCATAGAAACTCCCAAATCTAACCTGCAACCTGGAGCCCAGTCCAGCCAATTGCAGCCAAACTTTAGCTGACCTGCGGAGGCATGCATGAGAAATAAATGCCTTTTTTTCCCCCTAGAAGCCACTGAGCTTTGCAGTGGTTGGTAAATGACATTATTGTGAATACAGCTGACTGAGACAAAATTTGAATTCCAAATGTCCCAAATGTTCTTAGAAAATAAGGTACAAAGTTTTGCCTGGACTCTTCGCTAATTACAAGCCTCAGATTGATCCCAGAATTCCATTAAGCCACTCCACCCAATACCCACACCACATAGTAAAATTGGTTCATTCTCCTCTTTAAAAATCATACTTTAGGAACGGGAAGAGGTGTAAGTAGTACTGTCCAACCACCTCTTTTTACATCTGATAATACCCAGGAGGTGAAGTGACATGTCAAATATCATACTACTAATCACATAGAGCAGCTACTAGAATCTAGATTCCTGACTGTTATTTCAGTACTGTTTCCTCTGTGTCACATTCCCTATCTTACTTCCAAACTGAGAACTCTCAGGTTCAAGCTATATTCAGAAACAAGAAATCTAGGATTTAACATTATAAACACTCATTCTCTTGTCACCCATACTATCTTCTTTCCCTTTTTATAAACTCATTTCTCTCCAGTGTCTGAACCACTCCAACACACACACACACACACACACTTGAATTCTTTAGTCTGTAACTATTATTCTATTATTCTGTAGCCTCCAAAAATCTCAGTTTCATCAACAATTAATATAGATTTAAAATTTTTTCACTGGGAGACGGTATAAAGAGTGATGTGTCCAATAGAATTATAAAGTTTTTGAACTAACAACTTCATTTTACAGTGAAGGAAATTGAGTCCTAAAAAAGTAAGATGATTGTCCAAGGCCACACGACTGGTTAGCAAAAAAGAAGATACCGGATCCCAGGATTCCTAACTCTTCTCTAGCATCTACTTCCCAAACCCTACCATTTATAATCAACAATATATACACATTTGTGCCTTTGTGGTTATTAATCTCATTACTTCAGGAGAAGTTAATTTTGGATTCCTTTTTCAATATATTAGTTCTTGACATCTTTTTATCTGGAATGGAGATAGAGGTTTTTGTATTAGAGTGTAATCCAAATAAGTGTTCTTGAGGGATTTCAAAAGTCAATATGACTTTTACTCTTTCAAAAAAAAATCATCTCTCAAGAGGATAGTGACTTGCCTTTGCATCACAGTGCTTTGAGACAAAAACATAATTTGTATATTAAAAAAGCACCTTTCATCTTCTCATCTGTACAGTTCAGTGCTTACAAAAACAACTCATTACTTGTTTCTTCACCTTGTGTCTCTTTAGAAAAGAGGGGAAACACAAACACTCAAAAACTAAATCATTTGTCCGCGGTTGGATAGGAAGGCACTAATTTAGCACATTGCCTTTGCAAAATTCTGGTCTGAACTTCTTGTATATTAGTAATACTAATGCTAATTCCCACAAAAGTAACATTCATTGAGTTATACTAGGTTCTAGGCACCATGATATGAACTTTTGTATGCATTAACTTATTTCTTCCAGATGATGGTAATCTTAGTATGTAGTATTATTATCTACATTTTAGAGAGGAAGATGAATCTTAGAGGTGTTACATAATTTTTCCAAGGTAACAGCAGAATGAACATACCCAGTTGCTGGCAAGGATGGCATGTATTTCTTACAAAATATCACTGGGTCAGGAGTGGGAAAGGGCCTCGACTCTCACACCAAAATAATGAACAAAATAGTTTCTGGGGGTTTTATGGTGAATTGCTGCAAATACATGCATACACACACACACACACACACACACACACACACACACACACCTACTTGTTTGAGTCACTGTGAATCTGTGGGGAAAATGGATTTGAGCTACTTTATAAAGGTAAATTAAAAATTAGTCTTGGGGCACCTGGGTGGCTCAGTCAGTTAAGTGACTGACTCTTGGTCTCGGCTCAGATCATGACCTGAGGGTTCATGGGTTCAAGCTCCATACTGGGGGCTGACAGCACAGAGCCTTCTTGGGACTCTCTCTCTCTCTCCTTCTCTCTCTGTGTCTCCTCTCTCTCTCTCTCTCTCTCTCTCTCAAAATAGAAATAAACTTAAAAAAATTAGTCTTTGTTATCAGAAGTTCAGATTGTGGTTTCCTTTGAAAAGGAAGGAGTGCTCATGACTCAGAGGGAAGCCCAAAGGGTCTTGTGCAGTGTGAAGAATGTTCTGTATTTTGTTGTCGGAGGTTATGTAGGTGTGTTTACTTTGTGAAAATGCATCGAGCAAAACACATGTTTATGCGGTTTTCTGTGTGTATGTTATATATCATTAAAGCTCACATTAAAATTAACCTTTGAAAATGTCTAAAGACGTACTGAGAATAGAACTACTGTCTGCCTCTGAAGAAACTTTACATTTACCAGCTGTGAACCAGGTGGGGCAGCGTAACAGAGGTCATACTTCTGAACTTTGAAGATGACAGGTCTTGTTCAGTTCTATCCCAATTAAGGATTTCTAAGCTTCAAAAGCCTTGCCTATGAAAACAAAGGGACTGAATTCAGTGAGATCTATTACAGTATTCACTGTGTTTCATCGTTGCTTCATCTCCCAGTGTGTTAGTCCAGGAAACAAACACTAAGATGGAATTAAAGGTGCAATAGATTTCTTGGGGAAAACAGTGGAGGAGGCTGAGAAAGATGTCAGACTGTAGTGTAAATCTGAACTTTGTGAAGGTGAGAGGGCAGGGGTCATGGATAATGCTTTGAAAGAACCAAGTTTGGGGAAAGGGAGAAATAATGAATTCGGTTTTAACGTTTTGAGCTCGAGGTGTTTTTTAGACATCAATTCTGAAATGTCGAAGGGCAGTATGGGTCTGGAGTGTGCTTCAGTTGCACATTTGAGAGTCATCTGCATATAGGTGGTAATAGAAACCAGAGGCATAATGAGACAGCTTAGGGACACAGTACCAAGTGAAAAGGGAAAAGGGCCTCAAGCATTGATGACTTCTGATATTTAAAGTCAGGAAAAAGGAGGATGAGCCTGTAATGATAACAAGTCCACAAAGACGAAGCAAGCAGAAAAGGATTGTGTCCAGTCAAGGGAAGAAAGAAATGATCAATAGTGACAAACACAACAGGGAGGTCAAGTAAGAAGCAGCCTGAAAACATCCATTGGATTTAAAGACATGGAGGCCATTGTTGATCTTAATAAGAACTATCACAGTTCAGTGATGGGGACAGGCCAATCTCCCTATATAGTGGTGGGGGGTGAGTAGGCAGGGAGACAGAGGTGAAGATAGAGTACAAATCAAAAGTGCAAGTGAACAGATTGTCTTGTGAGAGGATGCAAACAGCTGTTCTATTAAACAGGAGGAAAGAAGAATAGATTAGATACAGATATAGACAGAGATACGTTTGGAAATGGGAAGATGAGAGATCACAATCTTATCTAGTAGTTTCCATTTTCTCAGTGAAAATATCATCTGCTGAGAGCAATGGAAAGGATAGAGAAGTTGAAGGATTCTGAGGAAGAGAGAGTTTGAAAGTCTTTTCGGAAAATGGGGACAGGAATTGAGCAAAAACTTGTGGCAAGTTGAAAGGCCCATTTACTGTTGTTTTTATACATTTATGGTCGATCCAGTGATCTGGGTTGTGAGTTGCAACCATCTTTGGGTAACTTGGAGAGGACTTTCTGCCAGTTGGGTGCCATGAAAAGTCAAAGGTGTATTTAGTGTTATTAAAATAATATTGCATGGATTCATGGTTGAAGGGGGAGATTAATAAAGGAAGGGAATGATGGATTAAGAGTCTTGGAGAGAACCCAGCACCTGAACATCTTTGTCCCCTGGCTTTTAAGCAACTCTTCTAAAACCAGTCACTTTTGTTCCCAGGAAAAACATCATGTAGCAAATTTTACGTTTGAAAAAACACTGGCATTTATGTTAGCAAGCACATCAAAAAAAAATTGTCCTTGCCTTCATGAAGTTTGTATTCTAATGAAGTCAGACTAACAATATTTCTTCTAGGACAATACTATTGAATAGAAATACCATGTGGGCCATATATATAATTTTAAATTTTCTTGTAGTCATATTAAGATGAGTAATGAAAACAGGGAGACTTGCCAGATTTTTTTTTAAAAAGGAATATACTTACACTAAAAACTCATTCCTTGTTTACGTGAAGTTCAAATTTAACTGGGAATTTGGTTCTCTTATTTTTTAAGTCTGTTCATCTAAACAGGTAAAATAAATCGTAAGATTCTGTTTATTTTCTTATCACTTCAACATGTAATCAGTGTTTAAAAACTTTAGATATTTTAAATTTTAGTTAATTAAAAGTAAATAAATTAACATTTCAGCTTCTTATTCACCCTAGCCACACTTCAGGTGTTCAGCAGCTATAGGTGGCCACATATTAGAGATATTGTAGCTACTGCATTGAACAGCACAGCCCTAGGGCATAAACTCCTGAAGTCATAAACGATGCTCACCTTTGTCATCTCCTGTGTGGACTAGCATAGTGGCAAGGCTCTGTAATTACCACCTACAGAAGGAGATATATTTGAATAGAAAAGATATACAAAAGATATACAATAATGAGCAGAGAAGTAGTATATGAATTGAACAAAAGGGCCTTCTAGAAGCCCAAGAAATTATACCCTTCGGACAGAAACTTATATGAAAAAGATTGCCCTTAGAGAAACACTTTCATAACCAACTGGAATCTAATTTTAAAAGAGAAATAAATCGTGTGTACCTCAGCAATATATACAGACACAAGGAAATGGTGTCTTTTAAGAAAGTCTATCCCAGCTTGCACCAGACATTTCTTTATCTGCATTTCACATGGAACTCAATTCCTAACACGAATGTATTTTCCACAGAAACAGCATAACAAACTCCATAGCTATAAAGACAGCAAAGACAAACTCTCCCTTAGAATTCCGTAGAGCAGAGTCGTGAAGTTGGGTATCTCTGATGAGCATGGCTATTTTCTCTAAATCCTCTCAGGGTGTTCTCTGTTTTCCAAAATGAAAGCAACCTGGAAATTATTTACTTCACGGTGGAGACCCAGAAGAAGAGTAATGGCAGGCTGAAAGCTCACAAAAGAGAAGGCTGAAGCTGTCCTTTTCCTCAGGGGAAAATAATCTGAGTCTGATGCAATGCAGTCATTTTCCCCCGCCATTCTTTTTATCTGCCCAAGCTGTGTTCTCCTAGAGCATTCATCAGACAGCTCTTTCTTGGTTAGCAGAGAGACTCTGTATGAATTCTCACCCTGCTATATGATCCATCTTGGAAAGAGGAAAATCTAATGAAAGAGGAGGGGAGAGCATTCTTGTACTGATATTTACATTTCCCAGAACATATAAAACTATTATTTTTAGGATCACCAGACCAGACTCCCACTGAGAAAAATGTTGTTTTATTCAGAGAGGTGACTTACCTGGAGCCCCTTTGAATTGGAGACACTTTTAATTATACTCTTCTCTTCACTCCTCAAATAAAACTCCTATAATGGTTCAGTTTGTGTGAAGTTCCCCTCCTTTGTATTTTTAGTCTCCTGAAGTTAGGACTTATTATATCATTTTTAATTAGTTAAAAGGTTAATAGTATAAACTTCTGAACTGACAAAACAATAATTGCTTTCCAATCTGTAAGTGTTTGGGTTTTTTTTTTTAATGACAATTACAGGACTGATATTTGAAGTTAGCATCTACCTTCTTATTACTGGTAAGGTTAATGTCCTGGTTTGTGGGGAAGGATGACATGAAAATTTTAATGATCTTATAGTGGTTGGGTAATGTTTGAACATTGGAAGGATGACACTCAAGTATACTCCCCCCTAGTAGTTTTTTGAGGCAGGAACTCAGGAGCAATAATGTGAAAAGAAAGGTCATCATTTGGTGAAGAATAATTTACTTCTACTACTTAGCATTTACTAAGAACTGACAAGTTATGAGTCCTTAAATACATTCAGCTCTCAAGAACAACTTTTCTTATCTTTTTCTTCTCGTTAGTCTCCAAGCTGGTATAGCAAACTTACAGAAAGATAACATGGCCTAGGATAGAATTAGAGTCCTGGCTGGAAATAATTTAACTCTCCTTCATCATAAAAAAAAATAATAATAATGTTTTACTATCTCTGTGAGTACAAGTACAAAATTGTTGGAGACCGTTCTCTGTGGGTTGCATATTTCTGCACATTTTGCAAGAGAAGCGCTGATTGCTCTTTTATCATGGACTATATTTTCAAGGAAAATACAGTAAGCAGCCTTGGAAGAAGAAGATAGTATTTCCCTCTGAAACAGATACTCTGCATGTTTGTCATCCAGTATAATAAAGATAATGCCTCCCGGAGAGAAAACACAGAAATGCTTACTGCCTATTATAAAATATTTGGGTTCCCTAAATTTAGAGTTGCCTCTGCATGTGCAGCTGTCACTTGGCTCCCATTGTTGTTTCTTTGTTTCCACCACCCTGCGGGAATCAGGGAACTGGCAAAAGAAAAAAAATTCTTATATTCTTACCATTGCTGTCACTGTAAGTAATAAACAGTCCTTTGTCTCTTACTCAGGGATTTTTTTGTCGTCTGCCACGAGTATCCACAAAATGGTGGCACTCTTACTTGCTAGCTTGCAAGTGGTAAAATCTCAAAGCATTCACAGTTCTTAACAAGAACAGGCTAGGAAAAGAGGCACAGAGATGTAGGCTTTACCACTCAGATACCCGCTCCTGATGTTTTCTTTCAAGCTGAGGCTGGAGAGAGCAGAAAGTGAGGGCTTTCTGAGGCACAGGCTCTCAATGAACTGTAGCACACTAGTGCACTGTAAACCGTTCATCAGTGTGCAGTTTGGGCTCAATATGTAAAATGTATTTTTGCTGCAACTGGGGGCGTAAGCCCTTATGGTGATGGCCATAAGATGCTGAGCTTATGTGACCATACAGTGTAAAATAGAACACAGTATTCCTTGCTAAGGATAAGAGATGAGAGGTTAAATTCAATCTAGCAGGAAACAGAACTGAGCAGTCACTGGAACATGTGAGGATCTTGCTTTATAAATGTAAAAGTATTGTCAGAACATTCAAAAATTTGATTCAAATAGGGACTGGAGCTGAAGTCCTGAAGTGTGACTAGTTGAAGAGGGTAGTTACTTCAGTAAGTTTTTTCAGTTTTCCAAAACTTTTCCCTTTTTTTTAAAAGTAAGATTTACCTTTTCATCTTTTCAAGTGCATTGCCGCCCAATCTAGAAATCAAACATGTGCCACAAAAACATAAAGTTAATGAATCACAGATCTGGAATGTCCCCAGCTATGGGTTGAGTTGATGCTGCCAATCCCAGTGTCCACAAGGAATCGCCCACCCCAACCCCCACCCCACCCACCCCCACACACACAGAGGGTTTGTTTTCACAGGAATTTACAAGTTACACCAGAGTCTAAATTTAGAGCTGAGCAAACAGACGGCACTTACCCAGTACCCTTTTACTTGGCACACCTTCCTTGGTGTCCTTTTAGAAGCAATGGGGATATGCTCTCCCTCAACACTCTAAGCCCCCTCTCAGAACTAGATCCATGCTGGGGCACCTGGGTGGCGCAGTCGGTTAAGCGTCCGACTTCAGCCAGGTCACGATCTCGCGGTCCGTGGGTTCGAGCCCCGCGTCAGGCTCTGGGCTGATGGCTCAGAGCCTGGAGCCTGTTTCCGATTCTGTGTCTCCCTCTCTCTCTGCCCCTCCCCCGTTCATGCTCTGTCTCTCTCTGTCCCAAAAATAAATAAACGTTGAAAAAAAAATAAAAAAAAAAAAAAAAGAACTAGATCCATGTAGGTACTGTGTGAACAGAGTTAAGAGATTTATTACTTTGGGCTCAGTTCCAGACCTCAAATGTAAAGCTTTGGCAGTCATATCCAAGGGATAAGATAAGAGAAATGTATCTCATGAGTCCTGGCCAGAGACAGAATCCAGGAGAAGATCTTGGGCCTCTGGAGAGAAATCCCAAGATAAGAGAGGGATTCCACATACCACAGACAACAAGTGACATGCAAGGAGGACCAAGGACAAATGGGCTTCACTTAACCCTGCCCTGCCCTGTTAAGAATGTAGAAGAGCTCCCTCCATGCCAGTCCAAACAACCTGCCGCCCTCAGACATTTTGGTTTCTTCCCTAATGATAAGGTAAAAAAAAAAAAAAAAAAAAAAAAAAAATAGCCTCCGTGCTTATGAAGTCCTAGAGGTTGAGCTATACAGGAAGTAAACTCTGTGAATCTCTGGAGAACAAAGAAAAGTGATTTATCTTAGGAAGAACTTCACTCTTCACCTTTGATGAAAAGTAACAAATAAATAAACAAACAAGCAAGCAAACAAACAAACATACATATTTTAGGTTAATGTGTTCATGACTACTGGCTATGTTCACAGTTGCACTCTGCAAAGGAAAACCCAGCTGTCTTTCTATTGAAGATGTCTTAAATAAGAAAGCCCTTTTCAGGAAAGTCCAATTTGAGGATGGCTATATGTTTTAATGAAGACTTTTGACCCCTGGGAAATATAAGAAGGAACGTCCAGAAGGAGTGATAATAGATTTTCTGCCTTTTAATCCTGATGGGAAAGCTTATTTTGAAGAATTTCAATTCTTAATGCAGATACACAACAGATGACACAACTGAGTAACTGCTAAGAGGTCAATTTGTCCCCAGCAATCTTTTCACGTTTTGATTCTCTACTAAAACTCAATTCTTAGGTTCACTAGAGAGAAGGAAGGAAAAGAATGTCTCTTGCTACAAACTCATAATGGCATCCAGCTCTGCTTTGCCCACTTTAAGTAGATTGCTTGGTTTGGACGCTCACACTGTTTTTTCTGGAAACCACTCATACTTCTGGGTTGTACTCCCAAACCACTAGAAGTCAGTCGTCTGGCTGAGAAGGAATTAGACTCCAAGTACTTTCTTTTATGACTTTATTTTACCTGCTCCTTTTGAGCACCCTGTACTTTAACAAACACAGAATACACATTTATTGACAACTTTTTACAATGATGTCCTACAGGAAGATTTTGTTGTTACCCACTCCTTCCCAAGTTTTACTGCAAAAGAAGAAGCCCTGCTGAATCCAGCTGGTGACTCCCATGGAAAAGTTTACCACAGAAACATTTGCAATCAGTTAAGACTTTGTCCCATAATGCTTAGCAAAGGAAGTTGAAAACAATTCGGAATGGAAATAGAATTCTATATGCCAAACCTTAGAGCTAAGTTTCTAAGCATCCCCCTTGGAAGATGTGGGTTTTTTTTTTCCTCATTGTTTGGTGCCCAGTGAATGGAGATGACTATGTCTTTAAGAGTTTTATTCACTGTTCGTGTCTGCATCTGTATAGAACATTATCTTCCACTTGGCAGGTCACTTAGACTTGCCCACATCTGGTTCTGCTTTCATTTCTATTACCCTATTCGTTTCTGGCCAGCACTCAAAAAGAGCTGCAAGTTTATAGGTGCCACGGAGGCATATGGTTGAAAGGAATATTTTCCCTTTTACCAAGCTCCTATTTCTGTTTTGATTTTCCCCCTATTTTTCACTTAATTAAGAAGAATTATAATTGAGCAGAAGCTTTTATTAATATTCTGGAAAATGACCTTTTATTTATTTTTTTTTAATTTTTTTTTTCAACGTTTATTTATTTTTGGGACAGAGAGAGACAGAGCATGAATGGGGGAGGAGCAGAGAGAGAGGGAGACACAGAATCGGAAACAGGCTCCAGGCTCTGAGCCATCAGCCCAGAGCCTGATGCGGGGCTCGAACTCACGGACCGGGAGATCGTGACCTGGCTGAAGTCGGACGCTTAACCGACTGCGCCACCCAGGCGCCCCGAAAATGACCTTTTAAAGAGGCATTTTAGAGTGGTCCGAATGCTTAGAAACTTGACTTTTACTCCTGACTACAGACTATATTGACAAGCAGTTCTTTATGGAAAGACCAGGGGCTTCAGAGTTTGGTACAGTTAATTCCGAGTCCAGTTGTGCCACTCATTGGTGAGCTGAATCCTGGATTTTCTCATCTGTATTTACAGGATAAAAGGAAGTCGACATGTTTAGGTGGTTGCAAAGATTAACTCTGAACACGTGATAAGTGCCTGGTAAAAGGGAAGTATTATTAATAAAGAATAGCTCTTAATGTTTTGTGGCAGTAAAATGCACCATTCTGATCATACTCAGCAATTAAAAGGAAAACTTGCTGGTTTTCATCTCTGTGAGATCTAATTATTATGTAGCGGTTTTCCTTTAGGCCCAAAAGAATGTCACTGCTAATAATAAAGGCTGTGGAGGCTTACTGAGCCATAGAAGTTTTATTTGCTTAATGTGAGAGAATAGGCCCAAGGACAACACATTCATGGTTCAGGAAAGAGAAACAAATTACTATAGAAGCAAGAGCATGCTGAACATGTCAAAGAAAAATACAACACTGATAAACATGCATATAAGTCCTGGTACCAGGAATAAGGTAAAACTGTGATTATTTACCGAAAACCCAGAGTGTTGACCTTATAAAACAGACAACAAGATCAGCCGAAGGAAACCACTTTCTGTCCATCTTTCTCCTCTATACTCTTGATTATAATCAGCTTTGGCTCTCAAGTGACAGGAAAAGAAAGGCTCCAGCTAGGTAAGACCAATGCCAATCTTA
Organism: Herpailurus yagouaroundi; assembly: GCF_014898765.1. Lineage (NCBI taxonomy): Eukaryota > Metazoa > Chordata > Mammalia > Carnivora > Felidae > Herpailurus > Herpailurus yagouaroundi. The sequence goes on along the minus strand of NW_024412391.1, from coordinate 63,201,065 downwards.
GCTAACCCATTTGAGATGACCAAGTGGAGTTGCCTCAGAATGTCAGTGCCACTGTAAAATCTACTCCCAGTAAGTAGTAAAATCAAGCACAGAGACTTCTCTACAGTCACCTAGTACAGTCATAGACATGAAAGAAAATGAAGTTTAAAATAAAGAATTTGAGGGGCGCCTGGGTGGCTCAGTCGGTTAAGTGTCTGACTTTGGCTCAAGTCGTGATCTTATGGTTTGTGATTTCGAGCCCCACATTGGGGTCTGTGCTGACAGCTCAGAGCCTGGAGCCTGCTTCGGATTCTGTGCCTGCCTCTCTCTTTGTCCCTCCCCCATCCGTGCGCGTGCACTCTCTCTCTCTCTCTCCCTTCCTCTCACTCTCTCTCTCTCTCTCTCTCTCTCAAAAATGAAAACATTAAAAAACATTTAAATAAAATAAAGAATTTGAACATTTCTTAAAAGACAACAAATTTTAGGTGTTTATTTCACTCCTGGAGTCAAGCAAAGTTGAATAAGATATGCTGTATTATTTTGATAGGATTTCCATAATCAGCTGGATTTAAAGTTTGATTCTTCTGTGTGAGTGCTGCTGTTTGCTGTAGCAGGGGAGAAATTTATGACTTTTATCTGTAGAACAGCAATTACTTTGCACACTTCCTAACAATTTCTCAGGTACCCTAAGACAGCCACACTCATCTGTCTATATATTCTCTAAAAATATATTTTGTTTCTTCTCCCTCTGTCTCAGGTGAGGCTGACTTTCATAAAGAAATACAGGGATTCTGGTAAACACTGGAGTTTTTCTTCACTCGTTTTTTTTTGTTTTTTTTGTTTTTGTCTCCTATTTGGTATCACTTACTTCCCTCTGGGTCATTTCAATGAAATTAGACTTCACCGTGCCATACTAAATAAAGGAAAAGAGGAGCATGAATTAATGAAGTTTGGGTAATATAATTCTTTTAATGAAATCCAGGTTTATTGCTTTAAAGAGGCTATGGTAATTAAAACTAGACTGAGAACTGCTTCGTTGAGATTCAAATTTAATAAATAACGAAGCAAGATTTGCAATTAGATTATCATATCCGGGCGCCAGCCCAAGTATTGCCAGTGTCTGCTTATATTGTAAGTATACTATTTTATTCATTTATTCATTCGTTCTTCCAACACAAACTTATTGAGCACATATTATTTGCCCAGCCATATGCTAGATGCCAGAGACAGAATGGTTAACGAGAAAGGATTGCTTCTTCACCTGATTGCCTCTTGTATACCTGAAAAAACTTTTCTTCTAATTATTCTTTACCCCTATGATCTTACTTACATTATTCCATATATTCAAATAATCACAAACTCACAATAAGTCAAAATTAATGAGGCTTTTATTCTAGCTCCTCGCGGCCCCGCCCCCACCAAGGGCAGCAACTGATCAGCAACTCTTTCTTTTTCTGCAGGCGTGTGTCTTAAAAGATAAAAAAACAAGAAAACAAACAAACAAAAAACCTTCCTGAATCTATTTTCTTTTTCTCTGACAATTTGCAGGAAATAAATGACTTTTGTTCTGAAGAGGCCCATCAGGTTAGCCTTTTCTTTATCCCTTCTATACCAATTATTACAAAAGTTCTAACAAACAAGTTAGAAATATTATGAAGTCAGGCAAATATGGTACAGTAAAAACATGGGGGAAATCCATTTTGGCGGAAAGAAGCTGAAACCTCCAGTAGATCACAATAATACTATTGTCTCAGGTGGAAAGTGACTTTGGAAAGTTACGGTTACGCACACAAGTGTTACGCAATGTTTAGTGTTCAGAAGTACACCTGCCTTCAGCACTAACCATAAAGGGCACAGACTCCTGTAAGGAGAACTGAGTCTGGCAATCCCATCTCTGCTGTGACCTTGGGCCAGTCCCTTCTTCACTTAGGAATGCAGCGTACTCAAAAGCACAGTACTTGAAATCAGAAGCCTGCTCCGATTTGTGAAGGTGGGCGAAACTCTTTCCAACAGTGGGCTCTCATTTCAAAATGATGAGGTCAGGCTGTAAGTTCTCTGTAAGAATCTTCAGTGTTAACATTCTTCATTTCTAGAATTAGAATGAGTGTCAGAGTTGTTTGCCAGGTTGGGGAAAAAAATGGTTCTGAATGGCACCTGCCCACTCACCACTCTTCACACTACTCCTCTTGGGATCATTACATTGGACCACCCAAGGGTAGAGGAGAAGGTGGTTGGTCCCATGTTATGGGTTGAATTGTGTTTCCCACCCCCAATTTGTATATTGATTCCTAACCCCCAGTATCTCAGGTTGCAACCTTATTTGAAGATAGGGTTTTTAAAGAGTTAAAAGAGAGAGTTTAAAGAGTTAAAATGAGGTCATTAGGATGGGCTATAATTCAATAAGACTGATGTCTTATAAAAGGAGGAGATTTGGACACAGAGATACACACAGAGGAAAGGTGATGTGAAGACACAGGAAGAAGACGACAGCCCTCTACAAGCCAAGTGGAGAAGTGGGGAATAGATCCTTCCCTCTCAGCTCTCAGGAGGAACCAGTCCTGCGAACACCTGAAACTCAGACTTGCAGACTTCAGAACTGGGAGACAATAAAGTTCTGCTGTTTAAGCTGTGCCGTTTGTGACACTTTGTTAAGGCAGCCCTAGCAAACTAATATACCCCATGAGCTAGTTCCAAGAAAACAAAAAGGGTTCTGACTATCCCAAAGCAAAAACAAAGCAATAGGCTTGGATCCTAGACCTCTTGCCCCATCTAACCACATACCCCAGTTTGCATGTTTCCCCCTCATGGCACAACTTCTCCAGTGTCTCCCACTCCCCAAAGCTGCCAATGGGCACATTTTAAACCAGATCTAAATATGCTGATGTGATTGATGTCAAGGATTTGTCTGATTTGCCCAGGCTTCTCCATCTTCATTCTCTGTCCCACAATGGTCTCCTTTGTAAAACTAGTTGGTAGGATTTGATAGTGAGAACCCCATTTAGCTACAATAACTGCATATGTGGCAGACGATAGAGCCACTGAAGCAATTTGAGAAGAGAAATGATGTAATTAAAAGGTGCTTTAGGAAGATCAGTACCAACAATGCAAAGGAGGGGTTAGAAGGAGAGAGAAGTAGAGGTTGAGTGACAACAATCATAATTGTTCAAATAGGTGATGTGACCAAATGGTCAGTGGGATTAGATTAGATCAATAAGTGATTCTCAAATTTGAATGTGGGCCAGAATTGCTTGGAAGACTTCTTAAAACAGAGATTGCTAGTCCCCACCCTTAGAGATTCTGTGTCAGTAGGTCTGGGGGAAAAGACCAGAATTTCTATTTCTAACAGGTTTCCCAAGTGATGCTGATTCTACTGTTTAAGGGACCGCACTCGGAATCACTGGGTTAGATTGTCACGGCCATGACACTCTAGAGAATTTGGGCTCCAAGTTCTAGCTTAAATAAATTTTTTTTCAAGTTTGGCTTTTGGCAAAAACAGGGTTTATTTATGCTTTCGATTTTGTTTTTGGCCTGAATCATCCAAGCTGTTAAATACACAAGAGTGCCAACTGAATGATAATTGATCGTGCAAAATTCTGCCTGAGGTGGGGCCACATTAACCAGCAATTAGAGGCCTCAAAATCTAAAACTGAGGGAAAGATCATGAACTGGTGTCCTCAAATCTGGCTAAGGCCTTCTTTAATTTAAAAACCCAGGTGACTACGAATTCTATTCCTCCAGCTTTCCTATCCCAGTTGAGAATCACTGATTTACAATCTGCAGAGCCTTTCCATTTGATTATCAAAAGCACTGGCAAATTCACACGTAACGGTTCTGTTCATCTTACTATATATATATGTATACTACATATATATGTGTGTGTGTATATATATATACATATGTTATATATACATATACATATATATGTGTGTGTATATATGTGTGTGTGTATATATATACATATATACATATATATACATACATATATATATATATATATAAGCTGAGAAAGTATTACCCCCAATTTACAGATTATAAAATGAGGCTCGATTAAAAAATGCCCCTCTTTCATTTTTATTCCTTCCAGATTTTAATAATTTTCCGTAAAAGATTAATGTCCCAGCTCCAGAAGTTTCTCTTAACATATATAATAGAAACAATATTGGACTGATCGTTAAATTCACACAAGCAATTTAAAGCAAATCGCCACAGAATTAAATTCCATTAAAACCAGCCAATCAGCCCTAACGGACTTCTCCATTCGTAAATTATGGATTCTGCTTGAATATTCATCCGATCACATTGATCAAATTTCTGTTTCCTCTGTCTTCTTAGAATTAATTTTATATAAAGTGGCGTCAAGCTACAGATCCAGCAAATCGTCCCTTGTTAAGTGAGGGGAAAATCAGCCTCTTGTTTCTGATTTTCTTCAAGTTCACAAAGAGAAAAATCCTGAGAACTGTACTTTCTATTAAATCAAGAAGAGAGATGTGTAATGAGGAAAGAATTTTGTTCAACAATAGCAGCAGTGCCACATAGCTGACCAGCTGGAGCCCAGCCCAGCTGCGGCCCCACAGCCCGCCCTTCCAGAGAGAAGCCAGCGTGGCTCAACAGAGGTGCTCTGACAGAGGGCGTTTGCCCTCAACTTCCATCCAAGAAACCAGCCATCCTTTTCTGTAGCAGCATTTATGCATTTAGAAAACTTTACCTTCTCTCTCTCTTTCCTTTCCCAACTCCTGTCCTTTAAATCAGTTTCATGGTTCTCATGTGAGCATTGTAGTGTGTTGGGTCCATCCAGACTATTCTTGGATTTAAATGAGAAATGAGTTGTTTTTATTTCCTTGGGGACTTAATTTTACTCAATAGATGAGGGTTACACACTGACACTTTATCTTCATGAGAGAAGGAAAGAGAGAGAGAGACACAAGACACAGAGAAAGAGAGAAAGGGGCCTTTCTGAGATCGACGTTTCGACCTCTCCTTCCTGATTGCTATTTAAAGCACTTATTCTGACTTGGAGAAAACGTAATATATAGTTCCTTAATGTGTTTAGTTAAGGACCTCATGAATCATGTGGATTTCTCCACAACCTAAGTGGCTATTATGCTGACCCAAGGGTGTGCCATTTTGTGGACACTTCATCTTTGTGTCCCTGTTTATTTGTAGCGAGTAAGCCCAGTTCTGTAAGACACTGATTAGAGAGGCAGTGGAAGTTGTTATCTACTGTAAGTTGCATACAGCAAAAAGCTGCCAGGCAGTGTTCACATAATTGAAGATGCCGAGCTTTCAGACTTGATTGTGATTTTGGTTTGGGGCTTCCAATTCTAGCTCAGGCTCTCAATAAGTCCAAGACTACTCTTTATCCTGAATTATTCCTTTTCAGGAACAACACTCTAACCATGAATTCTGGAGATTGCATCCCAGTTGTTGCATTTAAAACTTCCTTTTTAACTACAACAATCTCATCCTTAGTCCCTCTCGAAACTAATGAACCAAAGCTGCTTCCTTTGCTTTTACCACTGGATTTCAACTTTGCAAGGAATTTTACTAAGTAGAAAGAGACAGTGGGGGGTGGTGAGTTAGCACAACCCAGAGCTTTCTTACCAGCTGTTATACATCAAGAAGACAGGCCTTCTGTAACCCCTTCCTGGCATGCTAGTGCAAAACAAAAGCCAGACGCTCAGTGTTGATAAAGATTTTCCCAGGAAAACATATACACAACATGACACCATGAATTAATTCATATTTAAATACAATTACTAAAATGTGGTACTGTGTCTGTGTTTTGGATTACTGCAAAAAAGTGTGAGAACATAAGAGGCACTAAATAGTGTTGGTATCACTGACATCCCCAAATGGCACCACTATTTGCTTTTTTCTCCAGGAAAGCCACTCTTTCCCACTGAGATGTAGATAAAGAACACACCGATCTGCAAAGTATAAAGAAAAAGGCTAGAGTTGGACTTCACCTTGGTCACATTTCAGAAGTGTGTTCAAGGGTTAAGTCCAGGGCACCTCCCAGGAAATGACAAATGTTTCCACAGCCCAAGTTTTGCTCACTCCCTGGCCCCCAATATCTAGACTTCAGGCTTCCAGGCTTCAAATAGTTAGAAAAAGTGTTTGGTTTGAAATAATTCCTGAGGTTTAGCTTGCCTCACAAACCACATTCTTTTTGCCCTCCTCCCCCAGCCCAGTTTTAAGGGAAAATGGCTTGGAATTCTGATGATAGACTCTCATAAAATTGTCCATATTGCTTGCTGAGGCAAATAATAATACAAGTAATAATAATAATAATAATAATAATAATAATAATAATAAATCTAAAGTACAGCATTTCTGTAGTTGCCAAAATATTTGTCTTCAATTTAGAGATATTTGCCTTCTTTTTCATATCTTAAATTCTTCCTGTAGTTTTCATTTTTTCAGTTTTCCATTTCAACAGCTTAATTTCATTTTAGCCCTATTCCCATGAAGACAACTATTTTGTGAAGTCCAAGATCCCTGGATGTACAAAAATCCTTAAGTCAGTGTCTGTAAGCTTTTTTTAACTTGCAGATGCCAAGGGTTCACCTAAAAATTCTCATTCAGTAAGTCTGATTTGGAGCCTTAAAAAGTGTAATTCACCTTCCAGTGATTTTAATGCAGAGCATGGCTTAGAAAACACTGCTATATAGCGTATCCCTACACACACGCGCGCGCGCACACACACACACACACACACACACACACTACTCCCACTTAATGATTACCATCAGAGAAGAACAGTCATTTTTAAGAGTTCTATTTGGAATTCTACTGCAGAGGATATCCTATTTTTTCTTTATGCTAAGCTTCTTGAAAAAGTGGCCAGTCTGACTCACGACTTCCTAATCCCGCTGCCCACTTACACTGGGTACAATCTAGCTTTCCTCCTAATGATTCCTAGATCATGATCAGTGATCTTTTAATCATAAAGTTCAATACTCTTCTTTAGTCCCTTGCTTCTTAAGCATATTTTCAGCCTTAATACTTGACCATCTTCAGCTTCTTGAAGCCCACTACTCCTTTGCATTAGGAGTTGTGTACTCATTCAGATGTCTTCTTATCTTTTTCTTTACTCTTTCTCTGGATCCTCATGTTCTTTCTGCTACAACCCCCCTCCCCCCCCCCCCCAAATCTGCCATTCGCTGTTTTATTTTCCATCTCCACAAATTCTCCTCTGGCAAGCTTATTCAACCCCACAGCTTCAGTACTTTTTTAAATGTTTATTTATTTTTGACAGAGAGAGAGATAGAGAGAGAGTTCAAGTGGAGGAGTGGCAGAGAGAGAGGGAGACACAGAATCCAAAGCAGGCTCCAGGCTCTGAGCTGTCAGCACAGAGCCCGACCTGGGGCTCGAACCAACAAATCATGAGATCGTGACCTAGGCCAAAGTTGGAGGTTTAACAGACTGATCCACTAATGTGCCCTTCAGTCCCACAGCTTCAACAGCACCTCCTCAGCAGGAGCTCCCCGGATCCATCTCTCTGCTGCTGACCTCTCTCCCATCTCCATTCTTCTCACTTAATTGTTTGCAAGGCTCCCTCAGCTGGCTCTTCTACACCTCCAGAGCAATATAGTCAAAAGGGAATTAATCTCTTCTCCCAACCCCACTGCTCATATGGTATTTCCTGCTTTTGTAAATAGAAGCTCAATCCTCTCATCTGTTGGGGCTCTAAGCTGCAACATCATCTCTGACTGATTCCTACCACTAGCCCACAGCATTCAAACATGGATCTAGCCCTATTGGTTCTTCCACCCAGATGTCTCCAACTCAGTCTCATTCTCTCTAGTCCTACTGCCAGACTATAAATGCTGTTGCATTAAATATTAAATATGGGGATGATTCCCCATTAAATATGGGGAAGATTTTTTTGAGAACAAGAGTATTCAGAGAAAGACTCAAAATGCTCAAGACTTGAACACTCCTTGAAAGACAGGATTTCAAGAAGTCAAAGGAGTAATGGAATGGAATCTGGTGGAAAGATCAACAGGGGTAAAGGCTCACATATAGGAATAAGCCAGGCGTGTGCATGCATACTGAGGATTTGTTTGACTGAAGCCAAGTGTGCTTATTAGTCTCCAAAAGTTACTCCCTAATAAACCATGCTTCTAGGTAATCACACTTTATGTAATCCTGTCCTCTTGAATCTCAGTTGGCAATGAGGCTCTCTTTGTGATTATAGAATGTAGTGCAAGTGGCACTGCATAACTTCCATTCTATGGCTAAGACAGAAGAAAGCTTGCAGCTTCTGTTTTAGTCTCCTGGAACACTCTCTGTGGCAGCCAAATAGGAAAACCAACTGCTGTGCTGGAGATGCCACATGTAGGCACTTCCGTTAATAGTCCCCATTGAGCCCAGACTCTCAGTCATCTCTGTGAAGGCCACACATATACGAACAAAGCCACCTTGGACCTTTTTGGACCAGAGCAGCTGGCTGAACCCTGAATGACCTCAGCCAATACAAAGTAAAACAGAATAATTACCCAACTAAGCCCCACTTGAATTCCTGATCCATAAATCAAAAACTTGCTGTTTAAAGACACTAAGATTCAGACTAGCTTGTTAGGCAGCAATAGATAACCAGAGCACAAAGACAAATTGTGTTGAGTAGTAAAAAATAAGATTAAATATGTATGATGGTTCCAAATTATGAAGAGCCTTGAAAACATCAAGCAGAGAGGCTCTTTTTGCTGATACAGGATAATAGGGAGTAAATGAAAGTTCTGAGCAATAGAATGATAATCATAGCCTTGTGTGAGAGATAGTTTGGCAGAAACACACAAAATGCATACATGAATGGCAAGCATTTGACAATCTGATATAAAAGATCTATAGTCTAAACTTGGTTTTGTCGATATCGGAAAAGTTATTAACTTGAGCTTGCTACTACCTCAAGGAATGTTGTGCTGGCTAAATGGGTCATATTCATGACAGTACTTCTTTTTATTAAATATAATTTGTTGTCAAATTGGTTTCCATACAACACCCAGTGCTCATTCCAACAGGTGCCCTCCTCAATGTCCATCACCCACTCTCCCCCACCCCCCATCAACCCTCAGTTTGTTCTCAGTGTTTAAGAGTCTCTTATGGTTTGCCTCCCTCCCTCTCTGTAACTTTTTTCCCCCTTCCCCTCCCCCATGGTCTTCTATTAAGTTTCTCAGGATCCACATAGGAGTGAAAACATGTGGTATGTGTCTTTCTCTGCCTGACTTATTTCACCTAGCATAATACCCTCCAGTTCCATCCACGTTGCTACAAATTGCCAGATTCATTCTTTCTCATTGCCAAGTACTATTCCATTGTATATATAAACCACATCTTCTTTATCCATTCATCATGACGGTACTTTGAAAGCTCGCTCTAAATACCATATAAAATAAATTCTTGTTAGTCAGATGAAGGAGGGACTGGAGGCATCAAAGCTGACTACAAAGTTGGAACAGTAATCTGCAGGTAGGGTGATGCATTGCTTCTTTAGGATAAGTGATTTGGCCTTTCTCTAGCCTTATTTCCCAACACTTTTTGCTACATAATTTGTACCCTAGCCACATCAACCATGGAAGGTGGCTTCAACATTCTGGTTCATACTGGACTTCCTACCTCTATGTCTTGTCTTTCTCTTCTTATCTATCATGCCATCCTTTTCATCTTTCAAGACTCATTGAGGGTTTTGTTTGTCTTACACATGTTTCCTTGATATTTCATAGCCTGAACTAACAGCTCTCTCATTGTGGCCTCCACTATACATTGTACTGTACAATAGTAACACATCATATTAAGAGGCATTTGTTGGTTTATTTATTTGTATTTCCAGTGGTGCTACCCTCTGAGCACCTTTGACTATCTGACACACAGTATGGGGCTTAATAAACATTTTTCTTTTCTTTTTTTCTTTTTGTATTAACTAGACCATTAGGGATAGTAATATAAGAAAGTTGAAACAAATGGCATCTTAAAGGAAAAAAAATAAGACATTATGACTGATTGAATTTGAAGAACAAAGACTATGGAAGAATCAGAGGTGACCCTCAGGTTTCAGATGTACAACTAGGAGAACATTATTGTACAAAGAAACTCAGGAAAATGATAAGGATTTTGGACATAGTCGAAGAATTTTGGAAGGCTTAGATGTGAATATGTTAAATTGAGAAAATGGCAAAACATCCAAATAGAAATATCTGGAATTATTTGTATATATAAAGCTAACATTGAGTTCATAGAACAAAAGTCAGACTTTAGTGGTGGTGCTTACATCAGAGTGATGATATTCGGTGACCTCCCTGTTAAAAAATCTTCTCAGAGGAGTACTGTACAGAGAGAGGAGACCCATCTTTAGGAACCAAGAGAAGGAAAGAAGTTATAGATGGAAACTTAAATGGGTCAATATTAATAAGACTAGCAATGGTGATGTCACAGAAGCCAGTAGCGGTTGCCTGCCAGTCAGCAGCAAATAATGTCCTGCAGCCATCTCAAATATACCATGTGCAAATCTAAGTTAAATTCACAAGTCCGCCTTTCCCCCTACTTTCCCTGTATTTATTAATGACACCATCATCCACTCAGTCATCCAAGGACATTTTGGAATCATTCACAATTCTCCCCCTAATCCTGATATTCTTTCAGCAAATTCTATGAACCTGCCCTTGAAACATGATTCTCTTCCTCCTTCTGTCCAACCTCCCACATTAAGTTATGTGATACAATTGCTTTTTAGCTGGTTGCCTCCAGTGTCAACTCCCTGAGATCCATCCATCCCACTGCCAGAATTATTGTTCTAAAACACAAATCAAACAACAGATTTGCGCTGAGAACCCCTTAATAATTCTCCATTTCCTACAAGATGTACCTTTGCCTTCCGTGACATGGAGGCTGACTACCTCTACACTTCTCTTCTGATTTTTTTTTTTTTTACCACAAACAGCTCCCATGTTCCATACTTGGGAAATTATACACAGGTATTTCAAAAACAACATGCCTGAAAGGGAGTTTATCATTTCTCAAGCTCAAATCCACTCTTCTGCCAGGATTTTCTGTCTCAGAAATGTCATCACAACAAGGCAGAAAACTGATAGTCACATTTGATTTTCTCTTTTCCTGATTCTCATATCTTAAATCCACCTAATTCTCTTCATCCCCAATATTATCACCCCAGACCCCGCTACCAGTCATCTCTTATGTGGAAGAATCTCTTAAAGTTCTCTTAAAGACTCTTGTTCCACTCATCCCTTTCTAATCCATTCTCAAGATCACAGACAGTTGTCTTTCTAAACAAATCTGATTGGAGTTAGAGTTAGAGAGAAGGTTAACATTTGGGTCCAGGCTTACTACTCTTCAGTGGCTTCTCATTGCTGCTAGGATAAATTCCTTAATATGCCTTTTAAGGCCTTCCCTGATTGTCCTTTGGGTAATCTGGAACATACCGCTATGGACTCAACCTCTACTCACCCATCTCCCTTCCTTTAGCTAAATGCCACTCATTTATTATGGACTAAATGTTTGTGTCCCCACCACATTATAATGTTGAAGCCCTAACCCCCAATGTATTTAGATATGAGGCTTTTGAGAGGTTATTAGATTTAGATGAGGTGATGAGGGGGAGACCCCCCCATGAAGGGGTTAGTATCCTATTATGTAGAGGAAGAGAAACCAGAGCCCTTGCTCCCTGTCTTCCATGTAAAGAAAAAACAAGAAGGCAATCATTTACAAGACAAAAAGACGATTCTTACCAGGAACCAAATCTGTAGGTACCTTGACCTTGGATTTCCCAGCTTCCAGAAGAGTGAGAAATAAATGTCTGTTGTTTTAGCCACTCAGCCTGTTGTATTTTATTATGGCAGCCCAAGCTAAGACATCATGCTCATTCTGAGTTTTACGTTCCCCCAGGTCCTTCCCTATATCCCATAGCTAGATCAGGGTCCCTGCCATGTACTCCAGTAGCACCCTACGTATTTCCTGTCAGATGATTCATCTCAGTTTACTGTGCACACTTGTTTAGTGCCTGTCTTCTCTGCTAGACTATAAGATCATGAGAGCAGGAACCCTCCAGCCTTAGATTATTAGTGTCTGTCACAGTGCCTGAGATATAGTTGGCATAAAGTAAGTATTTGATAAATAAATGAAAAAATAACTTGATTGCACCATGCTGCTATGCTTTTACATATTCTTGTTTATTTCCTGCAGTGCCAACCTCACAAAACCCTACCCATCAATAATCATCTTCTCCTCTTGGGGATCCACCTTAATATTCTCAGGCAAAGTTAGATACCTCATTTGTTTTCCTACAGAAAGACCTCTATCATATTGTATTGTTTCTCTCTCACACATCCTCACTAAATTATGAGCAACTTGAAGGCAATTATCATCTTAAGCATCCGTTTCTCCTCAGAGCCTATGATTCAGTACATGTTTGCTGAATAAGTGGATAAATGATTCACTTGAGAAAGAGGTAGGTTAAGTAATATTTCTTCCAATATGGAGGGATGGAGCTATCCTAACTATTCAGTGATTCCAGTTCTTCATTACCGTATTTGAAAGGCATTATAAACATAAAAGAAACAATAGTCTATTGTTTAAGGTATAGAAAATAATAATCATATCTTCCTTATCTCATTTTACGTCAGGAAAATATCTTCAGTTAATTGTGAGACTATTCCACCAATTCCTTATTATTCACTACATTTTTTAGCCCATTCTTTATTTTTAAAAACAACTGAAGTAGTGGAAATTCCTTAATGTTCTTTGAGAAATCCATATAAAGCTTTAAAGGCCACATGATTGTAAGTTGTGTTATAAGTTTCCACTATTCTTTCTTAAACAATTATTTTTCTATTTGTAATTCTTTTAATTATCATTGTCATTCTCTGACTTCACTTTCTACAGATCTTTTGGAGATGAAGTCTATAGGAGACTTGAGTTCCAAGGAATGGTGAACTGTACTATTTCAGACCTTTCCCATTGTATGATCACAAGACGTTGATGGAACCAATTTATGTTTCTGGAATATCTCCATTGTGCTTTACATGAAGTGTGGTAACCAGGATTGTAAAAATAGAGCAAATGGTCTCTTCAATCCCTTTTTGCTCCACACTTGTGACATGGGCTTTCATATCTGCTGAAGCTTTATCTGGAAAGTTTCCTCGGCTTGAAGAACATTTTGTATTGTTGGAGACAATAATAGATGGTTCACATTGTTTTGCCATATTTTTTACTAGTCTTTTTTTCTCACAATAATGTGAGCTTCCTTTAAAAAAAAACTGCTTGAGGGACACCTGGATGACTCAGTCAGTTAAGTGTCTCAGGTCATGAACTCAGGGTCCGTGAATTCAAGCCCTACTTTGGACTGGACAGTGCAGAGCCAACTTGGGATTCTCTCTTTCCCTCTCTCTGCCCTTCTTCTGTTTGCTCTCTCTCTAAATAAATAAACTTAAAATTAAGAACTACTTGAGGCAAATTTGCATAAAATAAAATTAACCACCTTAAACTGTAAACCCAGTGGCATTTAGTAGATCCAGTGTTGTGAAACCATACGACTATATAGTTCCAGAACATTCTCATCATCATCAAAAGAGACCCATACCCTTTAAGTAGTCATTCTCTGTTGCCCTTTTCCCCTAGCCCTTTGGCCACCACTAATATGCCTCTGTGGATTTCTCTGTTCAGAATATTTCAAATAAATGAAATCATATATCATGTGACCTTTTTGAGTCTGGCTTCCTTCACTTGGCATAATACTTTTGAGGTTCATCCATGTTGAAGCATATATCAGTACATTATTCCTTTCTACAGATGAATAAAATTCCATTGTATGGATATACCACATTTTGTGTATCCATTCACCCATTAATGGACATTTGGGTTGTTTCCACCTCTTGGATAATGTGACTAGAGCGCCTATAAACATGTCAATTTCTGAAGGACTGTAATTATTTATTTTGATATTCTCAGTGCCTAAATAATCGGTTAATCAAAGTCTGTTGAGTATAATGATATAATGTAATAATATAATATAAAGTTAATATTTTTAATGAATATTCAAAGACAAGCTCATACATACATACACACACACACACACACACACACACACACACACACACAAATCCTGCTTCTACTCCTATCTTCCATATCTCTAGTAATGATACCAATGTCCATTTAATAACCCAAGACAGAAACTTCTCCATTTTCCACATTTAATTATCAAGTCTTAACAATTTTAAGTCTCAAATAGCTCTCAGATCTGCCCTCTTCTATCTTAACTACTTCAGCCTTAGATTAGGCCTTCATCATCCCTGCACTATTACCACGCCTTTCTCAATGACGTCCCAAATTCCTAGTTCTTTCTACTGCTGCTTGGTAGGGCACAAATCAGATGGCACCATTTTCCTGCTGAAAACCTTCCATGGTTCTCTATAAACTGTGTATTAAAGGACTTAATATGGCACAAGATGCCCTATATAGTTTTTCTTTAACTTAACAATGGCCTTGTTTTTCCACTCCTCTTTAATTATACCCTAACTTTTAACTCTGCATATGTATTTCCCCTCCCCAAACACTTCCCCTTCTCTTTCATGTCTACATTCACTCAACAAATGTTAAATCAGTATCAACTCTGCCTGTTGACACAGGACTGAGTAAGACAGGTTAGGCAATATTGACATCTGAGGTGGATAATTATGTGTTATGGAGTCTGTCCTGTGTATTGGATTATACTTAGCAGCATCTCTGGCTTCTATCCACTAGACGCCAGTAGCACACCACCCCCCTCCGCCTGTGACAGTAAAAAATGTCTCCAGATATTGCCAAACGTCTCCCAGGGCCCAAATCGCCCTGGGTTGAGAACCATTATTCTAGAGGGAAATTGTTATAACATTAATTATTTTTTAAGTACAAATTACAATAAATTTCATCTGCCTCCATGCATGTTGGACCGCCTCCCTACAAAAGGTTTTCCAAAAAAAAAAAAAAAGGTTTTCCTTTCCCTTTTGCTTGATAAATTTCTCCAAGAATCAGTTTCAGCGTTTCCTTCCCCTGGTCACCTTCCCCAGCAGAATCAGTTACTTCTTTGATCTTCCCGTGGACTCCCTTAGATCTTGTTAATACACTGTTCACTAAACAAATGCAAAATATCTCTGTTTTAATGAGCTAATGTGTTATTTTTTCCAGTTATGTAAGGTAATCTCTCCCCGTGAGTAAATTGCCCCTACTTCAGATTTTAGTAAGCAAGGGATTTGAGTATATGCAGATTTAGTTTTGTATACTTTTTCCCAACCACAAAATTTTAGTTCCAGTATATAGGGATTATAAGTCACTCCTGTTGAGGATAATTGGGGGAAAAAAGGAAATTGGGTGTTGGGAATAAAAAAGTAAAGTAAAGCAGATGGCATGGCAGTAACAGAGGTTTTTGCCTTGAGGCTTTTGGAAATAAGGGAATCTGAGGAGACATAAACCAGGACCTTAAAATGGCACTCCCGCAGCTGCAAGGAAGCAGGAAAGTGATATTTGTGTAAGAGGGGCCTGATGGCATGCGCTTTGGGGAGTTATCTCTGGGACTGAGGATGCAGGAGTCAACAATTCCAAATCATGAAATCAGAAAGGCATTACGCATTTGGATGGAGAACCAGATACGGG
>NW_024412391.1:63092073-63185344 GCF_014898765.1 Herpailurus yagouaroundi | reverse complement strand
AAAAGATGGTAAATGGAAAGCAATTGTACCATAACCATTATTAGTAATTTAAGACGTGAAAAATGTTACTGATACTCTCTTTATTTAGCATGTTGTCTTAGTGGTTCTGTTTTAGAGAAATGATACAGAGGTTTATAAGGGTTTGCATCTAGTCTGTCCATAACCTTATTTTTCCCCTTACATCCTAAGTACTTCAAACTGAAATATATCCTTATCCTCACTTTTAGGGAGAATCTATTGTATTTGTGACATCTCCTGAGATTGGAATCTATACCTTATCCCTCTGTCTATCCCCACATCTGCACCTGGCACATTATTGGAACTCCAGCATTGTTTGTCAAGCACACAGTCCAAAACAAGATGTTGCTAGAGGAACTGGCAAAACCCATTCTCTTCTCTCAGATGGAGATTCTGAGAGAAAAGTGGAGATTGGGAGCAGGCACAACAGAAATGGACTCAGCTGCAGGCAATAGCTGGAAGTCAGAAGCAGGCAAAGCACAGAGATGACTAGGATGTGTTGGGCCAAGCCAGGACTGCTATCAGTGAGGTCCTGCAAGAAGAAATGCAGGTGTTGCAACAGGTGCTGGAAGATAGAGCCCTGGGGAAGCACTATTGCAGACCCAGTCAGACAGGTCTACAACAGTAACAGACATGACCATAGAGACATAGTGCTGAAGTTAGAGGCAGGACTCCAGTGTTCAGGATGTCAGGAAAAGGGGGTAAAGGGACGGTTGCCAAGAGCATGTCTCACACCCAGTTTCCAACATTTTACTTGCATAAACAGTAGCAGATTCGTTGAGTGAATGAATGAATGAATGAATGGGGTGAATAAATCCAGTCATAGAGGAAATAAACATATTATCAAAAGAGGAACCTGAGTGCAAGAAGAGATGGAAAATATAACAATGAGCATACAATTTACACTGGGCTTTAGATATATGAAGCCCAGACAAAAGAACAATGCTATAGAGTCAAATCCAATGAGTGACAGAAAATGCTAAAACTGGAGCTTCTTAATTTCATCTTATACAAGGACAGGGCAGATTTCCAGAGTCTGGGCAGAACTGGGTCTGAAGGTGTACATCAGTGGCCACAGTTGTAAAATCAGGACCTGTCAGGAAGCCGAGCAGGAACTCACAGGCAGAAACAATGACTTCTGCGATTGTTTTAGTCTAGCATCTTGCACATTCTGAAGTTCTGAACAGGAAGATTTATTTGCTCACTTACTCTCTTGGGTGCTTCAGAAGGAAAGTCCATTTTTTAAGGCTCTCGAGTACCATTCCAATTCAAGTATCAAACGTGACATGGGAACCACAGGGAATAGAAGCGTATGTCTGTGATGTCGATATATAAATACAATGTTTCAAAACATCATCTGGGCCTTTGGGGGGCACTGTCCAGAATGAGTCATGGATTTGCAGTAAACCATGAATCTTTCCTGCCTCACCTGAACTAATTACCCAGGGAATTAGACCCAGGACCACAGAGTGGTGAATTCCAAGGTACTGTAGCAGGGGGAAGTTAATTGGTCCACAGAGGGACTCCCTAGACTTTATTAGCACCAAGTTCTAACCATTAGGCTGACCATACTCAGCTTTCTTAAAGAGTTCATATATATCCTTCAACACACATTTTTCTACTATAAATGCTATTTATCCAAATAACCTTAAGTAGAGTTTGCATCAGCAAAACAGGATTGAAACGGTCTTCCTTTGATGTTGCATATTCTGTAAATAAAAAATAACCAATAGCCTTCCAGAATGTTTAGCTACCCATCCCCTGGAACCAAGAAAAATTAAGAAAAGAAGCAGTAAGTCAACAGATATATTAGAGAGCAAAAATAGATGTGAAGGGGACTTTCTGGAGTGAAGGAGCATAGAAAAAAGGAGTTAACATTTTCTTAACTGGACTCTCCCACTTTTCCATCTTGACATGTTCACATCTATTCTCTTTGATGTGAATTAGATGAATTAGATCTAATTCAAGTTTAACCATGACAGTCACATTCCTCAGTACTAAATCACCTGGAGAGCTGTTAAAACACAGACAACTGCTAACCCATGTCCAGAGTTCCTGATTTGCTAGGTCTGGGATGGGGAATGTGATTTGTATCTCTAACAAATTCTAAGCTGATGCTAATATTACTGGTCCAGAACCATACTTTGAGAACCACTGACCTGGAGAAAAACTTTAATTTTGTGAAGCCTCAGTTTAATCCTTTGTAAAATAATAACCAATTTCCAGATTGTTGTAAATACTGCAAAATATTCCAGGCAAGTGCTAGTTGTTATTTTAATTTAAAGGAAAAAGCAAGAGACCGGGAATCAGGAAACCCCCTGGTCACAGATCTACCAGAAGGCAGCTAGTCATATAACCTCAGTAGGCATGTTTTCTCATTTATAAAATGTATTAATTCATGCAACTAAAACATATTGAATGCCTGATGTATACCTGACATTTGCCAGGTATTAAAAGTATGGTAGAAAACAAATCCTGATTCTACACATTTAGAATTATGATTATGTTTTGGATGGTCCCTCAGTTGTCTTCCAGCTCTAAAATTTTGTGACTTTATAATAGTAAAGTTAGCTTTTCCTAATCTTCAATCACTTTGTTCTTCAATAATTGGACTTGAAATGTTTATGAGATACCAAGGAAAAGTTAGGTGCTACTATTGGGTGAGTAGGCTAAAACACATTCACATGTTATTCAAGTAATTTCATGTATTGACTGTCAGTCTTACCTATCAATAAAAAGAAAAGTTTAAGTGTGTGGACTAAGTGGTAAAACCAACAATGAAGACAATAACCAGAACTGACATCTAAGACCCATATTCGCCAATGATGTCATGCCAACTCTATCTTTGTTTATTGAGTAAATATTTGTTGAGCATCTATTATTTAGCAAGCACTATGCTACAATAAAGGGTTGGAAGTGTGAATAAAATAGTCATTGTCTCTGCTATTAATGACCTCACATTCAAGTGAGGTCAGTCAATGAAAAGTTAATTCCTTTCATTAATTAATCAATTGTCATTGTGAGAGCCACTAGATATTAGATCTACAAGGCATTAGAAAATATACAAGGAAAGATGCTCTACATCACTAATCATCAGAAAAGTGCAAATCAAAACTACAGTGAGATATCACCTCACACCTGTCTGAATGGCTAATATCAAAAACACAAGAAACAATAGGTGTTGGTGAGGATGTAGAGAAAAAGGAACCCTTATGCACTATTGGTGGGAATGCAAACTGGTGCAGCCACTGTGAAAAACAGTATGGAGGCTCCTCAAAAAATTAAAAATAGAATTACCATATGATCCACTACTGGATATTTACCCAAAGAATACAAAAGCATAATTCATAAAGATATATGCACTCCTACATTTACTGAAGCACTATTTATAATAGCTAAATTATGAAGCAGCCCAAGAGCTCCTCGATAGATGGATGGATAAAGATGTGGTATGTACACACACACACACACACACACACACACACACACACACTGGAATATTACTCAGCTATAAAAAAAAGGAAATCTGGCCATTTGCAACAACATGGATGGATCTAGAGAGTACAATGCTAAATGAAATAAGCCAGGCAGAGAAAGACAAATACCATATGATTTCACTCATAAGTGGAATTTAAGAAGCAAAACACAAGAACAAAGGGAAAAAAAGATAAAAAACAAACAAACAAAAACCACAGACTCTTAACTATAGAGAATAAACTGATGATTACCAGAGGGGAGGTGAATGGAGTGAGGGAAGCAGGGAGGAGATGGGTAAACTAGGTGAAGGGGATTGATTAAGAGGCCTTCATTTTGATCAGCACTGAGTAATGTATAGAAGTGTTGAATCACTGTATTGTACACCTGAAACTAATAGAACACTGTATGTTAACTACACTAGAATATTTTTTTAAAAAGAAAAGAAAATGTACAGAGACTTGACTCATTCTAGGATATCCAGGAAGCCTTAGACAAGTCACTTCACTTCTCTAATCCTCAGGTTTTTTACTTGTAAAATCGGGAATAATAGAATATACCCTACTGAGATTTAGATAATGATTATTGGAGGTTTGAGATAATTTATGTCAAATTCCTAGCATAGTACTTAGCACACAATATAATAGGTAGTTATGATGGCTCATTAACTAACTGCAAGATTATCCATGCAAATAGAGAATTTCAAAGGTCAAGATCAAATTTTAAATTCTAAAGAATTCATCAGTAATACCATTAACTTAATTCACTAGTTATTTTTAAAAGATGAAATATAAATTACATAAATTCTAAATATGGTATCATGTATAAGTAAGTCTTTATAACTCTTTTTCTATATGCAATGTAGGAACCAAAGAGAATGTATCTTGATTCAACTTAACGGGTGAATCAATCAATTACCAACACCCAGAATCTTTCTTACAACTAAAGTAAAAGTCTCCTCATTTCGTCCAGCTACTTGAAAAGAATTGGAAAATATGAGTCTGGAAACCAAGCCAACCAAAGTTCTAATAAGCCAGAGTGGACTTTTGGAATGCATCAGCATTCTGGTGCTTTTCAATCTAAGGATGAATTTGGAACTAGCTGAAGAAATGTAATCAGCATCTTCTCAAAGAAAGAGGTGGACTTAATTGAAAGCTGAGATTTGTATGCCCAATAGAGTCTCTGGAATTATCACCCTTAGAACAGACAATAACAAGATACCACAAAACAAACCTGTCCATACAACCTGTACACAAGGACACTCAGAGTCATGCAGAAGTAAAGAAATAAGTACCTATTCCATATTTCTAAACTTGAAAAATGGGGTACTGAGTCCCAGATTAATTCCCCAGATTAAATTAGGATTCATAAACTATGAGATAAATTGACTCTGTCTACACATTTTAAAGAGAACTCCCAAAAAAAAGAATGCTCATTCACTATGAAGGTAAAAAAAATCTATAAGCACTTAATGCAAAATGCAAATGAGGAGGGGTATAATGTAGGAAATCTAAAGGAGGAGAAGAGCATTTCAGTGGAAGTCTTTAAAGTGGGGCTTAAGTTAAAACATCTGTTAAGATTAAACATTCAGATGATCTTATTCTAACATACATAATTCTCTTCCATATGAATCTTAACATCATCCGTAAACTATACTCCAACTCCCTCTCAATTCATATTAAACTCCTTATATATCTTAAATTCTACCCTAGATGTGTTTCTCACCTCATTCTTCCACCTTCTCATAGCTGGATCCCATTCCATTGAAACCACCTCACCAAGATCACCGGTGACCTCCAAGTTGCTAATCTATGTAATCTTTTTAGCTTTTACTTGACCTCTCAGTAACATATGAAACTTCAACACCCAAAAATCTATACTCTTCTCTCCCAAGCAACCTGTTTCCTTGCCTTCTGTGATGGAGACACTGTGGTTTTCCTCCATCATTTATGTGACTGTTCCTTCTCAGTCACCTTTATCCATTTTCCCCTTCTGTCCATTGCTCACAGGCTGGACCTCTTCAGGGTTTTGTTCTGGCTTTTACTATTGTCCACTTCCACACACACATACAACCTGGGGGATTTCACCCACTCCCATGACATTAGTAATCTAATGTCTTTGACTCCTTTGTCCATAAACCCTGGCCAAGTATAAGTTTTGGACTCCAGGCCTATCCACCTAATCATCTATGAAAACTATCCATTTGGGTACTCCATAATCACCCAACACTGACATGCCCAGATTTGGCCTCTGTAGCCTCCCCTCCTTCACCTCAAGTCTTCCCCTCAAATGTTTCCCAGCTCGAGGGACTATGCCTCCAGGCAGTCAGTTGCTGAGGCCAGACACCTGGCAATGCTCCCCCCTACCAAGCATCAGACTACTTCCAACTCCAACGGCACCTTGGTACTAACCACCATTGTCTTCTGGCAGAATTACCGTTGAAGCCTCCTTACTAGCTCCTCTGTCTCCACTGGTTCCCCCTCTAAGCATTTTCTCTGCACTGCAGCCGGAACCATCTTTTTAGAAGCACTCTCTCATTACATAATTTCTCTGTTTAAAAATCATCCAAACACTCCCCATGGCACAGTTTAAAAAACATAAACACCAGAATACAGCTTAAAGGTGCTTTTTTGATCTGGTTCCTGCCAAATCCACCAATCTCATCTCTAGCTCTGTCCTCTGTCCTCCCCTCTGCCCATCCCCACTCCACAATCCAACCATGCTGAAATGCTTCCATTGCTCAGAACTGCCACATTGTCTTTTTTTTTTCTTTAAGTTTATATATGTATTTTGAGAGAGAAAGAGAGAGAGAGAAAACACAAGCAGGAAAGGGTCAGAGAGAAAGAGAGAGAGAGAGAGAGAGAGAGAGAGAGAGAGAGAGAGAGACATGAAGTTTGAACTCATGAACTATGAGAAAATGACCTGAGCTGAGATCAAGAGTTGGAAACTTAACTGACTGAGCCACCCAGGTGCCCCAGAACTGCCACATATTCTAATGCGTCTGTGCCCAATCTCTCCCCCATCTCTTATAAATCCTATTCATATTTAGGGCTTGAGCTAGTTGCATCTTCCAGGAAGCCCTCCTTGATTCCACCTACCTAAGTTTAGATTAGGTGTCCATCTTAAAACCTCCCCCCCACCAAAAGCATCGTGTCCTCCCCCAGGGTAGTGTTCCCCACACTCTTCTCTGTCCGTCAGCAGACCATCAGCTGCCTGAGGGCAATGAGCATGTCATTCTGTTTCAACCCACCAACTAGTACAGTGCGTGGCACAACACTAAATGTTACTTGAATGAATATACATCTGGTCTCATTTAAATAATCAGTGGGAGCTGAATAATGCAACTGATATGATGTAGGGCAGGAATCTCCATGCCTTCCCAAACATATCACGGAAAGAAGTCAGCAATCAAACCTTGTCAGCTACCACCCTAATTATTAGCTAATACCTTCTTACAACTGTTTGACAACCAACTCAACTCAAACTCAAACTAGAATGTGATAGGGTAATATTGGGGCTTTCCACAGAGCGGATCCTCAACAAATGTTTGAAAGGAGACATCAGTCAGATGCTTACTTTGATCAAAGTAAAGAGAGGAATACAAATGTAAGACAATGTGGCTTCATAAGCCTGTTCACGTCCCTGTATCAGGCTGACTCTCACATCATACTTTAAGGTGTGACCCGGTTCGAAATCTGTGGAGGGTACAGAGCTGAAGAGGCCATCTGTTTGCAACATAGAATACTTTAGGAATGGGAGCCCAGGTGTTAACTGTCAAGCAGAGACTGATCTCTGCCTTCCTTGTTCCACCCCTCCATCCCTTGGCTCTCAACGTCTCCCTCATCTACTCCCTCCCTCCTCTCTCTTCAGGCTCAGTCCCCAACCCACCATCATCAGGTGCCAGGCCCCCCTACACTCACACACCATGGCAGCTATCACCAGGACACTCGTTTAGGCTTCGGGTCAGCTCTCCCCCCAGCCCCACCCCTATCCACACCAAAAGTTTGTCTCTGTTTGAGGTGCAAAATATTTAACAGAGATCTAAATATAAACACTATCTTCCCCATTGAGCAATGAGTAAGAAAGAGTAAAAAAAAAAAAAAATGTATAAAAATGGCTGGGACTGGACTCAGGCTCCCGCTTATAAAAGAAAAATTCCCCTTCAGCTTTCACCATTTTCATTGTTCCATCTAGTTCCAGGGCCTCCCACCAAATGCTGACGACTGACTGCCGGCTTCAACCCCTGCCACATCAGCAGGGAAGGAGCCGGGCAGCATTTGCTATTTGCATCAGTTTCTAGGAATGTGTTTCAAGTTATCAGTTTACTCTGCAGAGATGTTTTTCTTTTCAGTTTATAAACGTATGACTGAAATTATATTTCTCTAGTTCTTCTAAACTAGCTGAGCATTTTTTTGCTAAAAGAGAAATTATGGTGGCACTTCCAAAAAAGGTTTTCCGATTTGAACTATCCGATTTGACTGTGGAGTCCTCCTTGTAAACACCCTCCTAAAACTGACCAGACACCCTTTCAAATTCCTTCGCTCCAAGTTACTTCAAAAATTCAAAGTTATCTCCCCAGTCTGCCTTTAATTAGAATAAAAGAAAGGGTCTATTACAGCTTTGGTTGTTCTCTTGTATTTCCATTAACCTGTTGGTTTTTAAGTTTCCAGGCTGCAACCAGTTTAAGAACATTCAATCCCTTTTGTTTATAGAGGTTGTTGATGGAGTTAACTTAGGAGGAATTCTTCCGTAAAGCACAGCCAAAAAAAAAAAAAAAATACAAAGGGGAGAGACGAGTTAGGGGAAAGAAGGGGGCAGGGGGGCGGGGTGTGGAGAGAAAGGAACTGCTGCCCACTCACTTCTGTTTGGCGCCAATGAAATTGACCTAAAGATGGCTCTTTCGAGTTGACTTCTGGGAGCCCAAGGCACTCTGAGTGGCACCAGACGGCCTCATGGGGGTGCGGGGCAAGCACAGTACAGTCCCAGACCTATGGCCTTTCCTCTGGGCCCGCAATGACATCTCAGGAGGGTTGGGAAAAGGGCCATCCACTGAAGCTGACTGCACCCAATCAGTATTCCACAATCTCCGACTTCTCAATGAGGCCTTTCACCCTCCTTGCTTCAGGGTCAAGGTTGCAACTCCTCCTCCCACTGCTGGAGAGCAGAGAGTGAGTGGGATGGGGCCAAAAGGGGAGAAGGAGGTTGGGTGTTGAGGAGAGAGTTAATATCCACTTTGATGAGAGCGCAACTTGGAATGTTACTAGAAAAGACTGCCCTATCCCAAAGTCGAATTGGAAGCCTCTCTAGATGGGCTAGGCATTTTCCCCAAGGTGTGGAGGGGAGGGGAGGAAGGCACGAAGGTGCTTAGGCATTGCCTGTAAGTAGGGTCAGTGAACGCGCATCAGGGTCCAGAGGCATTGGTGGACTCAGTGGAGAGTTATCCGAGTCCAGGCTCCCCCTGGAGCTGGTAAATCTGGACAAGATGTCTGTGGAGAAGAGGAGGTGGAGAATGGAAACCTGAAGCGGAGGGGACAAATTCTCCACTGCAACCTCAGAAACGAGAGACCCCATAAGACAGTCATCCAGGTCGTCCATTGCAGTCATTTTGCAGGGCCAGATGATCTCTGAAGCCTCAGCCGAGAATCGGCCTCAGCAGAGGGAAGCGAGGAGGTCGAAGGATTTCCCCAATAGCCGTCTAGTCTAGCGTGCGCAGAGCACATCCTCCCCCATCACTCGTTGCCACGCTGCCCCTAGCGTGCTCCCCCCACCTTCCGGACACCAGGCGTCCTGGGACTCCAACCCAACCCTGCACAGACAGAAACCCCTTCTCACCCTATCCCGGGGCCAGAAGAGAGAGAGAGAGCGTTACTGATGAAAAAGCGGGCGCACACACGCCCCAAAACTGGAGAGGGGGTGGCGGGAGGGAGCAGGAGGAGGGGGCGGGGGCGGGCGGCCTCCGCCTGCGCCACGCTGTCGAATCCCCACTCCCTCCTCCCTAACTTCCTCCGCGCCCGACCGGCCCCCTCCACCCTGCGGGTGGCCCTCAGGGCACAAGGTGAAGCAGGGCTGGACAGCTCCTACTTTGATCTCCGGGCTCCCGTCCCCTCTACAGCTGCCCGGTGCCCGGAGATCGGCAAATGTGCCCACGTCGGTGTCTGCAGAGCGCTCCGACGTGTCCAAAAGTGTTTCCAAACTTGGAAAGGGCGGGGAAGAGAGGGGGGATGGGGAGGGCGGAGGTATGCAGACAGCGAGTCAGAGTTTCCCCCTTGAAAGCCTCAAAAGTGTCCACGTCCTCAAAAAGAATGGAACCAATTTAAGAAGCCAGCCCCGTGGCCACGTCCCTCCCCCCTTCGCTCCCTCCTCTGCGCCCCCGCAGTCTCCTCCCAGCTGTGGCTGCCCGGGCCCCCAGCCCCAGCCTTCCGATTGGTGGAGGCGCTTTTGGAGGCACCCTCGGGCCAGGGAAACTTTGGCCGTATAAATAGGGCAGATCCGGGCTTTATTATTTTAGCACCAAGGCGGCAGGAGGTTACAGCTAAGTTGGAGGTACTGGCCACGACTGCATGCCTGCGCCCGCCAGGTGATACCTCCGCCGGTGACCCAGGGGCTCTGCGACACAAGGAGTCTGCATGTCTAAGTGGTAGACATGCTCAGCTTTGTGGATACGCGGACTTTGTTGCTGCTTGCAGTAACTTCGTGCCTAGCAACATGCCAATGTAAGTGCCTTCGGCTTGCTTGGGGCAAACGGGGAAGAAAGGTTAGATGGGTGGGCACCCTGGTCGGAAGAAAGAAAACCTGGTACAGCTTGGAGGCAAGGCTCCCTGGCATGTGGAGAACCACCGGCATGGATGAAAACATGGAAATTATTTTAGAAAATGAAAACATAAAAGGCTCAACTCTCTCCAAAAGTTAGGGAACTTTTCTCTCAACTGAAAGTGAGTCTTAATTTGATCTGGGTCCTCTAATTAGCGAAGCTCAAAAAGCAGAAAGTCTTTTTCCTTAGGATGAGACATTAACAGGCCCCATAACTGCACTGATGCCCACCATGTAAAATCTGAGGCCTGCTTTAGAAAGCCCTTTAATTTCATAATATAAAACTCACCCCACTATGTAAATCTGGACTTTGGGCTTTTCTCTTCTGGGCGGTTTAAGGCTTGCCTGGATGAGGATGATAACTATGAGGCGCCCTCTGGAGGGAGGACAAGGAAAGCACAGAGGACCAGGCATTATGCTAATGGCATCCCCATGAGAGACTCTATGGGTTTACATATAGAGGTGACCTGCGTTTCTGATTGAAGCCGTTCCCAGTAGCTAGCCAGTGTATCCTGGGAAGGGAAATGGATGTTCCTTGGAATGGATACACTCTGAAGAGTGAGATTAGCTTCTCCACGTATTATCTGGTCATGGAAATGGTAACTTTATTTAATTAAAATATGTTCTACCTTTTGTTGAGCCTGAGAGTTACCTCTTTAACGTGTCCTCAGTGACAATCAGACACTCTGACCATAGCAAGTTGAGAAATATCAACACTGAGCTGAAACTCAAGAGACCGCGTTTTTTCCAATGACTTTGCCACTAATTTACCACGTGACCTCAGGCAAGTCAAACTGAGCCTTCTCTAAAATGCAGAATGGAGATTAGATGGACTCCAAGGCCACCTTCCAGACATAGGTTTTATGACCAGACTTCTATGTCAAGATAGAATGGAGAAAAGCAATCTATTTTTGTCTTGAAAATGGCTGTCTAGATACCAGACAAAGATACTGACTTGATGGGGTATGAGGGGTGTCTGGCCACACCCAACACTCCAGAAAGTTTGCTCCACCCACATGCCACGGTGTCTACCATTGCATCATTGTTGGTTCACTTTTGTATGTGTGTTTTCTCCCTTTGTCCACTTTTAGTATACACACTGTGGATACTAAGGAATAATTGTATTGAAGAAATTCATATTACCAATTTTTTTTTTTTATGAGATCTGAGGATAGGGGAAAGAGTTGGCTCCTAAAGAAATGATGAAAACAGACCTAGGAAAGTTTGAAGGTACAAAAGGCAACTCATCTCTGACCAACAGCCAACTACAGTCTGGAATAAAAGTTACCAAACACACATTTCTTCAAAATGGCTCAGTCTGAGTAATTAAAAGGCAAATTTCCAAAATCATAAGGACTTCTGTTAATCAAGTTTAGGCCTAATTATTCTTCCTACTGATGGATACAATGAAGTAAACATATCATTTTCCTAATTTAAAAGTAATTCTTATAAATTGCCCTTAAATGTCAGTGCTGGATGTGGTCCACCCTCCTGAATTGTGACTGTTGTAACAGATGTTCTCACTCCAAATGACACACTTCTTGGCCACCTAATTAAAGCAATTTTTAGGGGTGATTCATCTTGTTGCCAGCTTGGCCACCCTTACATCCTGTGTTAACCTATAATTTTTATACCATAGGAGAGGAATTCAGTCTTTAAGGACTTACAGCAATTATGGCAAAGGGGGGGGATATTACTTTAGTATGTTTTTCCCATTATTTCTCAAGATCTTTAATCCACAGTTTTTCCGTTTATACAGAGCAATTCCTTCCCAGGGACAAATGTGATACATATTGGCAAAATGACCTTACCTAATTTAAGTGAACCAATTTAAAGCAAAATTTCAGATGTCCAAATGACTCCATTTTCATAGTGACTAATTTGCAAATTAGACCTTTTCAAAAAGGACCTTAAGAATGGTATAAATTCAGTGAAATACTAAGTAAATTTTGTTTTAAAAAAAGTCTGTTTCGATAACATAGTTCCCTAAATTTTCCCTTTTTTAGATTTTTACATATCAAAAACTATCTAAACCATAAATTATTTCCTCATCAATGTACCCGTCTTACTCACATTCAGTGATTTACTTATGCAGTTTACTAACTTAATTACTACTCATTATAAATATCCTTCAGACACATTAATATTTAACAGCATTTATAAAATAGTAAATAATTAACAATTTAATTCAAAATATATTTACATATTAATATTGCAAACAAATACACTGCTGACCCCTGCCATACTTTTGACCTGCATAATTTCCAAGGCATTAGAATATTCTTAATAAAAAAGAAAAAACACTTGATCCTTTAATTGGATTAGTCAATTTTATAGACTAATATACCTATTTGTTAAGCACTGCTATGGATCGATGAAATAATTCTAATAATTATGTCCCTCTTTTTCTCTTTTCTCTACAGCTTTAGAAGAGGTGAGTAAAATAATTTTTAGAATTTGTTTTATATACACACACACACACACACACACACACTGAGATTACTGTGGTCACACTAATGTCTTCTCTGGGGAAGGAAGAGGAGGCTACATTGGTGTTGAACAACCTGGATTCCCAAGAAAATCATCAAGAGTTGTGGTAGTCAAACTTTTCTGGCTGCCTCGAAGGCATCCACCCCAATGTCCAAAATGGGCGGTGCTACTGAATAAGACCACCCTTATAAGAACACTCCTAAGAAACAGAATAAATAATCTAGTGGAAGTTTGGGTTTTAAGCATCCGCTACTACAAAGCAGGAGACTTCACAGAACTAAAGAATCTTTGTTATTCCCTTGGAATCATTTGCAAGACTATTACGAACAAATTCTTAGCTCGTGAATTGAATTTGAGGCATAATTACAGATAAGTATAAATTTTCGTTCTGAACATATTTTATTTAATTTATTGGTAAAATTTAAAATCAAACTTTGAAATATTTAAATAATGGTACGCACAGTGTATATACTCTGTAGATATATTTGTATACTACACAGAACTGGGAGCCATTTTTAAAAACACTAATGCAGTTTTCCCCCTAATAATTTCTTACTTATTCTTTTCTAGGCAACTGCAAGAAAGGTAAGAGTCTCATATTTTCCATAATATCTGAAATGATCAGAAAGAACTTCTAATTTAACTAAATTTATAGTAGACTACAGAAGGAAAATACTTTGTCAAGATTTTGCCCACATGAATATGCATTAGCTAAACCATAAAATAAAGTATCTTTGATGTTAAAGATAACCAAGCTTTATTATCTTCCAGAATTATCTCTAATTACACTGATATTATACAAACTGGTGATTTACATACTAAAGGAAAAAAAGACTTGTTTTAATTCTGGAGATGGAATGAGTATTATGTTAATTATAGTAGTAAATGCAAGTTTATTTTAAAGGGCTTTGACTATATAAATATACTGTTAACGATGTAACAAAATGGTAATTTTATCCACAGAAATCATATTTCTAAAAATAGTAGTTATAATATTGGCGTAGTGACTGGAGACTATAGCCTGTAGTCTCCCAGTTTAAAAACATCCCATGTCATTATAATAAAAACAAAATACTTTTTCTATTGTATTATGCCACTTTTATAGCTACTTTCTAATAATATTGTGTTTAGATCAGTCTTACTGACTAATTATTGTCAAGAATGCTTGCTCATTCACTGTTAATTGCTTAGACATTTATTATCGTGCTGTTTGTATCTTCCTTGTAGGGCC
Source organism: Herpailurus yagouaroundi (assembly GCF_014898765.1). NCBI lineage: Eukaryota > Metazoa > Chordata > Mammalia > Carnivora > Felidae > Herpailurus > Herpailurus yagouaroundi. Next base: position 63,171,321 of record NW_024412391.1, on the reverse strand, counting down.
CAACTGGAGATAGAGGACCACGTGGAGAAAGGGTGTGTAATTTTTGTACTATTAAAAAGCTTTGAACCATATTTGAATAACTACATGTTAGAAACTACAGGAAACTTTCACAGTTTATAAGAACACTATATTTCTTATATCTGGTGGGGCATCCAGATATTTGCACCACCTTTTAAGTATATAATGTCCTACAGAAAAGGTGAATGAGCATTATTGTATATGAGCATTATTGTATATATATCAATAATTTTTTTTAGATCAAGACTATCCTTTTAGAAAGCAAAACTATTATAAGCAGCCATATTCTTTGCATGGTCTTTCTTTGTTTTCAGTTGACCTGTCCAACTCCTGTATAATGGAAATGTATCTACCTACCACCATACATCCTCTCTTTTCACATGTTTTGTTTGCTTTTCAAGTAAGATCTCTTACGTAGTCTGGTAATAGAAGTGAAACATCAGTCAACAACATGTTTCTGTGTAAATTCATAAATGTGCAAGTTAGGCTTACGATTTATTCATGAAATTCTTAGATCTCCCTGCTGTACTTATTTGGCATGTATAACTACATGCTTTTGCATTATATAACACGTTTGCCAGTGTATAAATACCTACATCTTATATGTGTTGGAAAGTACAGACTAAAATGTATTCCACTCAAACAATGTGTTAGAGGGGCGCCTGGGTGGCGCAGTCGGTTAAGCGTCCGACTTCAGCCAGGTCACGATCTCGCGGTCCGTGAGTTCGAGCCCCGCGTCGGGCTCTGGGCTGATGGCTCAGAGCCTGGAGCCTGTTTCTGATTCTGTGTCTCCCTCTCTCTCTGCCACTCCCCCGTTCATGCTCTGTCTCTCTCTGTCCCAAAAATAAATAAAAAACGTTGAAAAAAAAATTAAAAAAAAAAACAATGTGTTAGAAGTAGCAATTTGTCGGTAAATTATCTTAACAATGTAGATAGTGTTAATGGTAAGAAATCTGCAGGATTTTCTATCCTGTGATAAAGTGACTTTATTAATTGTGATATCAATTAATCTACTGTTCATACATAATATATCAAAACAATTGAATAAGTTCATCAGTCTGAAACTGACAATCAGTATACATGGTACATCGCTGTGCACTCTTTTCCGTATGAAGTTTATAGAATACTAAATTGTAGCTGTAATTTCCATCTTTATTTGAATACTGGAGCTCCATTATGCATTAATATTCAAATCCTGAGATAGCCCTCTTCCAGAGGAACTACTCTGTCTTGTGTCTTCTTTGTGTGCCAGTCAGTAAACCTCCTTCCAAGAAAGACCCATGTCATAAGTGAATTCCAATTAGTGACAAACAAATATGGCGTATCCCATTTCCTTACCACTTGCACGTTGAAAGAGCTGAACAACTGATCTTACCACATGTGTTCTTAGGTCTTGTTTTATATGTATAGATTTCTAAGGGATCTGTCTAACCCTGACCTAATTCACTTTTTACAAAACAGGGTCCACCAGGCCCACCAGGCAGAGATGGTGACGACGGTATCCCAGGCCCTCCTGGCCCACCTGGTCCTCCTGGCCCCCCTGGTCTTGGCGGGGTAAGGTGTCTTAAGCACTACTAACTTTTAGCTAACTTTAGTTTTGTTATACCTCTATTGGAAGAAGGCCCATTGTGGAAGTTATTTTTTAGCAGTTAAGGGAGAGTCTACTATTTGAATATTAGTACATTTTATTTCATTTCTTTGGTTTCTTCATTCAAGATTTTGCTTTGCCTGTTCTCTTTGTGAGCCCTTGTCAATTACAGGACTGGTCTTTGTGTTCACTGAAGGTAGCTGCAGTCCTCACAACTATTATTTAATTTGGGGATTTAATATCTTTCATCAGTAGGGCACAAATAAGAGGTGTTGCATTATTAAAGAGTTTGATTAGATTGAATTATAAGTGAAATCCCTGATCTTCAGCAATTTCACAAACATCCTACTCTTTTTATTCTCCTTGGCTTGAAGTCTGCTGAACCAACATTCAAAGTAGTTTTAGGTTTAATTTGCTTGAAACTAATTTAAGAAAAGTACATTTCCCTTTTTCATTAATATCTTCCTTTAGCTTTATGTCTTTAACAATGGTATGAGTGCCAAATGGCCTCACTGCAGGAAGGAAAACATATTTGCTTAATTGGTTAGCACTATGAATCAGAAGCCTGATTCTAATACCCAACTGTATGCCAGTAAAATAAGACCTTTCTCCCCCAAAAGATCTTATTATGATTGCTTATCTACTGAGTGCATTAAAAAGCACCTTCTTTAATAGATCTACTACTATAAGAGAGATCTTTAACAGTAAAGTTATTACTGTGAACTATTTTTTAAAAGTTTAATCTTCCAAGGGGCATTTTAATTTAATTTTCCTCTAAACTTGAAAACTCGTTTTTGAAACTCAAGCATGAAAAAGGTCTCTTAGTCACTTTGGGTAGTTCTGGAGGAGCTGGCAAACAGGTGAAAATACAAAGGTGACCTCTTGTTCTCTGTGTAATTTATCAGGGATCCCCAGTGGCTTAAAGTGTAGAAGGCTCCCCTTTCTCAGTGTAGAGGTTTTAGGGGGTGGGAACAGGGGAGGGGTGATGGACAGAGAGGGAAAGGGTTTGGAAAATAAGGTAGGGAAGCTTCCCACTTCAAACCAGGTGTGGACTAAATTTTTTTAAACTTGTATTTTTTTCCTCACTTTTTAGGAACTTCATTCAATATGGAATTATAAACTAACAACTATATAAAAATATTGCTCCCTTTTAAACAATAATGTAAAAATCTTCACAAGTAGAATGAGAAAGTGAACTATAGGGCCGGTATTTATAATGTATATAATTTTTTTTTTTCCTCTCTAGAACTTTGCGGCTCAGTATGACCCTGGAAAAGGAGTTGGCCTTGGCCCTGGACCAATGGTATGCTTATCTCTTTTTATCTTAACCAAAACAAAAAGAATTTGTTTTTCATGTTAAAAATTTCATATTGCCATTTCCTTAGCTCCCGAGGTTAACACTTAATACTTAGATCAGATAGAAGCAGCAATTCCTTTTGTATTCAAATGTATAATAATCTGAGCCTAGATTCAGGGTTCACTTTTCTCTACAAACATGTTTCCAATGTGTAAATAATCTCTGGACATAGTAACCATAACTTAGGTAAATCAATTTAATTCAAAAGAGTGATCACTCTGATTAATTTTTTTACATCCTTTGACCTTGCTCAGAATTTAAAAATTTTTTTTTTCCAACGTTTATTTATTTTTGGGACAGAGAGAGACAGAGCATGAACGGGGGAAGGGCAGAGAGAGAGGGAGACACAGAATCAGAAACAGGCTCCAGGCTCTGAGCCATCAGCCCAGAGCCCGACGCAGGGCTCGAACTCCCGGACCGCGAGATCGTGACCTGGCTGAAGTCGGACGCTTAACCGACTGCGCCACCCAGGCGCCCCTTAAGCAACCCGTAGAGGCACGGACCTATTAAGTTCTATAAACTTGCTGGAAAGGAGCAACAAGTTCTAGTCCATCCTGTTTGTTCTATAGCAAGAGAGTTTAAGCCCTTTCCCTTTAAGGCCATGGAAGTGGTTAATGGCAGAATTAGAATGTATGATAATCAACGACATCATGTCTCATGTATCTAGTACTTGAATGAAACATCAATTTATTCAACAATATTTATCAGATGCCTTCAATGAGCCCCAAACTGTATTACGCACTAGGGATGCAACAATGAATATGACAGAATCTCTCCCTCCCTCAAGGAGTTAACAATACAGGAAATGTTTCTTTTTATACCTTTCAATAAAAATACCCTTTTTAGTCTATTAACTATAAACCAATATAGAAGAGAATTTGAGTGCAATTTAGCATTCATATCACTCAGCACACACAGTTAGCAACATATCCATAATTTGAGTAACATCTAGAAAAGTGTCTATATGATTATGATGATGATGGTCTATCTCTAACAAGTGAACCTTCCAACAAGCATTAGTGAGATGTGTTAGCAAAAGGATGATATGAGCATGCAAAATATATACTAGTATGTATAAAATAAAGGAAAAAATTGCTGGAACTAAAAATATTAAGTTGATTAAACACTACAGTTTAAAGTTAATATCGTCTTTAAAATATAAATTTTACCTGGACGATGCATTCGGTGCTCTATCTTCAAAAGAAGATGTTTGGCTGGACCTAATGGTCCGTAATAAGCTAATACACTATAAGGGCAAGATAATATTTTCTGTAAATTAAAACTCTCACTTGAGAAGTAATGTGCCTTTAATTGATGATTTCCAATTTCCTGCTTTGTCCTGGTAATTTAAAACATCCATATGTGAAATGAAGAAGTAGAGATTTTCTTTGGCTTTGTTTATATTGGATATTTGAAATTAGCCATTTTAGCTAATGCTGGACATTAGTCAGTTTTAAAGCAGTACCTATGTCTCAAGAAGAATCTAAAGGGGAAAAAAGTAAAACACTAATAAAAAAAAAAAAAGCCTGCATAAGCCCAGAAAATTAATATGGATTTCAGATTCCCCTGACTTTGGAACCTTCTCTGGGGGGCATAAAACAGTGTGTTTTACTTTTAAATATCAGTGAAATATAATTTAAGCTTTCACATCCACACAGTCACAGACATATGTAATCAACAGATATGTGGCTCACAAATAAGAAGATAGGCAGCAATAAAGTATTAAAATAATTTTCCATGTTGGAAAATCAATAACTATAAAACCCCACAGGGTTCTTCTCTGAATTAATGAGTAATCATGGTCCGTCTCACAGCCCCCGCAAAATAAACTACCTTTTATGTAAATGAAATTGTTGCAAATACGCAGAAAAATGAATAAATATAATTAAAAATTCATGGCGTCAAAAAAAATTATTTTTAACGTGTACCTAAACAATCATTTTGATTGAAAAGTGACAGTTTCTTTTAATGTAGAAGCAATTTCTAAAAGCAAACAATTCTTATAATTAAGATGATGTGCTTTTTAATAAAATCTGTATTATTTCACCCTAGGCATTCATGCAGTGGGGCAGACTTTCCTGTAGAGCCCCCATCGTTGACGTGTCACGAATAAATTGCCCTAGACTTGTCTATGCAATATTTTCAGCGTGAAGGAGCTGGCCCCTACAGGAGAGCTTGCCCAGGCATTCATTACTGCACCGGGGAGTCAAGAATGTGGAGCTAGCTCCCAAACTAGTAATGCTGCTTGACTCTACTTGTGTGCTGCAGAATAAGAACAAAAACAACAATCTGCCATTACTGCGGGCCACAGTTTCAGGAATAATATTAGATCCTTCCAGGAGGATGTTTCAGTAATATTTTCTTTTTCCTTCACCCCTCACTACATCCCCTTTTGTTTGACGTTTTCATCGGTCACCAACAGCCCTTAAAGGAGCTATAAGGCTCTATAAGGAACCTCCCTCTAATCATTAAGAAGGGCTTTTAATCCTTTTCAATTTATGCCTCTTGTGCCAATAAGCATATCAATTTCCTAGCTGGATATGACATGCAGAAGTGACATATGATCGAGGGAATCCAAATGGAAAGGCTTCGCCAGCTGCATAGAAGGCGGTCGTGTATTCTATACTGTGCAGAGACGGATCCGCTTCATGGCATTAGAACCACCTCAATATGCCCAATTGTGTGCGACCGTCAGGAACCAGTGGTCACCCATCCAACTGGGTTCTGATGATCTGGGTTAGGAGAAGAAGTGAGAGCAAAGGCAGAGAAATCGTGGAGGAAACGTGGGTCCTTAAGAGCTTCTTTGGGAGAAACAAAAACTATGAAATAAAACCAGGATAGTTCTCTTCATCTGTCCATCACAAAATGTCTATGGCAATACTGTACTATCCTATCTAGCCCAAACCAAAGCCATGAGAACTTATCAGTGCTATGTTTTTCCTCTTTACAGGGTTTGATGGGACCTAGAGGGCCTCCTGGTGCATCTGGAGCTCCTGTAAGTACTGGAAGCTAGTAATCTCTCTCAGGCAAAAAGACAGAATTAAACAAAGGTGCGGAGCATGACATCTCTGTTTTCTTTTAGGGTCCTCAAGGTTTCCAAGGACCTGCTGGTGAGCCTGGTGAGCCTGGTCAAACTGTGAGTACATTTTTCCCCTTTGTGGTAAAGATTTTTTTTTAAGAAGTTTATTGATGTAACCTTGACGAAATGATTGGTCTCTCCTTAGGGTCCCGCGGGTGCTCGTGGTCCACCTGGGCCTCCTGGCAAGGCTGGTGAGGATGTAAGTATTTACTCATGAGCACTTGCAAAATGCCATTTAAATACTGCCTCAACAAGAATTTCTGGATTCAAATGAAGTATTTTGCCAAAAGCTGAATATGCCTGATATAACTCTCCCCATCTGGAAAACATTACTTTAATGAAATCTTAATTTGTTTGTATTTAAGGGAATTAGTTGTTAATTAAATATATATTTGGACCCACATTTTTATATGATGCCTTTTCCGCCTATTTTAAAAACCAAGATGTTCCAACTTCCATCTGATGGCTTAGCAAGAAAAGCAGCTAACCTAACTATGATGTTTTCATGTTTTAGGGTCACCCTGGAAAACCTGGACGACCTGGTGAGAGAGGAGTTGTTGGACCACAGGTAAGATTTATTAGCCCAGTGTATACAGTCCAGACATCAGAAGCATCTCACATATAAGACAGTTGGTAAAACTGGAATCAGTCTAAATGGCCACATAGATGTTTGAACGCATGCACCACTCACTGAAGGCATCTGACAAATCAAGGAGCCTAGTTAAGGATGCATACAGTTTTTATTAATGCAAATAATGTCGTCTTAATGATAGCAAGCATACTATAAACTAAATCATGTTTTGTACAAATACCATAGTATTAGTTACTCAAATTAGAGCAAGTTAATTTGCTGATCTGTGCTTTAAAAATATCCCAGCCATTGATTCCAAGCTTGAACTTCCATGAGAAGAAGTACTTTGGAGGGAAGAAATCATTGTTTTTTAATTGAGAACGAAAACATTTACCTTCTTCTGTGTTTCTTTTTAAGGGTGCTCGTGGTTTCCCTGGGACTCCTGGACTTCCCGGCTTCAAGGGCATTAGGGTGAGCACATTCTTGACCCAGAGGAAAGAAAATGTTGATTATTTTTAGGAAAAACCTCAACTATATTTAAACTCCTGGGTGACACATACTTGCTTCCAAATTCCTGGAATTCACCAGAGTGAAGAGAGTGAGAGAAGAGGTCGGATGGCTGGGAAGTACAGTGGGGTATAGTTTTTTCAGTCTGTCCGCAGCTTCCAAGAAATGAGGATCCCTACAGAGAAAATTGTGTAAAAGGCATATGACTTAAGAGGTGTTTATAACCATCTGAAGATCGTAAAATGATTAAAGATGAAAAGAATGTGAGAGCTCATCTAGTTCTATATCCTTCCCTTTCAAGCACAGGGAGGTTTAGCGACTTACCTGGGGAAACGGAGCAAGTTTGCTGGGCCCTGGACACATTGTACTGAAGCGGTCACCAGATTCACCCAGGAGGTTTGGATTTGACCAAGCACTATAATGAAACGGAATTTTAATCATAAGAATTTGCATTTCAGGGACACAATGGTCTGGATGGATTGAAGGGACAGCCTGGTGCTCCAGGTGTGAAGGTAAGTACCAAACCAGAAGCATTGTTTTTAAAACAATTGACTGTAATTCCCCATCACCATCAGAAAGTATATTTTTACAGAAGACTACTCATATTCCAAAGAGAATCTTATTTCCCCCTCAGTACTTCAGAGCCCTTAATGGTGAGGATACAGGATTCTGTGACAAAAGGCCAATTATTAATAATATTTATTTAATTTAATATCTATTAAACAGTTGAGATAAAAATGTCAATAGTTTCTTCCTCCATTTCCTCTCCTCCTGTAATTTCACCCGACCTCTGCAGCCAAAATAAAAGTAAATAAACATAAAATCAGATATTAGAACGCCATGTTATTTTAAACTGTAAATTCTCCTTTGCCATGCACAAATTAGATAGGTACATTCATGTCACAATCCACTTTTCAACCTCTTTCCTGTGATTTATCTGTGCACACTCAAAAAATTTTTAATTAGGTAATTAAAGTCTCAGAAGTGTGTTATCTCTTGGCTAGGCTCTTCTCTGACAGCGCTTTCAACTATAAAATGTTCTCTCTCCTATTAAGGAGATAATGTGATATTAAAGTGAATACCAACGTAATTACAAATTAATGAGTGACGAATACTAGCGGGACCAGAAATGAACGTGAATATGGAGAGTCTGCTCTAACTTTCCAGCTGCCACACAAATGGATAAGGTCAAACTCATTCTCCCTAGGGCCAAATGTAATAGCTCAGACTACTAGTCTCAGCATCATCAAATGTTAGAGCCACAGCGAGCTTTGGAGACCCCCTCACTTTGCAGATGAGGGAAACTGAGGCTTAGAGAGAACGAGTGGCTCACCCAGAGTCACACATCCAGTAGTTAGAAGGCCTTAGGCTAAAATCCTTACCTCTCATTTGCGCTTATTCCCAAAGAATACACTTCACCTAGAATCCTAGAAATGAAGGGTCCTTAAAGGGTCTCTCAAACCTGTGTCTTCTATATCTTCATCAGATTATTTAGAAAGAAAGTTTCTTTACATGTACCATTTTATTAAATTACTGCTCCCCCTCCCACCGTGCTTTTTACTCAAGAGTATAGGTTGGAAATAAATAAGATAGCTCTGAAAAATATTATGAAGCTTTAAATTTCCATGCATATTTTACAAAAAGGAAAATATTCAGTGTTTAAAATAACTTTAGGGACGCCTGGGTGGTTCAGTCAGTTAAGCGTCCGACTCTTGATTTCAGCTTAGGTCATGATCCTGTGGTTTATGGGTTTGAGCCCCATGTCGGGCTCTACACTGACACTGTGGAACCTGCTTGGGATTCTCTCTCTCCCTCTATCTGCCCTCCCCTCCCCCACCAAAGTAAATAAATAAAATTAAATTAAAAAAATAACTTTAAAGAGGGTAAATATGATTCTATTGAAAGCAGTTTATCCTCTGCCATCTCTTTTTATGATATTATTCCTGGTAAATAGGCCTAGTCGAAATGATATCCAAAGTCTAAGGAGAAATATTAGAGCTAGGGTAAATAACCCTCAAGTAACCACATGTCCCTAGTACTGTGATATTTGGTATTATCTAAATAAAAACATAAATTTTAGAAATTTAAAAAAATTTATGTGATTGGCATAATTGAGAAGCAGTCTACATGTTTCAAAATATATAAATGGTTCAAATTAAAATAAGAGGGTAAAAATTACCCGATCAGAAAAAAAAAATAATCAATACCTGTAATGAACAAAATCCCAATCCTTCTTTTCCATGTAGGGTGAACCTGGCGCCCCTGGTGAAAATGGAACTCCAGGTCAAACAGTAAGTTATTGATTACTTGATTGTAAATCTAAATGTGTACACTCTTTGCAAGCTGGAACTTCTTTAATGTTTTTGCTAATTACCATTTCCCTCGGCATTGTATTCTTTGATATTTTTCTAATAACTTTCTGCATACTTAATTGAAATCCATTACCTTTTAGTTGGAATTAGAACAAGACCTAGTTATTTCTAGTGGATTCTTACGCATGTTGGAAATTGGACGAAGCAAATTATGCCTGTGACATTTTTTAAATTAGCATTCTGGATTTCATTGAAAATATTTCTGCTTCTAGGGAGCTCGTGGGCTTCCTGGTGAGAGAGGACGTGTCGGTGCCCCTGGCCCAGCTGTGAGTATTTCCAATTTTGTCCCTTTTTATCCTTTTAAATAGTCTTCTAACAACTGCTGTTTAACTTTTCCTCTTGACTTTTTCTCCTTATTTTCTTCATAGGGTGCCCGTGGAAGTGATGGAAGTGTGGGTCCTGTGGGTCCTGCTGTAAGTTTTGACACTGAAGAATTTGGAAGGGGTTGAGAGTGTGGGATGGGAACTATCTTCTTTATTAATTTGTAAAATGACACCATTTTAGACCCCTTACCAAATGTTCTAGGAGGTCTTCTGGAAGTTCTCTTTATAAGTACTAGTATCCCTAGGGCTTTTCATTGATGCACAAAGTAAAATCTACCTCACCTTGGATACCTTGAATGTCTTCCCTTTGATATTAATGACAACAGACTAGCTGTCACTTTTCTCTTTGCCGGTAGGAACCAGCCACTCTGAGCCACTTCAATCTTCTAGCCTCATTGTATTGTTAATTTACTGGGAGGAAGTTTCTTACCATATTCTACTTTGATTTCAGGGTCCCATTGGGTCTGCTGGCCCTCCAGGCTTCCCAGGTGCTCCTGGCCCCAAGGTAAAAACACTGGTGACCATTGTCATTACCTTGATAAACTTCTTATTGTGATGTGAAAGACACAGACTGTGTTTGCAGATAGGTAATTACAGAACAGGTAACTTAATGAGTCGCCCTTTCCAAATGGATATAGAATGGCTACTTTTCTCACTCCAAGCATGAAATAGATCATGTCTCTATACTTGAGCCCAAGAACATAGATATAAAAGCCAACATGGAGGTTTATTTTATGGGACCCCTCTGAAATAGACTCCCAAACTAGTCAGGACTGACTAGCTGAGAAACAGTCTCCAACGCAGAGAGACAGAGGTAGGTGACGATGATAGCCAAGATGGGAGAACTAGACCAGGAAAACAGGCACCCAAATCCAAATCTGTGGTACCAAACCAGGTAAGGGAAATGATAGCGGTTCTGAAGAAAGTTCATGAAACTTGGTGTCCTAAAAATGGAGATCCGCTGTTTCGTTATTCGCAGACTAATGCCTCAGTGTCATTCCTTCTTTTAGGGTGAACTTGGACCTGTCGGTAATCCTGGTCCTGCTGGTCCCGCGGGTCCCCGTGGTGAAATGGGTCTTCCAGGTGTTTCTGGCCCTGTTGGACCTCCTGTAAGTAGTCATTGTCATTAACCTCAGGGAGTGGAAGAAAGCCAAAAGAGTGAAGGTGGGGTCAGAGAAGAATGGAAAATACTCCTATTAACTGATATCCTTCTCCCTTCAAAAATTTTTCTTCGTAGGGTAACCCTGGAGCCAACGGCCTGACTGGTGCGAAGGGTGCTGCTGTGAGTATATGGCTATTACGTGCTGCTCTGCTTTTAAAGGCACTTTAAAGAGCACCACCTCATCTGCCAATCATCTTATGATGGGTCACCCTGCATTCTCTTCACAGGGCTTGCCCGGTGTTGCTGGGGCACCTGGCCTCCCTGGACCCCGTGGTATTCCCGGCCCTGTTGGTGCTGCTGGCGCTACTGGTGCCAGAGGACTCGTTGTAAGTGATCGTGGCCACAGCTTCCATCATCCTGAAATATTAGCTCTGCCATCATCTTGTCACCATCTAGACTTCCTCTTGTGGATTTATCGTTTTTATGTTTCCTTTTCTTAGCATTTTTAGTTTGCGTTTCTTCTATGAGTGCATGTACATGTATGTTCTGTATGTCCATCTGTCTCTCTCTCTCTCTCTCTCTGTCACACACACACACACACCCTCCCGCTCTCCTAGAACATTACACAAAGGTCAGTGAGGTACATTTCTATTATCAGCCTTGTCCTTTCAACTAAGCCATTCCCCTATAAGCTTTTCCAATATGAATTGGACACATTTCTTACAGAACCTGAACTTCTCTTTACCTTGATCCATGAACATTCCAAGATGCTTGTCTGTAAAAGAGTTGTGACAAATGTTTGTCATTTGACCACTGTTTTGTAATGAACCCTAGGGTGAACCTGGTCCAGCTGGTTCCAAAGGAGAGAGTGGCAACAAGGGTGAGCCTGTAAGTAATTCTATAATTACAATTTGATGGGTTTGTTACTTTTTCAATCCAAAAAGTAATACTTCTGCTTTTTTAAAAAAGTTATTATTTTTCTCTGCGTGGATTTGACATAAAAATGATTTTTTTTCTACTCCCTCCTCTTTTGCTTTTTCCATGAAACAGGGCTCTGCTGGTCCTCAAGGTCCTCCTGGTCCCAGTGGTGAAGAAGGAAAGAGAGGCCCCAATGGTGAAGCTGGATCTGCTGGCCCCTCTGGGCCTCCTGGGCTGAGAGTAGGTTCCAGATGCTCTTGACACCCAGGCACACCAGAGGGCTAGAACACCCTTTCATTGGAAATTGGTCAGAATGACTGAGGGAGCATCTGCTCTCCATCTGCTTTTCTAGATCAGTGACTCAGTCTGGTCTGGGAACAGGATTGACCTACTGTTGTAGAATGTCTCCTGCACACATCCCTCTGGGGTTCGGGTGAAATTTTTTGGCTTGGCCTGTGTTGGTCTCTCTCCCTTAAGGGCATCACGGTTTCTCGCATGCATGCCATATTTCTGTGAACACTGCCCTGTTGGATTCTAGGATTTTCTCTGACTCTTGCTGTTTCATGTACTCCCTCACAGGGAAGTCCTGGTTCTCGTGGTCTCCCTGGAGCTGATGGCAGAGCCGGTGTTATGGTAAGCTGTCCATTCCTCACTCCCAGGGAGAGAATTCGGTGGGTGTGTCCCCCGCCTGAGCACCCTTCTCTCCCTCTTCTGTTGAACAGGGCCCTCCTGGCCCCCGTGGTGCTACTGGCCCTGCTGGTGTCCGAGGCCCCAATGGAGATGCTGGTCGCCCTGGAGAGCCCGGCCTCATGGGACCCCGAGTAAGTTTCAGAAAGATTCTGAGTGAGTCACACCTGGCACCGTTTCCTTTTTTAAAGGGATGAGTAATATCAGAAGACGACAATAAAAAAATCATCAAACGTAAATCTGCTAGTAGATTTGCTGATGGTTGCCTTTTTAACGTAACTTTATCAGCATCCAGAGATACTTTTACGAATCTGGTTAGTTTGTAAATTTCTTATTTACTGCTTGATACAATGGCCAGGAGGTTTTGGAAAAATAGATTGATTTTAATATATCCAAATTAGGTTGGTTCTCCTATCAGCATGAATCTTGTATCTCAATTTGTGAGTTTTATATAAGGTGTTCATGAAACGTATTAGGACTATACATTATCAGTGTATTAGATTCATAAGTGAAATCATTTTTCCAGCAATCACAAAATGCTGTAATGTATTCAGCATCACACTAGCCACAGAGAAATGACCTTTAGATTCGTAGACACTCTAATCCATAGCAATAGAGTGATTTTTTTGCCTCCATTATCTCTTATGGATGAATATCATCTGTAATTGTACCATAAACAAGTAATAAAGACACCAAATATAGCAATAAAAAATCCACTTTGAAAATTGCTGACTAAAAGTATTTGTTTTTCTGTTATGAGGTAAATAACACGATACATTTTGCCCCTATAGTATGGTGCTTAACACTTTCTTGAGATATCTGTAAATGAATCACTTGCACTAAAATCCAATAAAAGGAAAGGCATAAAAGATAGAAAGAAGAAAGATTTCAGAGCTCTTTCCATACCTCCCAGTGATTTACCCTAGGCAACAAACAAGAAGTCAGGGGGAAAATGCTTTTGTGAGATTTTAATGAATTGGAGCCTTGAGTATGTGCGTTAAAGTGCCAACATGAAAGCATCCTCATTTATTTTATAGGGTTTTCCTGGTGCCCCTGGAAATGTTGGCCCAGCTGGCAAAGAAGGTCCCATGGTAAGAACTGCTCATTTTCCATTATATTTTCAAGGACACTTATTGCACCCTTATCAAGTCTATTCTGTGGCTTCTTTATACATGAACACACAGAAAATAAATATCAGCCACATACATCATCTGGGAATGCAAAGTATTAGATTGTAATTATGGAGTCCAAATGAACGCAGGACTGAAAGGAGAGAAGGAAAGAGAAAAACATGGCAGGGAAAATTGAAGAGGGTGACAGGGGTACGGGAAGGGAGGGGAAGGGAGGAATTGTGTACATATGAGATTGACTTGGCCGTGTGTGTACTGACATCCTATTTAGAAAAGGAAAATAGAGGGGCGCCTGGGTGGCGCAGTCGGTTAAGCGTCCGACTTCAGCCAGGTCACGATCTCGCGGTCCGTGGGTTCGAGCCCCGCGTCGGGCTCTGGGCTGATGATGGCCCAGAGCCTGGAGCCTGTTTCCGATTCTGTGTCTCCCTCTCTCTCTGCCCCTCCCCCGTTCGTGCTCTGTCTCTCTCTGTCCCAAAAATAAAATAAAAGTTGAAAAAAAAAATTTAAAAAAAAGAAAAGGAAAATAGATTCATAATTTATTGACACTTTATACCAGGAAGCTGTTTGCATTCAGAAAATGATTCTGTTGCATCCCATGGCAGCATCACAAGTTTGAGGTTGTGAGGCCCTGTTGATGCCGAATGAACTTTAAATAAACTCTGCTTTCAGGGCCTCCCTGGCATTGATGGCCGGCCTGGACCAATTGGCCCAGCTGGAGCAAGAGGAGAGCCTGGCAACATCGGATTCCCTGGCCCCAAAGGCCCCACTGTAAGAACGCCACACTCTCTTCTCCTTCGGCACTTCTTTGCCACATTTCACCAAAACTCTATTTTCTCTCCTGCCCTCAGTCCACTCTACCTCAAGGGGGCCAGGGGGAGGTCCCTTTCAACACAAGAAAACAGCAAGCCACTTACCACATTAATAATTGATCTCCAATATGTCACTGCACACCTGATGGAAACCTATCTCCTGAGTCTATGCCTCTGCAAACACAGGTGGACCTTATTGTACTTGGACTTGCAAGAAGATGGATCACGCCCCAGCTAACAGAATTCAAAGACTAGGAACCTTAGAAAACAATCAAGCAAGAAATTAACATTTCAAAATTTTCATGGTTAATTTGACATTAAATGTGTACTTTTTTCATGTTTGTTATAGGGTGATCCAGGCAAAAATGGTGATAAAGGTCATGCTGGTCTTGCCGGTGCTCGGGTAGGTGCCAACTTCTGCCTGTAGCTGCCCACATAGTACCCGCTTAGGAAACACAGAGCCTTTGAGGCCACCTGATTTAATTCTGGCATTTTCTTTTCAAAATGGCATCCCCAAGGATCCTTTTGCCATCAAAAAATGTCTTTTTTTTTTTTTTAACTGCACTTACAAAGCAGTGAGCTGTAATGAATCAGAATGTATACTAGGTCAAAAATATTTATGGATGCATTTGATTTTAATTTATTTTATGGTTAAAGAGCTATGCATATGCTAGTAGCATTCTCTGGCCTTCATAAATTGCCCTCCATCCGTGGACTTCCCACAAGCCATTTCAAAAGTTAGTACTTGGGCAGGGGACCCACAATGAGTCATTCTAAGATGATAAGCTTTGAAGAAGTAATGCGTGAGGCTTTGAGGCTTCTTAAACTGTCTCACTGGTAATTCTGAGCCTCTCTGTGAAACTTTCCAGGGTGCTCCAGGTCCTGACGGAAACAATGGTGCTCAGGGACCCCCTGGACCACAAGTGAGTGTTTCTTCCATTCTTGTTCTTTGCTGCCCTACAACAAATCCAGTCCTGCAAAATGACCATCTCATTTTTCCAGTCCAAGAGTTCTATAGGTAGACAGCAGTGGTGGCATACACCTCTATTCATGCTATCTTGCCTATCACTTTCAGGGTGTCCAAGGTGGAAAAGGTGAACAGGGTCCCGCTGGTCCTCCAGGCTTCCAGGTAAGTCAATTAAAACATACAGAATACTGCCTCTGGTCAGACTATCCAGCTACAAATCACCATAGCACTCCCCCCACCACACAGAACCTGATTTCAGAACTGTAAAGTTAAATGAAAATTCACTTTTTCAAGGCAAACTTTTGTGTAATGCTGTAATAACACGCAATAGGTGGCGATCATGTCGCTATCAGTATCCAGAAAAACCCAATTATTAGCATCCTGTGAATGTAGCCAGAAGATTGAGATTTGTGGTTTGTTTGTTTGTTTGTTTTTTCCTAGGGTCTGCCTGGCCCTGCAGGTACAGCTGGTGAAGTTGGCAAACCAGGAGAAAGGGTGAGTAAAACAAGTGCTAGTAGACTTACCTGAAGTTGGGACTTTTCCCCCTTGTAATGCCCTCCTGCAGTGCGATTATAATAGGCAAAAAGAACCTTCTTATTTCACATGTTAATGATAGTGTTCTGCCTACCTGGGTACTTTGGAGAGACTAAACCAACTTACTCATTTTTGTTGGAATAATGAATCCTTCGTTTTAAAGACTGAATGAAACACTGCATTATGGAAGTAAAATGTACCAATGAACATTCCATTTAATAGCCTTACTTTTTGTATTGTTCATGGTAACGTTAACATGCAAATTATTTCCTTTCCCATAGCAAAAAAGTAAATGCGCTGATTTTCCATCAAACTAGACCCTGAAAAATTGCGTTTAATATTTTTCTTGGCATTCAGACATGACACTGCTAGCCACAATCAGGGCATGAATTCTGAGTCATTTTCTCTGGTAATTGTGATGAATGTGCCTCAATTCAGTTACATTCTGTGGCCTGGTCTCCTTTGTCAACAGTGGGGCACATTAAGGAGACAGCTGGTCAGTAATAAAGGAGATACACTTGGGTATACAATTAACTAGGTAATGTGCAGAATATGATCATTTCTATTAAGAAAGCAGTCTGTTATATAACTAAAAATAAGCAATGTCTGATACTGTTCATCATTATTTATCATATCAAATGAGATAGTCTGTTTTGTCATTTTTTAAAAAGCAATAAACTAAGTAATGGAAAGCTTAAATTTGTTGGTACCAGCTTCTAGCATAGAAGTATCTTTGATATCAATGGAATTCTCACTTTTTGTACCTGTCCGTATACAACAAATTTCTCTTATTCCTAATAGCCCTGTACTTGTACACTCAGGGAGGCAGAGCCTTCGTGGCTTTATGCCGCTATGTTGAAATTACCTAAATATAATCATAAGTGGATTTCAAGAACATACGTACACTTCATGATTTATTTATTATCATGTTTTGCCTAGGGTCTCCCTGGTGAATTTGGTCTCCCTGGTCCTGCTGGCCCAAGAGTAAGTGTTATTTAATTAACTTTCATAAACTTCTGGTGATGTGTTTGTAAAACAAGTAGTGCTTTCTTTTGAAAGCTATTGATGACCTTGCAATAGGTTCTGAGACTCTTCTGTAGTTAAACATTATCTGTAGAGAATGTTTGATGTGTAAATTAAATCAAAAATTTAAATTTAATTATTCGTATTTCTTAGCCAAAAACCACAGTTATAAGAAACATAAATGAGCTAATATATGTATTATATTCAGTAACTTATATATACAAGTATGATATATTTATGACAAACAAGAAAAAGTAATGTCTCACTAAGATTTGAAGTCAATTTTTGCAATGCATGTCGATGCTCAAACTCTAATGCCGAAATCATGAATCTGCTCTTATAAAAAAAAATAAATAGATTTGGTTTCTCTGTAGTCATTGGAAAAACTGGAATGATCACTTCGCCCCACAAGTATCCTATTATATGGTCAGTTACCAAATTTAGTATCATAAAACCATAGTTATAAAAAAGGTCTTTGAAACAGGTGCAATGTGGACTGTGTACATGTTAAATATTCTGGGCCATGGAATACCACCATGTCATGGTGATATTTACATACAATTGAGAGATATTTAGAAAGGTAGGTAGATACATGCACACACACACACATATATATACATATACATCCTGTTAATATTATAATTGTTACATCACTATTGCATAAGGTTATAAAAAGGGAGCATAGACATGACAGTATCTCATCTTATTTACACCTAGCATTGCTCTTCATTTAAAATGGCACAGTCTTTCCCAATGAATACCAAGCATAACTGATGTCTGTTTTTATCTGTGGACCTATTACACACACACACACACACACACACACACACACACACACACAAAAAGAATGACTTCCAAAGGTTGAATGTTGTACTCTAGAAGAAAAACATTCCGGGGTTACAGCCACAAAACACTAAAGCTGAATGAGACTTTAGAGAATATCTCATCCCATTCGTTCATTTTACTACCAGAGAAATTAAGGAAAAATAACTGTAATTTGTTAATGGACCAGGATTCAAAAGCTAAAAATCTATGGACTCTGATGTGAAAAATGGTATCTCTGAAAGTGCTGAACAGTGCAACACTTATATCTGTCTTTTCTTTTCTTTTCTTTTCTTTTTTCTTTTCTTTTTTTTTAACAGGGGGAGCGTGGGCCCCCTGGTGAAAGTGGTGCTGCCGGTCCTTCTGGTCCTATTGGAAGCCGAGGTCCTTCTGGACCCCCTGGGCCTGATGGAAACAAGGTAAAATTTTGTGTCCCATATTGCTGCTTGGGCCCACTATATTCTAGAGTAGCTAAATCATTCACAATAGTAAATGAATTGTTTTTCAGAGTTTTTATTTCCAATTCTGTGTTGATTTCCATCACAGTAAATGACAATCTGATTCTAGCGGACCTGAATTATTGCAAAAGAAGGGAAATCCCAGTGTTCTACATACATAAATGAATTAGTATGGGTTTACTCTTGTCTCACCAAACTGTTTATACTTTGGGTTGTTTGGGTTTTTTTTTTTTTTTTAGTTTATTTTTATTTTGAGAGAGAGAGTGTGCATGCAAACTGGAGAGAGAGAATCCTAAGCAGGCTCCATGCTGTCAGTGCAGAGCCTGATGTGGGGCTTGATCTCACGAACCATGAGATCATGACCTGAGCTGAAATCAAGAGTCAGATACTTACCCGACTGAGCCACCCAGGCACCCCTATACTTTGATTTTAATCTAGAAACATCATATAATTTTGCACAGTATTTTTAGAGAACAAAGTTTCACCTTCTTACCATGCTACTTCAGAGAGTAAAATTTCAAAAGGTAGTCTAAATTTTAATAACAGAAGAGGTAAAAATTAAGTGGCCAATATATTCATCCCCAAAACATAAGCCTGGCAACTTGTATTTCAAAACAGAATCTGTGGTTTAGATTTTAAAATAGATAGAATTACACACTTCTGAAAAACAGATGAACCACAATAAAGAAAGGCAACTCATATTACTCCTGATGTCTACCTTTAAGGGGAAAAAAATGTAAGGATTAGCTGCAAAAAGCTCTTTTGGTATGTGGAAGGATATTGGAAAAAATAAAAAGGAAAGAGGGAGAGAGGAAACAAGAAAGAAAATATGGTTTGGTGATGTAGTACTTCCAAAGACTTTTATCTTAGAAGTTAGTCGATAGGTTTTAAGTATGTGGAATTGTAGGGTTTTTATATAAAGTGGAAGCTATAGTTCCTGCTCTTAAGGAGATTAAAATGTAAACATCTCCCCAGTTGATGAGGTTTCTTTCCCTATTTCCTGTGTGGGCTAAGAGACTTATCCTTGAAAAATGTTTGTGGGCAAACATTTTTCACTCTTTGCATCCTATTGTCCTGCCCTCTTCTTCTCTATGCCTGCCTGCCTGAAGAGGACTAGGAGCGGGTTATAGAAAAATCACAGCCACCCACTCCCACTTCTCTTCTCTTTAGCCACGGTGTCATTAATAGCATCTCCCTCTGTTAGATTCTCCCTCCTTTCAACAGCCCTCCTTTGTGTCTCTAAACTGGCAAGAATGCTATCTATTAAATGTTTAAATTGGAATCCTTCAAGAGTTCGAGTCTTCATTTTCTTCTTTTGCCACTGAAATAATTGATTTCACATGTGTTTGATTCAAGGGTGAACCTGGTGTGCTTGGTGCTCCAGGCACTGCTGGTCCATCTGGTCCCAGTGGACTCCCAGGAGAGAGGGGTGCTGCCGGCATACCTGGAGGCAAGGGAGAAAAGGTACCCTCTCAGTGTTGGACCCTAAGACATGTTGTTGATGAACTCTAGCAAAGAAGGCTGCACAGGGTTGCCCAGTTTTTTACAATTCTTGGTAGGTGGTCTGGTAGCATTTTGATATCTATCAATACGCATTTCCCTCTGCCACCTAGCACCTACGCATTTCTAAACTCACTAATCTGGCAAAATTCCTTGCTACCATGGAATTTCACGCAAACAGATGGTGTTGAGTAATACATGAGGCTCATTTTAATGCCACTAACAATAATGCCTCATCCTGCCCTAATTAATGGGAAGAAGCTATATTGAACAGCTGTCAACCGTGCTGCTGCATTAGTTATGCCATAAGAGTGATCAGACACTGAAGCCCATTGTGATGTTGCCTTATAATTCTGTCCACATGAATTTGTACCTTGCTTGATTATGCTTCAGGAGGCTGTATGGAAATTAGAAAAGAATATTTAACAATAATCTGGAGAGGGCCTTGAATTATTTTTTCCTTAATTTTTTTTCCTCATTCAACATTCTATAGAATAGTAGGGAATCAAGACATTACTAAAAATGTAAGCGACTGAAGTTATAAACACTTCAGGTTAATTTTGCTTCAAAAATTTGGTTGGAAAACGAAAAGCTACTCTTGCTTTATACTTTCAGGGTGAAACTGGTCTCAGAGGTGAAATTGGTAACCCAGGCAGAGATGGTGCCCGTGTGAGTAGAATTTTGTTTGTTTGTTTGTGCTTAGATTGGTATTTTGTTTTATTTTATTTTTACATTTCACTCAATTTGAGGTCGGCAGTTTTCCAAAATAGAACTGACAAAAGGATCCAGGTTTAGTGAAAGAGTATTCCTTTCCTTCCTGGATCTCTGAATAGTAATATCATTTTACATGTCCCAAAAGAAAGATTCAACACAACTTATCCCTTTGAAAATCAAAACCTGAATTTCTTAACTTCCTTAGTGTTAACTATACGAAGTACAAACTATAAACCAAAAGCTCGAGGTTAAATAGAATTTCAAGTGACTGTTCAAATTATTATAGGGCTTTAGAAAAACAAAACAAAACAAAACAAAACAAAACGATAACTCTTACATTTTAAAAAGCCAAAACCTCTAACAAGGTCCCGTTTATTCAAATGTATGTCCTAAGAATTTATCACCTGAAGAGCAGTCCCAACGATTACCTGTTACTGCCCTGGTGATGCCAAAGATAATCCCGTAAAGGTATAATAACCCTACCAGAGCATTGGCAACATGGTTCTTCCAGGCCGTCAGCTACCTCGGTCCTTCTTCTCACCTCCCTCAGAGCTGATAACGCACTCCGGCACATTGATAATGGTCCTTTCTCTGAGTCACACAGTCCTAGTGGTCTCAAACAAGGCTACTCATTTGCTGCTCTCTAGGGAATTTGACAAGAGCAGAGAGTTCAGATCTCCCCAATTCGTAACCTGCCCTTGACCGACACATTTCTATAACCTTTATCACTGGGGTACTTTCCTCCTGAGAGCCGCTTCTAATAGTTTTGATAATTAGAACTGAAATGCATCAAAAGCCTTCTCGATGTCCATCCAGAGTGTGCGGTGAAAGTGTTCAGTCACTGTATAAGCACAGCAAGGGGGAATGGCAAGGGTCACTTTTGAAATTGGGGGTGTTATTAATAAGACTCATTTCCTTTTGGTATTAGGGTGCTCCTGGTGCTGTAGGTGCCCCTGGTCCTGCTGGAGCCACTGGTGACCGGGTAAGCACACATTTTCACGGAGTTGCAACTCTCTGAGCCAACAGCAGTATCTAAAATTTCCTGCCTGCCCCAGCCCCAGGGAGCCCCAGCAATTCATTTTTATGACTTGGTATAAAGCCTACTTATTTAAAAACCTATCTGTTGTGATGGGGCAGCAGGAAACAAATGCTGTGTGTTTAAAGTTCTCTTTCCCTTCGTATAGATGTGCTAGCTATCTGATCTATACTTTAATCCCTATCATTTGTTTTAAAGACTTTTTCTGTTGCCCATTAACAATATCCTAATGCACTGAGCCTTCTCAAAGCCTTCAATTGTAAAAAATCAATAAAATACATAGTGTGCCCATTTCACATCGAACAGTCTACTTAAAATAGACCTTATTTATTGTATTGCACAGATTGCAGCAAATAGATCAGCTCAGTGTCCATCTAAAAATTAAAATGTCCTCCTCCTAGTATTGTGGGCACTGATTTATAGTGTTTTTGCAAGTGTATGACCAATACCACTTCAGCCCCCAAAATGAATACAACAGTAAGCACAGTAAGCATCCATTTTATTTTACTGTCTGAGATGAGCATTAGTTTTCTCTTCTGATGTGACTGCAAACCCTGACAAGAGCCCACTGTCTACCGCTGTTCCCTCCCCCCCACCTCCTCTTTGAGCACATTAACGAGCTCATCTTTGGTTCCGTTAAAGGGTGAAGCCGGTCCTGCCGGTCCCGCTGGTCCTGCTGGTCCTCGTGGTAGCCCTGTAAGTAGAAACCTGGGTCATTTTGGACACTCATAGCCTTTAGACATGAACGAATCTAATACTGCTATGACATTCTTCAATCCCTTCTCCCACCTAGGGTGAACGTGGTGAGGTTGGTCCCGCTGGCCCCAACGGATTTGCTGGTCCTGCTGTGAGTATCACATAATGACAGTTAACCCCAAAACATCCCAAACTGGCAAGTAGAGTGAGCTGGAATGCCTGAACTCCAACTATTCCTTTCTAACAGGGTGCTGCTGGTCAACCTGGTGCTAAAGGAGAGAGAGGAACCAAAGGGCCCAAGGGTGAAAATGGCCCCGTTGGTCCCACGGGCCCTGTTGGATCTGCTGGCCCATCCGTAAGTTGAATTCATTGGTGGTCAACACAGCCTGTGTAGTTACCCTTGAAATCTTATCATTCTACCTATATCAATCAAGTGCCTACTGTAACTGCACCAGGAATGTAAGAGCTAGCATTTGCATACTGCTTTATAATTTATAGAAATTTCATAAATATTGTCTCATCTTACTTCTTTGGTAACCCCATGAAGGTGGTAACACTGAAAAAAGGACATTTATCTTATGACACAGATTATCATTTTTGATTTCGGGATTTGCTTCTAATAGATATAGGAATGATACCTTTGAATAAAAAAGCAACATGTAGAAGAACTCTTTTGTGATTTGACCCCATCTTTTTTTGTCAATTTCCATTTAGGGTCCAAATGGTCCCCCTGGTCCTGCTGGCAGTCGTGGTGATGGTGGCCCTCCTGTGAGTATTTATAATGGAGGACATTTCTTTCTTTAGAATCTATGAAAACCTTGAAACTTTGGAGATTTTTGGTTAATTTTGGACTATGATAAGGAGACTCTTGAAATTCAAGTTAACTTTATCTGAAGATATTCTGGTGTTGAAGTGATAGTCAGGCCAAGGGATATTAACTTAATCCCAACTGGAGCTCAGTGTAGTGTATGTTGCTACCCCTCACCTGAGGCAATAACCAAAGTTAATGCCAGGCTGTTGAATTGTGAAATGGGTAAAAATATTTCTCTTTATCCTTTTGACGATGCTCCCTTCTCCCGCCTGACCATGCCCTTTCTCTTGGCACCCAGTGCTGTTATGCAGACTCCTTAAAGACCCAGACCTCCCAAGGAATGAACTGCACGGACTCCTTCCTGCTCTTGCTGGACAGCAATTAATACTCATGGTCTTTTGTTGTACCTTCCTGTGTAAACAAAACTGCTTATCCAGTGTCCACTTCTTTTGCACCCAGCCAAGTGGTTAAGACATTTATTAACGTATGCACATCAGTGTGTAATAATGGCATGGTGTCTTCTTGTTCTTAAAACCGTCAGGTTACATACCAGCATTTCAAAAAGGACCATCAGAGCCTTAATGCAAAATATGGATGTTGCAATTGGGGCACGCTGGTCGGAAAGCTGTGTAGAGATGGAAGGTCTTTGGGGTTCTTGTTTTTTTTTTAATTTTTTTTTTTTTTACCGTTTTTATTTATTTTTGAGACAGAGAGAGACAGAGCATGAACGGGGGAGGGGCAGAGAGAGAGGGAGACACAGAATCGGAAGCAGGCTCCAGGCTCTGTGCCATCAGCCCAGAGCCCGACGCGGGGCTCGAACTCACGGACCGCGAGATCGTGACCTGAGCTGAAGTCGGACGCTTAACCGACTGAGCCACCCAGGCACCCCCTTTTTTCTTTTTTTTTTTAATTTTTTGGGGGGTTCTTGTTAAATAATACCCTATATGAGGGTGCCACCACCTACTCCTTGGTCTATCTGTGGTCATGTGTATTGAGGAATTGTCAGAGGAGAAGTTTCCATCTTACATCCCTAGAGCTGCCATTGATTGTGGAATTTTAATGTGCTTGGTTTTTAGGGTGCTACTGGTTTCCCTGGTGCTGCTGGACGGACTGGTCCTCCTGGACCCTCTGTAAGTAAATCACTTCAAAATGTGTCATTTAGCCAAACAACCTTGCCTCTAATAGGAAATTGGTAAGAAACTCTCTAGAAACACGCTACTAATATTTTGCTATTACTTTCCTGGTCTGAAATCAGTTTTCCTGAACCATTAAGACAAAATCATCACAAATTATATTTTATAATATCGGCTTAAGAGGCTTTTATTCATGTGAACACAAGTCCCTTTTTAGGGGCACGGTCTCTTCGTTAAAAATAAAAAAAAAACAGAACAGTTTTAGTCACATATCAGATATTTCTATATCTAATTACCCTTTATGGCCAACATTCTGCCTCCGTTGTTAAGGTATAATTGTTCCAGAATTTAAAGGTGGTTTGGCCTCTAATTTAATTCTGATTCAGACTCTCCTGTCAGGACTCAAGAGAATTTAATTAATTACCAAGGATTAAGTCTTCCGGTTAAGGTTTCAGGGAAAAAAATCACAAAGATGTTGATTTCTTGGAATCCTTTTACAGGTTCATAACAGAAAAATCTTCATTCCCTGTAGGCATTTAATTAAACCTAGTTGAGAGCATATGTGATTCCTCAATTATGAACAAAATTCCAGTATTGTCTTTCTTCACAAAGAAATGAGCAGAGTCCTCTAAAACCCAAAGTCCCATTCATTGACGACTAACTCTTCTAACTCTACAAAGTTCTGATTCCAATATGCCAGGATCCTTGTAGCACAGCATTGCTTTTCCTCGCCAACATTTGCCATAGCCTCTGCTTCAGTTATTCATTTTGCCATAACCTTCGGAGAAAGGATGGGAGCTGCTTCTCTCCATAAGAAAGACTATTACAAACCCTAAACATGTCCCCCAAACGGTCAGGGTATCATCCTGTTGCTTCACACTGTTTGCATCTTAATATCTGGAACCTCAGCTGCTCTCTCCCAGGTCTGTGATGATTAACTGAGGATAAATAACCTTGCCATTTGCTCACAGGGTATCACTGGCCCTCCTGGTCCCCCTGGTGCTGCTGGTAAAGAAGGACTTCGTGGGCCTCGGGGTGACCAAGGTCCAGTTGGCCGAACAGGAGAAACAGGTGCATCTGGTCCCCCTGGCTTTGCTGGTGAGAAGGGTCCCTCTGGAGAGCCTGGAACTGCTGTAAGTGATTTCAAGCTTCTCTTTCTTAATACCTTGTGTTGAATTAAAATAAAGCCTTACACAGATCTTCAAGTGGCATATATTTGTTGATGAGTGTTGCAGGCTTTCAAGTAGAGCTCAATTTGAGCCAGGAAATCTGTCCAACAGATACTGAGGTGTCATAGCTTCAGCAGTTGCTCAGAAGGCATGAGATGGGGATGACAATAAATGAGGGAACTCACTCTTTTATCAAAATGGCACCTTACTGGTACTGGGAACTGAACAGAATCCCATTGCCATGGTCATCCTATTGTAAATTTATCAAATCTCAGCAAGCTACCAATTCCTTAAACATGCATTGTTCAGTATTGTTGTTACTCTGAAATGTGTCTTTCTTAGACCTGGTTCAGTTAGAGGCCGAGGTCAAAATTTGCATCTTGGCATAGATTCCATAAAAACTCTATTTCACTACCCCAGATGGCTTCATTAATCACAACCACATATTCTTTAATGTCGTTCCATTGGTGTCAGGGAGGAACTGGGTACAAAGAAATATACTTGCCAACATGAAACTCATCACTAGAGAAAAGATATCCAAGGATACATCCTACTAATGGAAGGTCACTAGCTTTTTTCTAAACCGAGGATAGCGCATTCTCACAATCCTCAAGCCAACCCGTATTGTCACTGAGGGGCTTATTAGTCATGGTAGTTTTCCTCTTGTTCAGGGACCCCCTGGAACCCCTGGTCCTCAAGGTCTTCTTGGTGCTCCTGGTATTCTGGGTCTCCCAGGCTCTAGAGGTGAACGTGGTCTACCAGGTGTTTCTGGATCTGTGGTAAGTGTTTGACACCATTCTTATTCTCATTAACATAATAAAAGATTTTAAAAGCTGCCACTTCAGATGTGACAGATTGATCACTGAATAACTCCACTTAAGATTTTTTATTCATGGCATTTTCTTTATACAGATCACATGTCACTTATCTAAGAAGCTTTAATACCACCTTACTTAGACACACGCTATAAAGATACAGCTTAATATTATGCAGAATGATTTTTGTTCTTTTTACATGCTTAAGAACTATATAAGCTCTAATTGCATTTACTCCTCTGCAGTGTGAAATGCTGGCATCATTTATCCTGTTGGAAGAATGAAGCTCTGGAAGTTCTGAATCATTCCATTAAATCCTATACATGACAGCAGCTAGGGCTCAGCTCACCTCCATAAACTCTCTCAACTTTATGAATTCATTTCATTTGGGATATCGGACGTAACTAGGCTCACCTGTACAGAACAGCATTCCAAAATTCAATAAAGCTGACCATCTGAGTGTGTAGGATGAGGGCAAGGATAACACTGATGACACTTCTTACCATTTTGTGACCCATTCAGTCTCACTGTACCTTCTCCTTGCAAACTGGAATCTCCTCGCCGGGGTTGTTTAGGAAGGGTGAGGTTTGCTCTCAATCCAATAAGAAGAATGTTGTTTTGTGTTCTCTGCCTCTAGGGTGAACCTGGACCTCTCGGCATCTCTGGTCCACCTGGGGCTCGTGGTCCCTCTGGTGCTGTGGGCGCACCTGGAGTCAATGGTGCTCCTGGTGAAGCTGGTCGCGATGTGAGTATGACGCTTGGTTTGTCGTACTAGACTACATACTAACTACATAAACATAGCTAGAAAACCTAGCTGTGTTTCATTATGTGCAACATCATATCCTGAGCTGAGTTCCTCTTGTTCCAAGTTTTGGAACAAGATGGTCTGTTTCTCCATTAAATCAGCATGTACTGACCACTCCTGGTATTGAAAATATGAAAAATTACTTGGACTGGGGGATGGATGGGTCTTTGAAGAGCATGCTTCAAAGTTGGCCAAAATATCCAAAACACCTCTAAAAGAAACTAGGTTGGCAAGTTCTTGCTCCTGTCTTTTAAGTCTGAAAGTGGGTTCACTAGTGAGCACTGGGAGTGATGAAGACGGAGGAGCTGAACTATAGGGGCTGGTGGGTTAAAGAGCCTCACTAAGTGCCTTCATTGGTGTGGTGTCTTCACAGGGCAACCCTGGGAATGATGGTCCCCCAGGCCGCGATGGTCAACCTGGACACAAGGTCAGTATGCCTCTCTGTCTTTCTCCAGTTGAAAAGTGACGAAAACACAGAACAGTTTGATGCTAAACTTCACTTTGCCTTTGGTAGGGAGAACGCGGTTACCCTGGCAACATTGGTCCAGTTGGCGCTGTGGGCGCACCTGGTCCTCATGGCCCCGTGGGTCCCACTGGAAAACATGGAAACCGTGGTGAACCTGTAAGTTTGTAAATACCAGTCCCTGTGTGCTGCCATCTTTGTAGGCTTCCCTTGTGACCTCCCCACACTTGGGAACTATGGGGGCTTGGGGAGGAGAGTTTTGGGCTTGGCTGATCAGTTATGTTTTTCTTTTTCAACTCACAGGGTCCTGCTGGTGTTGTTGGTCCCGTTGGTGCTGTTGGTCCAAGAGGTCCTACTGTATGTACATGGTGATGATTTCTTTACAAATTAACATTTAAGGAGCCTCAGTCCAGACTGTCTGTGAAGGAAATAAATAATATACAGGCTAGACTTCATATTTTTTTTAAAAATGTAGTCCATGTTGAGAATTGCTACAAATAGCTTCTAAGTCTCTTCTATTTCAAATCCCTTCTGCTTGTTTTAAATAATCACAAAAATCTAGCCACTTCACAGGAAGCTTAACTAAAGCAGATTAAGGGAATAGATAACACCCCCATGGCTTTTAAACCTTTGCACATCCTGAGTTGCTTTGTAAACAGATTAAGCAATATTTGTGGGCACGGGAGTCTCATTTTCTAAAGAAGTAAATGTCCTATCTGCCCTTCTTTTTCTATACAGGGCCCACAAGGTATTCGAGGTGATAAAGGAGAGCCTGGTGACAAGGGGCCTAGGGGTCTTCCTGGCTTAAAGGGACACAATGGACTGCAAGGTCTTCCTGGTCTTGCTGTAAGTAAAATGTGGACATCGTGCATGTATACGGATCTTAAAAGATCTTCCTCAAATTTTCACTGCCGTTGTTCTAAAATGTCCTACATCATATTCATTTCCCATTCTCTGGCTCACTCCATCTCGCAGAGATTAATGCCATTTCATCCCAACACAAAAAGGTGAGGGTTAAGGGAAATTGAAATATACATATATTAAAATCTCTTGGCAACAATGTCCTTCAACCCCACTTAAAATAAATATAATTAGAGGAATGACTAATATTGCACTGCTGAAATAGCTTGTAGAAAAAAATATAATTGAATATAATAGACATAATGGGAGAAAAGAGCCCCATTTTACATTTTCAATTTTCTCAATCCAGAGTCCATTGAAACTAAAGTTTTCCATTCAATTTAAAAAAACCTATTTGTCGACACGTGTTCTGAAAGTGTGATTTTCCTGTTCTCTCTTTAAAGGGCCAACATGGCGATCAAGGTGCTCCTGGCTCTGTGGGTCCTGCTGGTCCTAGGGTAAGTCAATCTAAGAGACATTTATCTCTGAAATGGAGTTTATGTCAGGCACCGAGCCCAGGCCTCTGCTTCCTTGTGGGGTTTTTACTGACTCACTCAGACCCAGTGTCCTTCTTCCCTAGGGCCCTGCTGGTCCTTCTGGCCCTATGGGCAAAGACGGTCGCACTGGACATCCTGGTTCAGTTGGACCTGCTGGCGTTCGTGGCTCTCAGGGTAGCCAAGGTCCTGCTGTAAGTATCGTTTTGGGAAATAATAAAGAGCATCACAGACCTAAGGAATATCTTCTTCAGACTAAACCAAGATGGTTACAACAACACATTAAAGTTGTCCCCCACTGCCACATGTTAGTTCTAAAACGTGTAAAAATTATCTGTATGTGATAACGTTGTTTAGGCCCATCCCTGCAAGTATGTCTGAGATCAAGTTGTTTATTTCATGGACTTAGTTCTTTTTTACTTATTAGAACATGCTTGTGTGTGATGCTCGACTGAAAATCTGCTGTCACTGATATCTCTCACTGTGACCAAATACAAAACCTCCTTTTTCTCACGTTCACGTTTGCAGGGCCCCCCTGGCCCCCCTGGCCCTCCTGGCCCTCCTGGCCCAAGTGGTGGTGGTTATGATTTTGGTTACGAAGGGGACTTCTACAGGGCTGACCAGCCTCGCTCACCACCTTCTCTCAGACCCAAGGATTATGAAGTTGATGCTACTCTGAAATCTCTCAACAACCAGATTGAGACCCTTCTTACTCCTGAAGGCTCTAGGAAGAACCCAGCTCGCACATGCCGTGACTTGAGACTTAGCCACCCCGAGTGGAGCAGTGGTAGGTCAAGATGCCCAAGCCAGAATGGCCCTTCTCACAAGCTGGGCTTTGCAAAGTCAGTTCCCACTGACATTTAGAATGAAAAGGTTTTGGGTAAAAATTGCATTATATAGAATCATGCCTAATTAGAAGCATTTTCTTCTTCACCAGCATCCAGTTTCAGGCTTCTCTTAATGTGTATTTTTCATATACTCTGATTTGATGTTTCACGGAGGAGAGGAGAGAAGGAACTGTCTAATCTGGAAAGTAGCCATCCTCTTCCTATTAAATGTAGGGTAGACAATGTTACTTATAAGAATCAAAATCTTGGTCTAGTAATTATTAGAACCTATAGTCCACTCAATAAGAAGTTTTATGAGCTGGGTCTTGTCTTTTTTAAAGGTTACTACTGGATTGACCCTAACCAAGGATGCACTATGGATGCTATCAAAGTATACTGTGATTTCTCTACTGGCGAAACCTGTATCCGGGCTCAACCTGAAAACATCCTAGCCAAGAACTGGTACAGAAATTCCAAGGTCAAGAAGCACGTGTGGTTAGGAGAAACTATCAATGGTGGCACCCAGGTGAGGAATCCTACAAACATTCCTTCTCCTACTAAATAATATTATTAAGATTGTTTGCTTTTTAATGATCTGCATTTTAGTCCTTTATCCAAATGGGATTGTTAAAAGAACCTGCTCTTTTCTTGGGTTCCAGTTCTATCCTGGGATTGTACATTAAAGATGGATTGATTGAACGTACCCACACAATTCAAAGTTATTCTGCAAATTTGGCTCAACTGATAATCCCTGGAGAAACTGACTAATGACATTTAGTGTGAGGAAGTACTGGCCAGCATATGCATCCCTGTACCCATGAATGTATATTTTCAGAACATGTGCTTTTCTGAATTTTTAATCAAATCTTTTCACCAACTTTATTGCATGCCTCCTGGTGGGGATTACAGAAAAAGAAAGAGGTCTGAATCTCTGTCTCCTTGTTCTCTTATTCTAAAGAAGATACATACCCATTAAAAATACCTTATCTAGAACAGGTACCTTTTTGAGATGATCTTGCCTCAGCCTGGTAGTTCCTATGTCCCTTCTAAGTAACTAATATTTCAAAGACCAGTGAATTGAGTTTCCTGGAAAAGTACCTTTTTCCCAAGGTCAGCTCTGAGTCCATTATTCCTCCCTATACCAGACATTTTTTTTTTTTTTTGACTCTTAGTACCTGAGGCCATCTCCACTTAACTAGAATTTCTATCTTATTTTCTGTAGTTTGAATATAATGTTGAAGGAGTAACCACCAAGGAAATGGCTACTCAACTTGCCTTCATGCGCCTGCTGGCCAACCATGCCTCTCAAAACATCACCTACCACTGCAAGAACAGCATTGCATACATGGATGAGGAGACTGGCAACCTGAAAAAGGCTGTCATTCTGCAAGGCTCCAACGATGTTGAACTTGTTGCCGAGGGCAACAGCAGGTTCACTTACACTGTTCTTGTAGACGGCTGCTCTGTAAGTAATAGTGAAATGTGGGGATATGCTTATTTGGGGAGTGTATTTTGGAGGTGGGGAGATGGAGTTTTAACTTAGACCGTAATGAATGAATAAGACCATAAACAGATGAATAAGAGACCTAACTTACTAAATCTATTTTCATAACTGTATTTATTTAAATTAAATTCTGAGTGTTCTTATCAGACCTTGCCTTCTGAAATTCTCTGCAGTGCTAAAATATATACAGTGTCCATGCACTAGCTGTTTTTCTTTAAACCTGAGTTTGTTAAATGATGATGTCTGCCCACAATTTAAAATTACTTGAGGTTAAAAGGTCCCAAGCTATCACTTATGGTTATATGTATTTTATTTTACTTATTAGTATGGCGTGCATGCGATTTTTCTCTATAATATGCTAGACATTGCAGAAAAATTAAAATTTACTTGCAGCAGCCTGCATACCCACCTGGCTCTCCCTTACCCACACACGCACACCCCAAAAACGATAATGTAGCAGTAAGCCATGTGGAATACGTATTGAAATTTTCTTTTAAAAAATTAGACTGGGGGGCGCCTGGGTGGCGCAGTCGGTTAAGCGTCCGACTTCAGCCAGGTCACGATCTCGCGGTCCGTGAGTTCGAGCCCCGCGTCAGGCTCTGGGCTGATGGCTCGGAGCCTGGAGCCTGTTTCCCATTCTGTGTCTCCCTCTCTCTCTGCCCCTCCCCCGTTCATGCTCTGTCTCTCTCTGTCCCAAAAATAAATAAACGTTGAAAAAAATAAAATAAAAAAAAAAATTAGACTGGTAAGAAACTGCTCTCCCTAAAGACACCCCTGATATTTCTGTTGCAAAGAGAACATGTTGACCTTGGGAAAACTTCTTCGGAATGAACAAGCCCCAAAGTGGTTCTTAAATATCTAAGGTTCTGACGATACTAGATGTAGAAATAATGCTGCTTTTCATATATGTACTTTTTTTCCTTTTTTAAACAGAAAAAGACAAATGAATGGAAAAAGACAATCATTGAATACAAAACAAATAAGCCATCCCGCCTGCCTATCCTTGATATTGCACCTTTGGACATCGGTGGTGCTGACCAAGAAATCAGGGTGGACGTTGGCCCAGTCTGTTTCAAATAAATGAACTCAACCTAAATTAAAAAGAAAACAAAAGAAGTCCGAAAAAAACTTTCTCTCTTTGCCATTTCTTTTTCTTCTTTTTTAACTGAGAGCTGAGTCCTTCCATTTCATTTCCCCTGCACATCTATTTGCTTAAATTGTGGGCAAAAGAGAAGGAGAAGGATTGATCAGAGCATAGTGCAATACGATTTCATTCATTCCCTCCCTTCCCCCCAAAGATTTGGAACTTTTTTCAACACTCTTACACCTGTTGTGGAAAATGTCAACCTTTGTAAGAAAACCAAAATAAAAATTGAAAAATAAAATAAAAACCATGAACAATTTGCACCACTTGTGGCTTTTGAATATCTTCCACAGAGGGAAGTTTAAAACCCAGACTTCCAAAGGTTTAAAACTACCTCAAAACACTTTCCTATGAGTGTGATCCACACCATTAGGTGCTGACCTAGACGGAGATGAGCTGAGGTACTTGTTTTGTTTTGTTCCAAATACAAAGGTGCTACCAGTATTTCAGATACTTGAAGACTGTTGATGGTGCTAGAGGACTCTGAGAAGAAAGACTCCTCTGTAATGGGTTGCGGTGTGTGTTCTTTCTTCATTTGATTTAGCATCAGTACTTTACATCTTCTTCCCAAATAAAAGTATGCAGATTGCTTGCCCAACCTCATCCTCTTCTTTAAATTCAGCATTTGTTCTTTGCCAGTCTCATTTTCATCCTCTCCCATGGTACCAAAAAGAAGCCTTGTTTCTCGGACAAGCAGAAAGATTAAATTGTACCTATTTTGTATATGTGAGATGTTTAAATAAATTGTGAAAAAAATGAAATAAAGCATGTTTGGTTTTCCAAAAGAAAATGCTGAGTAGAATTCCTTGCTTCGATGCTCTTTGCAATATAAGTATGGATTATAGCATCTCTACCAGCCGTTAGACTGTTTCTCATTAGATAGAAACTATGCAAAAAGGGCAGTGTGGTATAATAGAAAGAGCAGAGAACAAGGACCCAGGAGATCTGAGCCCCAATTCTGACTCTGCTTCTTGCGGTCAAGGGACCTTGAGCGTTTCACCTTTCTGCCCCTCAACTTCCATATCTAATACGAGGAAGATTCCTTCTCTGAACTATAAACACTTGCCCTGCTC
Organism: Herpailurus yagouaroundi; assembly: GCF_014898765.1. Lineage (NCBI taxonomy): Eukaryota > Metazoa > Chordata > Mammalia > Carnivora > Felidae > Herpailurus > Herpailurus yagouaroundi. Next base: position 63,137,972 of record NW_024412391.1, on the reverse strand, counting down.
AAAATACATAATACTTCAACAAATGGTATTGTAGACCTAAGTTTAAGCAGAGATCCACAGAACCTTCTGGTTTATTGTCTATTAAGTACTTTGAAGCAGTGGCTGAAAGTTGGTCTATGCACAATTAATACTATTAACTAAAACAGTTTCAAATATTCAGTAAAAATGCCATACACTTAAATCTGATGCAACTGAGTACAATGCGTGTGAGGAGGTAATGTGTGTGCTGTCAATCAGCACAGACAGTTGTGGATAATAGTACCATGAACACCTACCTGCCAAATCAAGTTCATTTTCCTCCTCTGCACCTTTCAATGACATCTTTAATACACTTAAACAGAGTGATGTGTCAAGTAAAATGTTAAGATTCATTTAGAGCTTATTTCCTGTTGCAGAACATAATTGGGATTGTAATATTTGCCTCCTGAAATAAGTCATCTCAAGATTCAATTAGTTTTAAAAGCAAAAGACTGAACATGATGAAAATCTAACATCAAGTCTAAAAAGTTAGCATAGTCTATTACCCAAACGGTAACTTCCAATTATGGTCCTTCCCGCTACCTGAATCTGAACACAGGGATGCTTATTAGAATGCAGATTCCCAGTCCTCAGCCACCAAATTAAGATTTAGTAGGGAATCAGTATTCCTAAGAACCCTGCAAAATTCTGAGGTACATCCATCAGGAAGCCACTGTACCCAGTGATCTCCACAACCGTTTGTGGCTCTAACATTTTGTATCCGGCAAGAATGAACCAATATAGCTGACCAAATGATACAAAGAAACCCAAACCCCTGTATATCAGAATATGAGTACTCCTTACAAATTAGTAATTAAAATGGCCAGGGCAAGCTTACATGATAACCAGTTAGACATCTCTGTTGAAGGCATCCTTCAACATGCCTTGCCCTCAGGTCACAATCCAAGAAAGTTAGCGTAAAGGGTGAAAGCGAAGAAGGAAGAAGCCATTTCCCGAGTACCAGCTATGAGCCAAACACTACGTTAGATGATAATAATAATAATGCTCTTTGTCAAACTGAATCCAAACAGGCAGATTTCTTAAGCCAAGAGTCATTAATAATCATTTAGTCATCAGTTGGGACTACAGAAAAATAGTTCAATAAATAAGGGTATATCTGATAAAATAATAATGACAAAATAAATGATGGTATAGCCAATAAATACTAATGAGGAATGAATAATGGTATATCTAATAGAAAGCAATGGGAAAACAGTGAAATAAGTGTTGATAACCCAATAACATTTATGAGGGTAGTTAAACAACAAAAAATGCTTAGAACGGAATATTACAATCTTTAAAATATCATTTTCAAGTACACTGTCATTAGAAATATATCAAACATGCGTGTAAAAATGCTAGGAGTAGGCACATTCATGGAGTAATGATAGGAATGACTTTTATGCCTGAATTTTCCAGATTTGCTAATGATATAACTGTATCACCTTTATCATTTACAACAAATTTAGCCTTAAAATATTATGAAAAGAAATAAGCAGCCAACAAGCGAAAACAATCCTGGCTGAGAAGTAGCCATCTCCGGGGAAACAGTGGTCCACCTCCCACCCATTCATCTTCTGAAAGAGAAAAAAACCCTAACCTAAGAGTCATCACTTACAGTGACCCAGCCACACTGGGGGGCATCAGAAAGGGGTGCACGAGGCCATACATACCAAGCAGCGGCATCCTCAGGGATTTCGCAGTTTAGTTGCAGAGAGAGAATAAAATAATGTGTGAACACAATTTTAAACCAAGTGTCCTGTGAGGATAGCGGAGGACACTATTAATTAATGAGAGGGAATCTCAGAAAATTAACCTTAGCTTCATGCAGTAATAGTGACATTTGGGTTTAGCTGGTCAGCTTTTGCCAGAGATCTAATTTCACTTTCAAACGCTCTGTGTCTGGCCAGAGGCTTCTTCTCTGGAAGCCACGTATTAGAACAGTCTGGTACTTACCAAGCAGGAGGTCCACTGTGAGTGTTCCCGGGGCCTGGGCAAAGTACCGAAGGCTTGACCCTGGCACACCAGCCCTCTCTTTAGAGACTAATCACCAGGCCCAAGGGACCCTCCTCACAACACTTCCTGACCCTTGGTCCTATGAAGGTCAGCCACCTCTAACTGTGCCAGTCTGAGAAGGAAGAAGATTGCATATGAGAGAAGGAAGGAGCAGGTAGCCAAGACTGGGGGACGAGACATTAATCAAGTCTGGTAAAAAGGGTCATTTAAAATTCTAAAATCAATACAGCTAATGCACTGGCAAAGAGCAAGGACACCTGACCAATGCAGAACACATTTATTATCTTTAATGCCAAAATACTTTTTTCTGCTATTCCACTTAATATCACTGAAAACGAAGTTCAGAAATTGGATTATATATAAGAAAAGTTGGAAATGTCGTTTTGGGTCAGAACAACAATCCATCTAGATGAGTGCTTTGCCTTTGACAGTGGCACCAAGGGAAATTTGGGAGAAAGAGTGGTTGGCACTTCCTGAGAAACCAGCCTCAAAACTCCCATTTAATAACCCATTGTAAATCTTTTTCGTACATAGATGAATCTAAACCCTTCCAGAGCCCTCTATCTGTTTTGAAATATGTTGGTATTACTGTACCAACAGGAGAGAGCTAATGCTGAATTGTTAGCTCGGCTTCCTAGCCCTCTGATCAAGTAGCTAAAATATGCTTTCTATCCTTGTGCCTGGATCAGCCAGGGATTCAACTACTCAGTGTCCATAGGGAGCACCAGTAACTGCTGCAATGGGGCCATCGACCACCCATATTGATTGACTTTTCCCTGCAGTTTGGTGAAATGAGCACATAATTTGTGGCCAGCAGCCAAGGTTATGTGCACCAGCTCCACCAGTGACTAGCCAAGAGCACCTGGGAAAGTGTCTTAAGTTCTCTGAGAAGGTTAAGGATCATCTTTAGGTCTGAAGTTTGCAGGCACTGGTAGTCATCTCTTGAGTTAATCTCCTGTCCCTGGCCCTCCAGTGTAGGGAGAGGAGAACCTAGAATTTAAATTTAATTAGCACCACTCTATCAATTGGTAACCCATCAATTTTGAGTCATGCCTCCCTATCAGTAAAAATGTGAGCCCTTAACTAATTTTGTTAATCTATTTATATATAAATGTTATACACGTACTACGTACTATGGGACTAATACATGATGTGCAATGGAAAACCTACATGGGAAAAAAAACTGTAAAAGAGAGAAAATAAATACAAATAGAAGAGTCTATACTCCAGTGGATCATTTCATACATACCCTAGAGGGCGTGCACATTCCGTCCCCCTACTGTGAAGACTACTGCCCTAAACAAGGATTCAGGATGGGCTTCGGGGGAAGGCAGAACATCAATGGACTCCTGAAATAGCACACCAAATTTTGTGTGTATGTGCATTTTTCTTGGAATAGAATCCACAATTTTCTTCAGATACCTCAAAGGGTCTATGACCAAGAAACATGTTAGGAACCACTATACAAAAGCAGTATTACTTATTCATTAAACCCTGGGCTTTTCTGAACCATGACCTTCATATCTCATCTTGGGTCTCATACTCAGAGCATGCTGCTTTTCCTGTCCTAAGACCTGAGAGAACCAACCAGCATCAACCCACATTAAAATAGAAATATTTCGTTCTTCCACTTCCCTGCTATGGGACCTCTCTCCTACGCTTGAACAGGACTTGGCAGATGCTCTATGACCCAGAGTTGGACCTTACAACATCAAAGTGCACCTGTTCACAAAACCTTTTCAAATTAAGAACAAATGTATTCAATAATGGAGAGTTATTAAATAATAATAATAATGTTATTTTTAGGAAAATTATGCATATTTTAGTTATTTTTTTAAAAGAAGCTTTAACCTAAAAGAGATGGCAATTCCTGGGATTATAAAAGACTGTAAAGACAATAATTGGAACATGTTCTTCAGAGACCCTCAGGTCATCCCAGAACCAAATGTCTCCTCTTCATCTGGCTCTTCTCAAACAGAGCTATTATGCTAAGCCCAACCTACAAGAATAATTTTGGCCAGAATTAACAATCCTATGGTCTAGAAAGGTCTCCTTAAAATTGCAATTCACTACATATTTAAAGAAATTCACAAACACAAAATGCCAGTAAAGTGAATTTTTTCTGGTATAACATTGCTCTTGGTGCCCAATGACTTAATTAACCATCAATAGCATGAAAAAAAAAAAAAGGCAGAAACAATTTTTTTTAATGGAATCTATTAATGCCAGGCAGAATAAGAACACCTACTCATAAACCACTGTGCAGTAGATGGCCTTTCTCTCCCAACGGGATGTCACTTTGAGTTCACTGCTCCCCCTGCTGACTGGATAATAGAACACCCCAGTCTTTTAACACAGCCACATGCACACCATCAGAGAATGAAAACTCAAATTTCGGAGGAGAAAATAGAACAGCCTCCTGTGCTTATTTCCTGTCTGCCCCAGACACACAGCCCTCTCTCCAGCTTCCATGGCAGCACACCTTCATGTCCTCAATGCTCCCTTTTTTTTCTTACCCATTTTAATCTATCCTTAATATCTCTCCCATGGAGCTGGTAAGTGGAAGTCACAAGGAGGCAAACATAAGCTCAAAAGGAGAATGGCCTTTTTGGGTGAGTAGAGCTGTCCAATGATACAAATGTTGCCCCAAAATGCACTGAATAACCCTTCAGGATTTAAGCAAGGGGTTTGGGGATTATATAGAATGGAAATAAGAGGATGATAGAAAGAACAGGGGCTTGGAAAGCAGAGCTCTCTGGGTATGAACCCTATCTCCACCGTTTCCTCATCTGTAAGACAGGGATAGTGATGAACTGCCCACCAGACTGTTAGGATCAGAAACAGGAATGCATAGCAGTTTATAAGACTGATGGACAGTAAGCACGCAGCACCACCACTAGCATCATCCCCACAAAGCTGGGTCTTCCCTCAAGCCTGTAGCTTCATCCTCCCCATTCCAGGAGCATTAGCTTCTCTGACAAGAGTGGCCTAAAATGAGAGCACATCTACAATGCAGTTACACTTCACTTTCTCCTACAAATGGATTCCAAGCAAACTTCCAAACTCTCACAATTTTGGTGAGTCCTCCTCCACAATCTAATAAAAAAAGTATCAACCTTTTATTAGAAGCTTGAAAATCTCATTTTTTTACAAAGGAAACTAACGATCCCACATTAACAGTAAAAACAAAAAAGGCAAAATTTCTGAGATGTCATTAGGTGCATCTAATTTTGGAGACAAAGCTTTCTGAGCTGAGAAAACCACCCTTTTGCTTACTCGGAAACTAGTTCTTGTACACAAATGGACTATAAGTCATACACATACATGTTGAACTAGTCAAACTCCTGACACTTAATTTTCACAATTTGCGTTTCTAAAACTTTGTCTCTGGAAGCAGAAATTCTAACTCAAAAGTGATCAGCACACAAAATGATCATAATTATTAAATTCATGTCCTCTGGGAAATTTCTTGGCCTGTATGAATTTACTCAAGGGTTTTAAGCATCATTAAATCACCTATTATTGCCAGTGCTTTGAATGTCTCTATGAGTATTATTATAAATGCATCCACTTCAAAGATGCTGGATTATAGTAATTTCCAACATGGTTTTTCTATCACTGATTATAGGTCTCCTTTTCCTTATAATACAAGTGTCTAAATTTTTTTTAAAACTTTATGAGTGTAACTCAATTTTCCATCTACTACTTTGCTCATCATGATAAGATATGTTCCTAATCACAAGAATAAAAAAAAAAAGACTTTCCTCAGATAACATCTGGAAAATTGCCCATTTAACCAATTCTCTGGGTTTATTCATAATTAATATTTACTTTTTGTTAAATATTAAAATATAGTAAGCTTATGCTCAATTTGAAGTTCCACATGTTTTCTTAGATTTTCTTCAACTAAACTATCACAATAAACACTCACCTTGTCACCATAAATTATAAAAAGAGCCTTGCTTTTCTTCTCTCAAGCTTGGGAGAGCTATCTATCAAACAAGAAAACAAAGTCCACTAAATCCTTTGAATCTTTGAAGAGAGAAAGACAAATCAATGCCAAAAATGATGTGCCTTCTCACCAATACACAAATTAAGCTGTGTATTTTGTAAGATTTATAGGGTAAGTGGGCTTCTTTTTATTATCACTTTTGCTAGGTATCTGTCAAGTGAGTCTAATTCAGTAAAATAGATTGATACATTGGGAGAAATCTCTAGCCTCCATTCTGGGTTGGGGAAAAAAACAGGCAGACAATTTAGTCACCCTATACCACTCATATTATGATTTAATTGGTCTGAAATATTGTTTTAAAACTCCCTTGGCGAATGTAATATGCAGCCAGTCTTGAGAAAAATTGTACTCAACTAATGCCACAGGGTTCTGAAACCCTCCCTTAAAATCACCGGTAAAGTTGGAAGTATGTGTATATGGGCTTTTTTCTAGGAAGATGGTGTGCAATACTTAAAGTTTTCCCAGATCCCATAGTATCTACCTAACCAGAATTGCTGAGGTGGAGTCAAGAGATTTTCATTTTCAGTGAGTACATTAAGATGATTCCCATGTACTCTCAAAGTTTGGGAACCACTGGTTTATTGCCATTACCATATTATTGACATATTCTTGGATGATTCTGAGCCCCTCTTCCCAAAATGTTTAGGATCACAGCTCTAAAATCATGGGCTCTCTAAGCTGCTTTAAATGAGAACATGTAATGGCTCATTGAACTTGTGAGCAATTAATTTGGGAACAGTTGCAGTATTATAAATGTGATTACTTATTGCAAACCCAATTAATCCAGCCAGGAGGAATGTTAATTACAAAGGAGTATGGAAATTAGCATGAGTGCATGACTAAATGCCTAAATTCTGACCTATTATACTGTCTGTCTGGTAATTTACTTTAAAAATACTTCCACAGGAAGTCTCATGTATATATGTGCATGTGGGCAATAAGGTAACATTAGTCCACACTCCAGGGCTGATTAGGTAACCTTGGAAATACCCTAAGTAGGAAAAGCCAAGCTTTAGAGGTAGCTACTGCAGTATTTAAAAGAGCATTATTGAAATCTACATCAGGGGATATATTAGTTAGCATAAAAGATGTGGAAAATAAATTTTTATTGTTGAAATAATGGTCTTGAAGATAAATGACTAGCTAATAAATATTTAATATTAACAAAATTTGAGCTAAGCCTTGCTCTACTTGTAGCACACCACTTAATAGCAAGATTGACAAGAAAAGACATATAGTCCAATCGATCTCCAACCACTAGAGGCTACCTATATTTACCCAAAATTCTTGAATCACCAAATTGCTTATCAGGTCACAAAATAACTCCAAACCAAAAAAAAAAAAAAAAAAAAAAAAAAAAAAATTGCAAAACAAAACTATATTTAATTGATTTTAAAAAAGAAGTTACATACAATAACTGTATTTCTCTTATGAGTAATGGAATATCAATCAAAACAAATCTAGACAGACTAGAAAGCAATTGAGAAGGCTTCCAAAGCTCCCAAGAATAATCTCTCCTAATTTGGGAATAGCTAAGATATACTAGGTCTGTGCTTTTTTATGGCCTTTTCCCCTTTCATAACTGAAAAAAATAAAGGCAGAGCCTCAGCCAAACTGTGCCATTTGACTGTTCTTCTCTGCGAATTTAAAACTTGGAGTGAAGAATGACAGAGACTGGGAGCCACTGAAGTTGAGGCACGCTAATACAGCACTCTGGGGGGGTGGGGCATGAACTTCTGCTGATGAGGTCCTAGAATGGTAATAGGTGTTTTGCTTTGAATTATGAAATAATCCAGTATCCTTCCACTATCTTTTTGGCTTAAGTTAGAGAAAGTTGGTTTCTATTACATAAAACAAAAAAGTTTCAACGAGTACACCTAGTAAACAGGATATAGAGTGAATAGCAAAAACAGAGGAGTATAGGCCAATCTCAGAGTGAGTAGGTACTTAGAGTTAGTAGAAATAAGTACCAAAAATTTGAATGGCTGAAAAAAGTACCAGAGAAAGAATATGGTAAGGAAACAATTCTCCATGGGGCTTTGGTGTTTCTGCAAAATGCCTTGCAGGCAAAGATTCTGATAATGATTGTTCTGGATAACCATTTCAAGGATGTTTGTATAGTGATAGGGACAGTCTTGAAAGAGAGAGATAGTGTCTCCTTCCAGAGCGCAGAACAGTTACTGTCCATTGTAATAAAGATAATGTTTCCCTACAGGGCAAATGTCTGGCTGGTTTGCTTGCAGCCCATTGTAAAATATTTGGGTTCCCTACACTTGGTGTTCCTCAGTTGTGACACATCCACCTGGGTTGCTCTGCATTGCCCCCATAGGACTTGGGGGCAAGGGAACCAGCAGTAAACACAAAGCTCCAGTTGCTTGCCTTGCTGTGAGTAATAATAAACTCCTTTGTCTCTGACCTAGATGTCACATGTCTTCTGCCAGCATCTATTAAACTGTGGCAGGCTAACATCTTAGCTTTAAAGCAGAGAAAATTTCAGCCCCTTCACAGTTCTTGACAAACATTTCAAAGAAGAATACATATCAGAATAGAGCTGCATCAGGTCTGTATTCCTGTCTTTCGAGTTGCCTAGCAACTAGTTGGTCACCATTGATCTGACAATCTGCAGTAATGAAAGACCACGCCATGTAGAAAAGTGTGATTGAACTATATGCTTTTAGATCGCAGAGATTGTCTGATTCGTCTCCGTGTCTCCTTCATCACCTAGCCCAATAGCTAACATAGACTGCATGTTCGATGATATTATGTTGAACAAATTGTTAAATCAAAGAATTAACTATAAGGATGGCTCTACTGGAATATGTATGGAATTGTAACTAAGGTAGTTCTTAAATCTGTATCGTAAGTACTTTCGCTCAGAATCATTGTTTCTTCAAGTTCACTTAATTGTAAATAATAGAGATGTGTCCAGGAAGCTCATGGGACAGGGACATGCTTAGAGTGGGAAAGATAAACAGCTTTGCTGGAACTGGAGCTGGAATGTGACTCCATTTAAGGTGGCTTTAGAGATCTCAGGGGCAGGAATTGGTGACTCTGTTCTCTGCAGCTCTACTACTAATCTGGTTCATTCATATTCTGCATGTTTGTCTTTTTAGATCCACTATTAATTGGCAGTTTTGTTTTTTTTTCTATCCTAATTCCTTTGGAAGAGATTCTGGTGCAGTTCATAAATCCCTTGGCAGTCTATTAACTGATGACCTTTGAGTAGACATCCCATCAGCTGTGATCATTAAAGTCATGTGGTATAACACCTGGCCACCTAGGAGTCAGAAGCCATGGGTGGGGCACTTTTTCAAGGGGGTGAGGGCACCAAAGGCCATAAGCAACATCTCTATTTGGAGGTCTGCACCCTGTCTATCCTCCTATACTCTTCCTGTCACCCCTCCCTCCTGAAAAATGTGTACCTTATTTCATGTGGTTTCAGTACTTGTCTTTAGATAAGAACATAAAATACAAAAAGTTCTTAGACATTAATTTAAAAACAAAACACTTGAACAACAACAAAAAAAAAAACCTTGGGTGTGGTGGGGGTGGGACTGGACAAAGAACATGAATTTTAGGAAAAACAAAACAAAACAAAATGTCATTAAATATACAAAAAAAAAGGTTCAACTTGTCTAGTAAAGAAACACAAAGTAAAATCTTAACCGGTGTATGGCGATGCTTCTTAAAAAAAAAAAAAAAAAAGATAGTGTTTCAGCCAAAAGATCAGTCTCATTTACAGCTGGCATAGTATAAGTTGGTACAAAACATCTGGAGAGCAATTTATCAGTATGTATCAAAAGCCTTAAAAATGTTTATACTTTTGACCACTTATTATTCACACCTTGGAATGTATCCTAGGAAATGAATCCTTAAGTTTTCTAAAGACTTTTGAACAAGCACAGTTTGTATGAAGAGTTTCTCATAAAGCTGTGAGACTACTTTTTCTTCCACCGCTCAAGTGTGAACACATAGCTGTCCTCTAGTGCAGCTGCCCAGAGCAACCTAGGCTTGGAGGGAGAGCTATGCCAGTATGAAAGACAAGCACATGAATCGCAGTTAGAAGTCTTCTAACTTTGAGAAATGCCGTGCCTATTTGCAGCATGAAGCTGAAAGAAGGAAGCAGAACCGTGGAGCTCCCAAAAAAGCCACTGCAAATCCCCTCTTTGAACTGGCTCACACGACTAAGTGCCAATCTAACCCTCTGCACAGGAGGTGTCATCGTAAGGAGCCACCAAGGAACACCAAAAGGTTGTATTAAAAATGCATGTTTTATTGCCTCCTCTTCCATTGGAGTCAATCCCCAGTTGGTTATTGTGAGAAATCACATTCTCCTGCCTCCTGTATCTTATCAGAATGAACGTGGTGGAAGTGCCTGAAGGGAAGACACTACAACAGCAGTAAGTACACGTGCAAAATAATGGCTGACAGTCGTATCATATCTCGGGCACAACAGTTGTCATAGCCTTATTTATAGCAAAAGATTGGAAATTAACCAAATGTCTAATAATAGTAGATTGGTTAAAGTAGATAGGGCACATCCATATGATAGATTGCGATGCAGTTATTAAGAATGTTCTCGAAGAGTACTTAGTGATATGGGGGGGAACTTAATAACTCTATACTAAAATAAACAAGTAGATTACAAGGAAGTTGCATCTCATGCAGCAGATAGGCTTTTCAATCATGATGAAAAAATCTCATATAGTTAACATTATCCTTGAAAATCTCCAGGTTGGTACCAAATACCATAATTTCATCATAGTTTTTCTTTTTAGTATTAGAATAGATAACTGTGTCTGTGAGCATCAGAGAAGTTGGCTTGAGGTTAGACTGTGTTGTAGGAAAAATATATATTTTTACCACTGGAGTCACAGTCACTGTAGCAAGATGCACATACTATAAGAGACATACAGGAATTGAGACACAGAGATTGAAGAAAGAGTCAATTCATATCAGCCATCTCATGCTTATTCTGGGGAATATGCTCATGAACACAATAAAGGGGAAATTTTTTTTTAATCTATTTAATTGTTGTACACACACACACACAGAGCAAAGTTCACATAAGTTAAATGTGTGTAGCAATTATCTGTATAAATCATTATATACAAGTCCCAGTCTGTTTTAAAATTTTCATTTTAAACAGATATGCATACAAGATCCAGAAAGGGTATATGCAACAATTTAACAGCCATAATCTCTAGTGAGATTATCGGTATTGTTGGGATTCTTTCCTCTAATTTTTCTGTTTTTAAAACTTTTTTAAATGAACATTTTTGCTTTCATTATCAGAAAAAAATACTGATTGTTTTTAAATGGCACTCACAACACAGATGATACCTTTAAAATACCTTTCAAACTAAGCCTTATTTTATTACAAATGCTTACAATGTATAGTTTTTGGTATGCAATCTCTATACCAAAAGAACAAGTACTTGGTGAAACAAACTACTGCTAAACAGGACAGAAACATGAGAGCACATGTATAATGCAGGAAGTCTGAATCAACAGAATTCTATTAGTCTACCTCTGTAAAGCAGTGTTCTTGGGGACTATCGAACGGGACATGGAAACAGCCTTCTTATTATATTGAACTGGACATTAAACTGTACTTGTCAAAAGAAAAAAGAAGGTCTTCTCTAGATACGGATTATGTAAATACACATACAGAGTCTATAATACATTATGTTAGGAGATGCCTTCTGAGTTGAGCTTCCGTGAATTCCTACTCTTCATGCACTTGCCTAAAATTTCATTTAAAAAACCCTATTACAGCAATACTCTCCCTGCTTCATTCATAAAAAATGCATAGATGCATTCATGTAATAGAGGAAATTTCTCGCTGAAACACATATATCACTCTGGTAAGTCTGTTTTAGTGATTGGAAAAAATAAATGTCTCATATGAGAAGGATTTCAAAGACAGGTCAGTTAAAATAGTTCTTTGCTTGTGTAAAATTACTAGTGGTTGATCCATTGTGTCAGATGTGAAATGAGATTAAACTGTAAGAGTCAGTTTTAAATTCTCAGCATTAAACTGAATTAATAAATTGAGCAAAGACATGGTTCAAGTAGGATTGAAAGGTTCTGCTAAAACCAGACTGTTTAGATCCATTAGCAACACAGCTACAAAGAAAGAATATCTTATCAGAAAGGAGTGTAGGCTGTGGAAAATTAATAGAGAGTGCTAGACCCAATCTTGGTGTAGAATTACATGGAAGGGATTAGGAAGTGAGGGGAAGGTAATTAAGTAGAAAGAACAGCCGGAAAGAACTGAAAAGCAAAAGATCAGATGGTCTGAGGTTGAGCCCCTCACCATCTGTTGGCAATCATCAAAATTTATTTGATCTTATTGTGTATTTACTTTGTAAAAGGGGGGAAAAAACCCTCATTCTAATGAATGAATAGGTGGGATACAAGGTGAATGCCCATTATAACAGAGCTCATTATTACTGTGAGAAAATCATTGCCATTGCAACATAACAAATACAATTAATGCAATCTAATTGTTCCATTTCTGTCCATGTCTCTGACATCAGCTTCATAAAAAGGTTCTTATGCTTTCGGGGCCTTTTGTGATTTAGTTGGAGGGCTTTGTCTATAATTTTACTGTCATTGTTTACTGCATGTCTATCTATACAATTTGCTCTTGTAAAATTTCTAAGTGACTGCATGTATCCATTAGCAAAGTAGGTCAACCAGCCACTTAGGTTTCCCCCTTCTAATAGGCATCATCAGCACCTGTGATTTCAATATCCGTTAACAGTGCGAACTATCCATCCAGTTATACAAAGAGGAAAACTCAATTCTTTCCTCTACTTTATCTCTGGCCCCATATTCACTTACCAGATCTTTCTGAAGGGTTTCCCTACATGTTTTCCCTTTCAAATATTTTGGTGCTTCCTCCCATCTTTTTCCCCTGTACTTCTCACTTTAGGCTTTGCGGTCTTTCACCTTAACTGCTACCTGCCTCTTTTCCTGTCCCTCTCACATCCATCTCCCATCACACAGGGAAAACACAAATCTGACCTTTCAATCTCCTGTTAAAAGATTTCTGTTTCCACATCACTTACAGGATAAAGTCAAAAGGCATCTGTGTGGTATATGAAACCCTTAACTGCAGTGTCCCCTGACAATTTCACCTCTCTAGCTCTTCTCTCCCATCTCACAGTTTATACCCTTCAGCAAAACCAGAGTAATTTATAAAGCAACTACTAATAAATAATTAAGCAATTTTTATTACAATCAACTCGTGATATGCCTCAGGGATGAGTATTTTCATCCATTCTTTAGGACTGTGCCATGCATTCCTATTTTAAAATTAGCTGCTTGGTTTGTAGAGTGCAAGCCTTGCAAGTAAGGCAGAGCAGACTACACAGCCGGCTGTCACACAGGAGCATCTGTACAAGAGGTCTCAGCACAGCTCGGCAAGACTAGCAGATACATCATCATATCTCTGGACACATATTAGTATTGCCCACCAGTCAAGCAGTGTGCAGCTACACAGGAGAGCTGTATATTTTCCTTTATTAAAAAATGATTGAAACAGTGTCGTTCTTTGTCTAGTATCATCTTTCACGTACCTAGCAACACACTTTTAACATGCCGGATATTTGAAAGCTTTATCAGAAAAGGCTGGCTGCCTCAAATCAAGGGTTTTATTTAATTTAGCTCTGAATTTGCTGGAGGAAAATAAATTGATGTCAGGTTTTTAATTTTAAAGTCACATTTGCATTGCAGATGGACTATTTAACAGTTCACATAATCAATAAAATTACTGCTGAAGCACAGGATGTGTTAATGAGAGACTCTAATATCTGAGTAAGTGGTTTCCTTCTGAAAAGTCAAATCATGTTTGTTTGCTTGTTTAAATTTTTTAATCATAAGAAATGACCTTATTCTGATGGAAAAATAGCTAAATGTTTCCACAAGGTACTTGGCTCCTTGCACATGATAGGGATTAACATTATTTTGATAGGTAGAAATATTCTACCCCACTCTCCATACCCTAGAAAAGAATGTGCAGATCCAAATTTATGGAACCCAGTTTAAAGTGCTGATTCATTACTGTCCCAAATGCCAGTGAAGAAATATTTTGAAATGTCTTAAGTATTCTACATATCTACAAATGGGATGGAATGAAAGTTGGGCTAGTAAAAACTGACACCACACTTTTTAAACATTAAATTTTCTTTTTAGAAAGAGGAGAGTTGTTTCTGTCTTGTTTTTGAGCAGCAATTTTGTACTATATATTTCTAACAACTTTATTGAAGTATAACCAACATAATAAACTGCATATATTTAAAATATGCAATTCAATGTATATATTTGACATACATGTACAGACCCTATTGTTTCTAGTTAAAAAGTCAGAAAAATAAATAAGAAAACTATCAACTATATTCATAGTACTATAATCACAGTTGAACTTTTAGAACACTCCTCTCACAAGTTTTTAAGTCTATTCATATATATGTATGAATAAAATAGATATATGCTTCTACTTCTATCACACTGTCAACAAACTGCATATACTGCCTATACTTTTCCCTCTTTCAACCATTAAGTGTCCATGAATATTTTACATGTCTTTAACTATCGTCCTAAAGATGACTTTCAGTATATACAATGTACATTTTTGTTCATCAGTAGTAAAATAATTACATAATGAATGATGAATAATTACCTATAACCATAGAAATATAAACAAATAGCCATACAAATATCACTACTAAATTCTAAAACAATTTTAATCTACATATATGAATTATAAATACAGAAATGTATATATATACATATGATTTTTATCTTATTAAAATAGTAATCGAACTACATGTATTATTTTGTAATCCAATTAAATGAATTTTAATGAGCATTTTATATATTTGAAATTTTTTGTTGCCAAAAGTTAAAAAATACAAATATGCATGAAAAAGGAAATTATCACCAATAACTCTAATAACATAAATAATCTCATTTAAACATTTGGAATAATGTTTTCCTGGAGAGATACAGATAAACTGCATTATTATTTAAACCCTATTTATAATCTAAATTTGATATGGGTATTTTTCCATGTTATTATATCTTTTTAAGGAATAATTTTAAATAGCAAAGTAGTTCTATAGTATGGAGTACTTTTGACAACATTGATATTTTTAAATCGTGGCCAATTTATAGCAAAATTTTTCATTTCCAAAAAATGTGCAATCCTTTGATTAGTAGTGAGGTTGAACTTTTTTTTTCAAGTGCTCACAGGCTTTTTTTAAAAAAATATTTATTTTGTCAGTTCTATATGCTATAAATATTTTCTCCCCAGGTTCTCATTTGCTTTATGGTAATACTCTTACACAGAAGTTTTCAATATTTTCCTTTATAATTTTTTCCATTGCATTTTTGATTAGCTTAAATGTTCATTTATGTATTTTGAAATTTATTTTATTTTATGTTTTTAATTTTCACATGTGGAATTTATTTGGTAAATGATGTGAGGTAACCAAGCATCCTTGCACATGAAGTTGAAATGGCATCTTTATCACATAATAAATTCTTATGTATGCATTTGAATTTAAAATTTGTGCTAGCGGAGTGATGAAAGCCGCAGTTCAATCTCAGAGCTTTTGTTCCTTTTGTATCTGTTTAGTTAAATGTGGCATTGATTTAAGGTGGTGCTTTTTTTTTTTTAACACTCCATAAAGTGCTGTTATTGAAGACTTACATTTCGATTTATATACACACATATTGCTATTTTCCCTCTTTGGATTTATATTTTCTTTTAAAGCAATGCAAGCTTTCTACAGAAAAAAAAAATTAAGTAAATAAAAATGTAAAGAGGCAACAAAAATTAGTTTAATCCCTCTTAATCTTAGTATTCAACAGCAACCACTGATAGCACTCTTGGCATAATTAATTCCAAGATTTTTTTTTTTTTTTCATTTCACCCCTTTGTAGGGGATACAAGAGATGTAAATAAAGGTTTCTAAATGGTTTTATAATGGTGACTTTTTTATTCTTCCCATAAAGCTTTAAATTGTTTCATAATAATGAAATTCTTTATTCTTTTAATGGAGCTTGAAATATATTTTTTAAAGGACCTAAATATATGAATTCCTACTCTGAAAACAGAAAATGAATGTGTTTTCTTACACATGAAATGAAAATTCTCTATTTCACCAGTGGGTGGCAATCTCAACATGTACCCAGCTGGGTGCTGTCATTGGATCCTGGTCATGCAAAGGGGAAAACTAACCTAAAATGTCTGACAAACGTAACTCCAGCTGCTGTTGTTGCCCTTTAGTTGTCGTGATTTAAAAAAGAAAATGAGAAACCTGCAGAAATAATCACAAGTGAGAACATTACACAACATGGAACAAAATTACCTTGGCTTAATGTGGGCTCAGTGAAAATAAAAGCTAAAATATTATTCCTCATGTGCTCCCAAAGAACACAGTGTTTTAAATATTTCCAAAAAGGACTAAGAGTTTACATCAAACAAACATCCTACAATTACATGAATTACAAGACAAAAAGTAATGGAGAATACCATTGTGATGGGAAATCAGCAAATTTGAGTTACTAGCAAAACATTCAAGCACACAGCTGAGCCACCATTAGAGTTAAAGTCAGGATGGTAGAAAGCTTAGAAGGCAGGAGAACCCACATGGGGATGGACTTGCAAGTAACAGCCTGAAACTGCACTCAACAAAAATGAACATAAAATCAAAGTAATTGGTTTTTTAAGTGCAAAATTCAATGATCCCAAACATCGGATCATGAAATAAAGCAGTTCTCGGTACTTCCACTGATAGTTTGACCAACATATTTAGATATTTAGTCTCCAAACCAAATATAGTATAAACATGACAATTTTTTTTATTTTGTAGAAAAACCACACTCTTTTTTGCACTAATAATTTAAAATAAACTATGAAGCACAATCACTTGAGAGAGAAAGAATCTTCAAGGTTTCAGGAAGTCTAAAATTGAGCGTAGGGTTAAGCTGCAAAGTTGTAGAGTTTGCCTTCAAACCAAGTACATGTTCTCAAAAAGATAAAGCTTTGAACCCACTCTGTCCAACCCAGTTCTCTCTTACTGACCATGAATCCAAGCCCCTTGGCTAACTACAGTTTGTTAGTTCCAATTTCCCACCTGTTTCTACTCCATTGTTTTAGAACCCACTGAGCCTATGGGAGAAGAGCATGGTGAGAGTTTGACTCCACATTCAGCAATGCTGAGGCACCCCAGCAAACTGGTTAGATGCTCCCTCAGCAAAGACCAAGAGCCTCTAGGGAGCACTATTTGGTGGGGGGGTGAGGGGTGGGAGGGGCACAAGGCAAGGACAATAAAGCTGACTTAAAAATAAAGTCATAGTAACTACAAGAGTAAGAGCTGGTTTTTTTTGTTTGTTTGTTTGTTTTTTGTTTTTTTTTAGAGAGCAAGAGAGAGCAGGGGAGGGGCAGAAAGAGAGAGAGAGAGAGAATCCCAAGCAGGCTTCACACTGTCAGCACAGAGCCTGATGTGGGGCTCGAACTCACGAACCATGAGATCGTGACCTGAGCCAAAATCAAGAGTTGGATGCTTAACCAACAGAGTCACTCAGACACCCCAAGAGTAAGAGCTTTTAAAGTGTGGTAACCCTTGATGGGAACTACCCCCAATCCTGCCTAAGGGATTTGAATTAAAAATTGACTACAAATAGAAATCAAAAAACTGCAAACCTCTCCAATAGCATCTAACACCAAAGAAACAGACATTCTCATCCCCTGCCTTATCCAGTCCTTTCAGCCATTTCTCATATAGTGTAAGGTTGCTAGACCCTCCTCTTCTTGCTTCTTGTTGCCAGAATCATTCTCAGAGTATCGATTCCCATAATTAAACCCAATATCCTAGCAATGAGGAATAAAGCAGGGCTTCTATAAACTGGACACTTTTTCTGCATTAATAGAACACGATATTCCTTTAGCTTTTTTAGTATTGACTTAGAGCTTTGAATAAATATTTACCAGAGGTCAGTTTAATGCGCAGAGCACTAAAATAGGCAATCTGCTATCTTAAACACTATGTGAGCCATATTCAGCCCTCCAATAGGGATTAAAGTCACCTCAATAGATGGTGATAGATGAATTAATGCATGATCAAGTGCCAAAATGAGCACTGCAGATTCCAAGGGCTTTAGTAGTTCAGAGTCAAGGAGTAGTTACGGCAGACAGGACTTAACAGCTAACATTCATTGAGTGTTTATTTGGTGCCAGGCTCTGTCCCGTGTTCTCTCAATAGCATGATCTCATTTAATCCTCACATCAACCCTGTGAGTTAGATACTATTATTATCTCCATTTCACAAGCAAGGAAACAGCCTTAGAGATGTTAAATAATTGATCCAAAAGTACACACTCATAATTGGGAAGATCTGGTTCTTGAACCTAGACAGCCTAACTCCATTCTGCTCTGCATTCTCCCTACACAGCTGTGGTGCCATCAGTTTCTCAGTCATGCCCGAAAAATCAGAGGTGTCTCATTTAGCTTAGTTCATGGTGGCTGCTTTCTGATCTTCAGGGACTGACACTTCTAGGCTCCCTTTTTTATGTGAAACCAGGCAAACTGGACCTAATGAAACAGTCTGAAGCTTTGTCACATCCGAGTCCACTGCATTCATGAGGATCCAGCCCACGTTGGCAGGTTAGGGCTCTGTGAAAATGAGCAGCAGAAACATCAAAATAACCCATAATGGAAGATTTATGAAAGGAGCTAATATTATGATCTATTTTTGATTTGGGGATAGTAACATAGATAACTCAAAACTATGTACATCTTTTTCACTCAAATAACAAGCATGACAGAATGCATAATGTGTGCACAGTGCTGCAATAGATACTATGGGTATTCACTGCAGGGCTTGGGGAGATGATTATGGATCTTTAGAAGCATATATACTTCTTAAGTTTTTTTCATTGGGACTTAAGTTTTTAATTCTAAGCACACAAGGCTATCATGACAGAGGTGAGTATGGAAAGTACTACATAATAACACCAAAGGGAAATACACTAAAAAGGAAAAAAGCCTCGCTCCAAAATTCATTGAGAATGTTTATATTAATTGAAAGCCAATAACTCTAGACCTATTATGATCATATTCACAGACTCAGGAGGACAGTGATGTGAATAATGATAAAGTAGAAAGAATTCCTTCCACGATGATAAAATATTTGGTCTCTTTATACTGTTCTGAGGGGAGGGAGCAAAAAAAAATTTGTCAAGAAACATATGAATAGTCCCTATTAGACTAATGAAAAGTGAAAAGTGATTTTATGTTCTTTGTTAAACAACTTAAACATTTACCTAGGCAAGTACTATATTTCAGGAGCCAAATTCTGCCTCAAAGGGAACCAGCTGGCCATGAAATATAATCTGTAGTAGGATGGAGGATAAACAAAGTTTAGTTCTTCGTGCAGAACATGCAATGAAGATGGAAAGCACATTGCCCTGGGATTTGTCTGGAGCAGGTGTCAGCAGCCTCTGTGAGGCGGCTGCCAAGTCTCTATTTATTCACTCTCTCACGAACTGGAAGAGGGAAGAATTCTAGTATCTTTAGGTCACTCACACACACACACAACATGCCCAGAAGTGGATGCACTTTGATGCAGTTAGGTTAAATCTATAGAAGAAACACTATGAAAAACACCTGGTCTGTGTCTGCTGCTCCACTGAAAATGTGGGAATAGGGTATCCACCCCCCCAACCCCTCTTCAAAGAACCTCTCTTCCCACCATTCCAGTTAAAGCTCCTAGAGCTTCTTTAGAGTCCTCAAGAATTTCCTTTTATAACACAAATACCCTTAAGACAGACTACATCTCACATCTATTAGTGCAAAGCCTTAGTGAAGCTGAAAGACTGATAACACTCAAGCATAGTTATGATCTTATGATTCAAGAAGAGAACATTTCAGTTCCATATGTTTATCTGGTCCCATTGGTGTGGGCGTGAGGGGCAGAGTGACAGGGAAAGGCCAAGGGTATTGTTGATTACAAAAGGGAATAGTTGCTTATTTTCTTGCTGTACTGCTTATCTGTGTTAAGATCTCAGAGGAAGGTGTAGTAGATCAGCTTTGAGGCTAGAATACCACATTACAATCATATTTTACATATATTTATGCTACTGAATGGGTCGGTAAACAACAATAATTGAGTTGTGACCAGAAGCAGCATACTGCATTTGGGATTTATGAGAACAGCAAACAATATAGTGTGGTTTACCCCTAGTTTGCCAGGAAACAGAATTTTTGCTACTATTTACCTACTTACCAGAGACAACAGGAGCAATGGAATTAGTTTTCTAGGGCATCATGTTAAATAATAAGAGTCTTAAGTGCACTTGGATCAATTAAGGAAACATTTCCTTTTTCTGTTTTATTCCTATATATTTCTTTTCTTTTCTTTCTTTTTTTTTTTAGATTGATCTTAAATAGTCTTTAATCTACCTATAAGAAGAGGAATGTTATGTAAGATTGATGATAGAGAACTAATTAGAGACCTTGAAAAATGTTCATAATTTGATAAAATTCTGTTATCAAATAGGAAATGATAGCCACCTTCAGAATCTACAATTAGAAGCTTTTATCCTATTCTCTCTGGCTTCCATATCCACCCATATATCTAAGATATTTTGGTACTGGTCTTGACCACCTGATCTTCATCTCCTACTTCTTTGAGTAAATTGCACAGTTTCCTTGGCAAAGTAGTTACACACCTCTTAACAATCAATCGGTATATTTTGGGTAGCATACCACCATCCTGGCCCCTGGCCAATTAGAACAACAGATCCCCCAGGAGATTGGATGGGGATCACATTACCCAAGTTGGTCCCATTACAATGGTTCCCAGGATTTGTGTGGAAACCACCAGAGAAGACACTGTCTCCCTTTTCCTATGGACTTGAATGTTAGAAAAGTTAGGTCTAGAGCTACCCAGATAATAAAGCCAGCCCAGGAGATAGAAGAATGCAGAGAAATGTCAAAACTAAGCTCTGATATCATTTGAGTCCTGCATCAAACCCCTAGATTCTCTGTTACATGAGCCAATATGTTCTGTTTCTGAAGCTATTTGGAGTTAACCCTCCTTTCTCACACAATCAGAAGACACCTCTCTGAAAGAACAATTTGGTTGCTTCTTCTTACCCAATGAATATTATGTCCTTTTTGTTTCTATTCTCTAATTCAGCATATTAGATATTTAACAAAAATACCATATTTCCTGGACTAAAGCATATTTTTTCACACTTTATGTCCAAAGAAACTTTGAGGAGTAAGTTGTGATATAGCTGGCATTGACTACACATTGACAAAACTTACCTAAGTAAAAGAAGAGCCTTGCTTCAAGTTGTGATCTGTTTTTGCACTGGGGTCACACATTATACAGCTGCACATTGACTTAAATTCAGATTCCAAATTTTCATTTAGAATGTTTTCAAAATTACTGCATTATGAAACAGCACTGAAATGAAACATTGTGATAGCAGAAGAAAAGATTACCTGGCAGAAGTCGGGCAATGCAATTAAAGGCAACAAAAATTGCCAAACTGTTTAATAAATCATCAAACTTTCAAGGCCAGGAGAGATTGGGGCACATGATACATGCTTATAGAGAGCCACAGTCAGTTCCCCAATAGCTATCTTTCAAAAATCTTTGGCTGACTTTCAAGAGAGGTTATTTAACTTGTAGAAATTCTTAATTCAATTAAAGATAAGAAGAAAGTATGAGTTTAATCAAATAGGCAATGCTTACACAATCCCAGTCTTTTCCCATGTTATAGTATCAATGTATCAATCCTAAACATGTTAAAGAAGTTAGTCTCCTAGAAAGTGTGTTTTCCACAGGGTGCTACATATGACTGCCCATAGATAAGAATGATCCAGAAGAGCCTTTAGACTTCAAATATATAGATTCAATCTTTATGAAGCCAAAGATATAAAATGCCATTGTTTACTTAAATTTATTAACATACAGGTACTATTTTATTAACAGATTCTGGTTCTAAGATATAGACTTACATGCCGATATCTCTACTTCACGCATAAAACCAGAGAATAGCAAAAAGAAGGAAGGAAAGAACAAAGGGAAATGGAGGGAAGGAAGAAAGGGAGGGAGGGAAATGGGAGGGAGGGAGGAAGGAAAGCAAGGAAGGAAGGAAGGAAGGGGGGAAGGAAGAAAAATCTTAATGAGAAAGGAAACTCTTGGTGGATGTAAATCTATGAGATGTCATTGAAAGAAAGACTGACAGCCATAAGTTTAAGAGGCATTCAGGAATCCACTGTGTGGGAAGGCATCATAATTGGAAGTCATTATAGGCAAAAATTCTTTGGGCCCTTTGTATCTGGAGCATGTCATAGTTACTGTGCTAAGCAGTTAAGACAGTCATCCTGAAAGAAAATACTGTCCTTGCTATAGCCACATTATGTTGTATCAGGAGAACTACATCATTCCCATTGAGAGTCAATTTGGATACCATTGGGAGACTGCCACAGCCTAGCATACGTGCAGGAGAATTCTGTCATGGAAGATAAATGTCTAAATAAAATGTATTTATCCCATAGCAACACCATGAAAGATTGCTAACAAACTCAGCCCCTCAGCTCACAAGAAAAATCTTATGCCTGAGGAATGAGTTAATAGAGACGTCTCTAAAGAATATTTCATACTGTAGGAGAAATAAAGCACATAATTTAATCAAATACCTTAAAAGCAAGAACAAGTAGTTATGAAACAAGAATAATAGCAATAAAAAATCAGTTAAAGGTTTTTTTTAATATATTAAATTTATTGCCAAATTGGTTTCCATACAACACCCAGTGCTCATCCCAAAAGATGCCCTCTTCAATACCCATCACCTACCCTCCCCTCCCTCCCACCCCCATCAACCCTCAGTTTGTTCTCAGTAGTTAAAGGTTTTTAAAATGAAAATATACTCATTAAAATATACAACTTAATGAATAGACTAACACTGGATCTACTGCAGAGTAAATTGGTAAACTGTAATATGTCACTGAGGACTTCTTCTAGAACATAAAACAAAGACAATGGGATGTAAACTGTGAAGGAAATTTTGAGAGACATGGCAGATAGATTCAGAAGTTCTAATGCCTGACTTAAAGAATTTCCATAAAAGGAGAGAAAAGACAAACAGGAATAGCAACGTTTGGAGAAATAGAGGCAAAGAATTTATTTCTAAGAACTAAGTGATGAGATTCCTTTGTCAAAAAAGTTCACCAAGCATTAGCAGAAAAATAATTCAGTAAGAAAAAAATCCAAGTCTAGAAACTTTGGAGTAAAATTTCAGGCCATGAAAGATAGGACGTAAACCCTTCTATTTCTCCTCTTTTTCCTCTACCTAATTGGTTTCCTTTTTCTTCGACTTCTCTTTCTTTGGAGGTGGTAGCCTGGTCAAAGGGACAGGAAGTAGTGAAGGGCCTGTTGCTGAAGAGGTAATAGACCAAGGGACCAGCAACGTATGCACGGAGGGGGCAGTGGAAACAGGGGTCAAGTACCCATAAGGACAGGGAAAGGGGAACGATGAAGTGATGATGGTGAAGCTAAAGGCCAAAGATATGGCTCCTGTGGTCAGGAGATTAGCTACATACAGGAGGGTTGAGGGGAAGAGGTGAGTCACAAAAATGAAAAAGAGGAAAGCTAGAAAGAGGCCTGAGCTGTTAAACTGGAATTGGAGGTATCAGTATGAACTCATTTGTTTTAATATTTATATGGGTAGATACATAAACAAACATAGATATGCATGTATCATAATATATGTGTGTACATGTTTATATGCCACAGATATATTTTCTACCTTCTACTGAGAGGGTCTAGAAGCAATGACACTCTAGTAACTAACAATGAACATAAGTGAGTTCCCAAATCAAGCCAATTCAAATAAGTATCAACAATATCTGGATAACATAACATTTGCTAATATATACAAATATTTAATGTGTATCTATGTATATACTTGCATGTATACACATATACATACACACCAGAGTATGCATATATAGGTATGTGGGAGGGGTATATAAGTATAAGTAAGTATATATAAGTACATATATTCTAATATAAGTAAATTTACAATAAATAACCAAGTTCAACAAAGGAAGGTTCAACAAAATACAAAAAGAAAAAGAAAACCCTGGTATTATGCACACCATGTTCACTGCCCACATACAATGAAATCAGATATATAAACTAAGATAGCATAAAACAAAGTAAAAACACATAAAATAATAGCAAGTGAAACATTTATTTTTCTGGTTCTCAAAACTATCATTAAATGAATAGAGCATTTCATAATTGATGGTATCTTAAATTTGAGGAAATATGAGTCCAAATCTCTTATTCAAATTGCAAAATCCAGGAAGCTCCGAAAATCTAAAGCAATTTTATATTCATTTGGTAGCAAAATATAATCTGATCTGAAATCATTTAGTAGCAAAAGCTGATGTGAATTGACAAGAGGCTATTTAAAGACTTTATTCTACAGAGTATGATATTCTAGAGTATGTATATTCATATGTTGGTAGCAAAAAAATTAACATTTTTGAGTAAGCAGTGCTGACCCAGGCCCCTCTGGGAGAAATTACATAATAAATTCACATATAGTGTATGAATTTACGGTACCATTGTAAAATCTAAAAGTTTTTGAACTCTGAAACACACATCAGGCCTCAGGTGGTTTCTATTGGAATTGTAGACAAGTACAGTCTTTCTTCTGCATTCTGAACCTAAGAAAAAAGGGTAACAAGAGAAGCTGTTCAGCTCAAATATCTATTTTTCCACCTTCTATAGCTACCCAACTAAGTATTTTTCTGTGGCAAGACCACAATTTTATGGCTATTATAATATGCAAACTTAAATTGTTTAATTTTTTCTTTGTTTTCTTTCATGCAGAGAATGATGGAATGCAAACATTTCCCTCGCTTAGAGGCAGGGTTTCAATATCAAGAAAAAGAACTAATATTTTGGTTCTTAATGATTCAATCTCTAAGAGTAATGAGCCATCAAAGTTTATCGTGAGGGAAAAAAAAAAAAAACAGGAGAACTAAATTTGAGGAAAGGGAAAATGCCTGGAAGGGAAGCCTGAATAGAGAGGAAATGGGTTTTCCACCACCTTCCCCCCATCCCTGGCTAAAAGAAAGTTGGAAAGAGGTGAGTAAATGAAAGGGAGTACCAAAAGGAGGCCCAGGTGCCTCACAGCCCAAGAGAGAGCTTGCTGCCTGGGAAGAAACAAGTGGGTAGATCTAATTAAGGACTAATGCCAAGAGCACTATTCCAGTACCCAGAAAAGAATGGAAGGTGGGAGGCACCTGGGTGGCTCAGTTGGTTAAGCAGCTGACTTCAGCTCAGGTCATGATCTCACAGTTTGTGAGTTCAAGCCCCACATCAGGCTCTGTGCCGGCAGCCTAGAGCCTGGGGTCTGCCTCTGATTCTGTGTCTCCCTCTCTCTCTCTCTGCCCCTCCCCTGCTTGCTCTCTGTCTCTCTCTCTCAAAAATAATAAACATTAAAAAAAAATTAACAACAAAAAAGAATGGAAGGTGGGTAAGCAGGAACCCTGACTTGAGTGAGAATATCACTACTCTAGCTGATCCTCTCTTTAGCAATGATAAAGGACTTAATTAGAACCCATGCTTCACCTCTTCACTTACTGATTGTAAACAGGAATGTTGTCTTCTGGGTTACAGGCTTTTTTTTTTTTTTTTTTTTTTTTTTTTTTTTACCAATCCCTTACTGAATAACCTATTGAGGAAATCTCCTTCCTGATTGATTATGATACTTCAGGACTTCTCTAAGCCCAAGATAGAGATAAAATACTAGACAACTAGTGTAGTCGTAACAATAGGGAAATTACCCCTTGCATTTCTGCTAAAGGGGAAGGGGTACAGAAATAAACAAGACTTTATTTTATAAGTAGCCTAAGAGACTATCCTAGATCTGAAGATTTGCAAACATATAATAACTTGTGCTTCTAGATATTTTAACATCCCTTTATTGATAGTTGTTTTCAGAAAAGTGGGCAGTTTTAGTTACTGAATCAATCTACAGATTTTGAAATAAAAAGTACAGGAAATCATATGAAAAATAATTGCAGGGACAACTGGGTGGCTCAGTTGGTTAAGCATCTAACTCTTGATTTCAGCTCAGGTCATAATCTCTTGGTTCACGGGATCAAGCCCTATGTTGGGATCTGCATGGACAGCATGGAGCCTGCTTAGGATTCTCTCTCTCTCTCTCTCTCTCTCTCTCTCTCTCTCCCTCTCTCTGTCTCTCTGCCCCTGCCCTGCTTGCGCTCTTTACCAAATAAATAAATGAATAAATAAACTTAAAAAAACTATAATGAGATATCACATCATACCTATCTGAATAGCTAAAATCAAAACCATAAGAAACAACTGTTGGTAAGGATGTGGGGAAAAAAGGAATCCTCTTGACTGTTGGTGGGAATGCAAACTGGTGTGACCACTGTGCAAAACAGTATGGAGTTTCCTCAAACATTTAAAAATAGAACTATCTTATGATCCAGTAATTGCACTACTGGGTATTTACCCCCAAAATACAAGAACACTAATTCAAAGGGATACATACACCCCTATATTTATAGCAGTATTATTTGCAATAGCCAAATTATGGAAGCACCCAAGTGTCCACTGACATATGACCAGAAAAGAAGAGGTAGAATATTATTCAGACATAAAAAAAAGAATGAGATCTTGCCATTTGCAATGACATGGATGGAGCTAGAGAGTATAATGCTAAGTGAAATAAGTCAGAGAAAGACAAATACCATATAATTTCAGTCATGTGAAATTTAAGAAATAAAACAAACAAGAAAAGGCAAAAGAGAGAGAGAGAGAGAGAAAAACAGACTTAACTATAGAGAACAAACTGATAGTTACCAGTGGGGAGGTGGGAGGGAGAATGGGTGAAATAGGTGATGGTGATCAAGAAATGCATCATCATGAACACAGGGTGATGTATGGAATTGCTGACTCACTATTTTGTACCCCCAAAACTAATATAACACTGTATACTATATACTATACTGGAACTAAAACAAAAAAATAGAAAATTAATAAAGAGTTTCCATAAATGAACAAGCTCAAGGAAGCATTATGTTAGAGGATAATTTTCCAAAGAAGACAAAATCATGACTATCATACAAATACAAAATTAACATATATCAAAGGTGTTCTTTAACCCATTAATTAAATGAGAGACCCATTACAATAGGTTCAAAAAGAGACCTCAAGGGAGACACATTCATGAATCTGTAATATTGACATGAATTTGCAAGACTGCCTTTTCCATAGGAGGAAAAATATTTTCCCTCTATGATATAAAACTTCTGTGTATGTTTACAGACAAGAATTATTTGCAGTGTTACCCATTTTGTACAACTTAACTTTACTCTGTACAAAGTTGTAAAACAGCTTAGTTAGAGACAAGGTTGCATGTTCCTATAGGTTCAGATAGGAATCTCCAAAGGCTCTGAATATATAGACAGTAGTCTTCTCTGCTTATTCCAAAGTCTTAAATTTCCCCTTATAAATATTAGTTGAATATAATTTTTAAACTATCACAGCTATTTCTGCAATTCTATAAGTCAAGCTGAAGATTCTGTTTTAAAGGAAATGTTCATCATTCATGTAGATTATAATAAAATGTCAAGGCTTTTGATAATTGTCAGAGTATCAATGACAGTGAGTAGGCAGAAATGATTAGTTCCTGTTCTGATACTTACTAGATACACTTACAGTTTGTAAAAACTTAGGCAAGGATAAAGGGAGAGAAAAATATTTTGTCAATCATTACTTTAAAAATAATGTTCAGTAGAAGAAACATCTTGATAGTCATCAACAGCAATGTCAATAAATGTTTTTATATGTGCTGTAATATTTCTGGGTAAAACGGAGATCAATAGAAGGATTTTGTTAATTCTCAAGAAAGGTTATTGAGAGAAAATGTAGCAAGTAGTTCAAACTTTATTGGAAACATTATAAAGAGACCTGGTTCATCCAAATTGTAATTCCTGAAATACTTGTAACATCCTAAGACAAACAAAAATATAGCGAATTTAATGCTAATGGTTACCAACATACTAACTGTAGATCAACACAGTGATATAATGTTTTTCTTGAATATATTGCACATCACATATGCTGAAGTCCCTTATGTATAGCAGAAAGAAAACCAGCCTGCTTTTACAATTTTAAATTATCATATCTTTGTATAAATGTTCTAGCATTCAAGTTCATGAGGACTCTCTTTGGGATTTATTTGGTGCCAAGTCTTTTGGTCACAAATAAAACCCTAAATTAAAACACCAGGAAAATATCTTTCTTAAAAATATGACTTACTGACATGAAAGATTTATATTGCAGCAAAATATAGGAATTTCCTTATATATTTTTCCAAAGAAAGTTGGGGAAACTCTACTTTCAGCTAATACACAGAAGCATACATCAGAATAGTCCTCTTGCCAAAATCAACTATCAAACGCATGAAACATTAGTTTGGCAACATCAGAGAGTCCTGAGGGCAGGGAGGACTTGAGAAGCAGAGTCCTGCAGAGAAGGTAAGCACACTGAGGTGAGCCTTTGTGCTGATTTCCCCTCAAGGCATCTGCAGATCTGTAGCAGAAACTGAAGCTAAACAGACAGACAAACCTGGTAGCTGTGCTCTGAGAGCCACAAGGACAGAATTTGTACTTGAGGGCAGCCAGTGTGGTTAAGACTTGAGAAAGAAGAGGAAATACATAAAAGTGAGCTTGAAATTCTGCTTGCAGTTTCCCTGAAAAGAGTTCACCATCTCCAAAACGGCACATACACAGAGCAAGACACCCAGAAACCTAGCCAAAAGAACAGTTTGCTAAAGAGCTAGGCAAAAATTTTAGTAGTACGGTAGTGCTGGGACGTGTGCTGAGTTTACAACTCAGGGATCACGAAAGTAAAGGAGGTGTAGGAAATAACCCCATGGTTGCACTTGAGAGCATAGAGAGGCCATACCCTAGAAATAAGAGCTATGTCCTAGGAATGAAGGCGAATTAGAACTAGACCAGTCCCATCAGAGTAGAGAATCCACTCTCAACCAGATTAAGGTGATCTTCTGTATATCTATCTTCCCATCAAAATGAAATTAAATTAATTATCTTTGGGGAAAGACATCATCATCCAAGACCTCTATGTTTTTCTGTTGTTGTTGTTCAAGACGTCCAATTCTGATCACATATTAATAGAGAAAAGAAATTGGAACATATAACAAAAAAAAAAAAAAAAGGAAACATTTGAGAACAGAAATAGAACTAAAGAGGGGCACCTGGGTGGCTTAGTCGGTTAAGCATTCGACTTCGGCTCAAGTCATGATCTCAGTTTGTGAGTTCGATCCCCATGTCAGGCTCTGTGCTGACAGCTCAGAGCCTGAAGCCTACTTCAGATTTTGTGTCTCCCTCTCTTCTGCCCCCCTGCATGCGCTCTCTCTCTCTCTCTCTCTCTCTCTCTCTCTCTCCCTCTCTCGCTCTCTCTCAAAAATAAGTAAATATTTAAAAAAAGAAAAAAGAAATAGAACTAAAGATGACCCAGATATTGGAATTATCATTAGAAACTTTAAAATAACAATATTTAACAGCTACAAGCTTAGGAATGAAACTGGGCCACTTTCTTATACCATACACAAAAATAATGGATTAAAGATCTAAATGTGAGACCTGAAACCATAAGACTCCTAGAAGAATATATGGGCAATAATTTCTTTGATGTTGGTTGTAGAAACATTTTTCTAGAATGTCTCCTTGGGCAATGCAAACAAAAGCAAAATTAAACTATTGGGACTACACAAAAATAAAAAGGTTTTGTAGGGGCGCCTAGATGGCTCAGTTGGTTAGGCATCTGACTTTGGATCAGGTCATGATCTCGCCATCTGTGAGTTCGGGCCCCACGTCGGGCTCCGTGCTGACAGCTCAGAGCTTGGAGCCTGCTTGAGATTCTGTGTGTCCCTCTCTCTCTGCCCCTCCCCTGTTCACTCTCTGTCTCTGAAAAATAAATAAACCTTAAAAAAATTTTTTTTAATATACGAAACTAATACATATTACAACAGCACAAAAGGGGAGAGTTAATGAAATCAGAATGTTTGTAATATCCTTTCATTGTCCAGAAAGCAGTAAAAGACTAATATAAGGAAGAGGATACTTAATGTAGATGGTAATAATTCAAGGACGTATGTTGTAATCTCTACATTAACCACAAAAGAATATTTTAAAATGCTTTACTATCAACCTAACAGAAGTAGAAGAAGAAGAATAAAATATACTTATTAATCAAATAAAGTTAGGGAAGAAGGAAAAGGAGGACCCAAAGGCAAGAAGAATTAAAATCAAGCCTAATATAGTAAATTTAAACACAAATATAATGGTCAATATATTAAATATAAAATGACTACATACTACATTTAAAGGACAAAATTGTTCAAGATAGATTTTATTTTTTTTTAAATGTTTATTTACTTTTGAGAGAGAGACAGAGCATGAAGGGGGAGTGGTAGAGAGAGAGGGAGACACAGAATCTGAAGCAGGCTCCCAGCTCTGAACTGTCAGCACAGAGCCCAATGGGGGGCTTGAACTCACAAACCATGAGATCATGAACTGAGCCAAAGTCAAACGCTTAACCAACTGAGCCACCCAGGCACCCCACAAATAGATTTTAAAAATCTGTATACTGCTTACAAGACAATCACCTTGAATGTAAGAAAACAAAAATTGGAAGCAATATATGGAAAAAGAGGTAATATACAAACACTAACCAAAAGAGAAGTGTAACTTACTAAGATCCAATAAAGTAAACTTTAAGGCAAAAAGTAATAACTAGAAATAGAGACATAGAAATGTAATTTTTAAATAGTCAATTCAAAAGCATACTATAATACAGGCATTCCTTGTTCTATTGTACTTTGCTTAACTAAGCTTCGAAAAACCCTTCAGGTGATATCTTTTGGAATTCGGAACATCTTAGATTTTAAAAAGTTGCAGATAGTATCTTATGCAACAACCCTGGAGTGGGGGGGTGTCTAGCTTATAATGAAACATATTTAATAGTTCTTTAATCTTACATATGAATATTCACACAAAGTGGGATAAATAAAATCTATAAATTGCCACAGATCAGTTCACGTCAGATCGTAACCACTTAGCAAGTTTTCTATAATATGTGCCATTTCCCTTCAGCTTTTCAATTTTAGAATCACAAATAAGGAATTGTAGACCTGTGAGAGCAAACATTCA
The DNA here is from genome assembly GCF_014898765.1 of Herpailurus yagouaroundi. NCBI lineage: Eukaryota > Metazoa > Chordata > Mammalia > Carnivora > Felidae > Herpailurus > Herpailurus yagouaroundi. The sequence goes on along the minus strand of NW_024412391.1, from coordinate 63,106,614 downwards.
AATTATATTTATCTTGAGCCAGGCATATTCTAAATGCCTTACATATAAAAATATCTTATCCCAACAAGCATTCATTTTACAAATGAGGAAACTGAGGCACAAAGAGGTTAAGTAATTTACCCAAAGTTTCATGTCTAAGATGCATAATCAGGATTCTGTTCCAGAACTTATTCCTTAATCACCTTGTGATGCTGGCTCTCTGAAATCTAATTTAAGTCCTAATTACCTATAAAGCAACACATTTAAGGTCATTCGAAATAATAATTTCTAAATTCAGCTGGATATCAGTCAGTTTCTGGCCAAAGGAACCATTAGGACTGTGGAAAAACTCCCCTGCTCTGTACACACTCTTGCACTATGAACAGAAATAGAAAACCTTATTCAAAGTACCAATATGTACAATATCCACCAACATGTACCAATAACCACATTTTTTTTTCTCTGCCATGCTGGCAGTGAAAGAAATAGCAGGGAGTGAGAAATTGGTGGGGGAGGCAGGCAGAAGGGAAAATAACATGTGAAAATCAATAGGATCCCAAGTGGGTAGCCCTTCGTCATTCCCACGTGTTCATCCTTCTCTTGAGAGAACAAGGCAGCAAGAGCAAGTTGTCTGGGCTTGGCTAGAAGTCACATTGCATTGGCTCTCCTAGATCTCCTCTTGAAGAATTATATAAAAGTCACATTAGAATGCTGGTTATTGATTTAGAACATTTCTCACCTCTGATTCACTCAATGTAGTAGATACAGCTTGAAAAGCTTTACCAGAATTTTCTGTAACTTAAATTCAACTGCAAAAATACAATGGTTTCTTTGAGGTCTCTACAGTAACTATAGTACAGTATTAGCTTTTCTTTCAAAATCAAATGACCAGCATTTTCCAAATTAGATTTCTTTATAGATATATAGTAACCATACTCTGTCCAAATATCTTCTGTTTAGGTGATTGGCTCTGCAGTCTAGGGCACAACTTTTGAAAAAGTGTTTTTTTAACGAGATTTTTTTTTTCATTGTTAGTCAAAGAAACAAGGTACTCATTGTGTCCCTTGCCATCCTGGATATAGTCAAATCTAGGCTGTGTCTGTAGGTTGAAAATCATTTTAATTATATGTCTATATTCCTGTTGGAAAACAATCTGCCTTATTTTATACTCTTGTTTTCCTATTCCCATTTCATGCCTTGGGGCCCCAGGTAATCACAGTGTTGGCTCTTACATTTGAAAAACAAGTTTAGTGAGATTAGATTTGATTCTCCTTGGTGAAAATGTTGGTTCACTATAATATTGTATTTATGGTATTCAGGGCACATGCAGAAAGTAAAGAAGTCCGAGAATCAAAGGATCCAAGAAGTTACTTAATTCTGGAAAAATGAAAAAGCTAAATTAGCTGGACCCATCTTGAAAAATCCAAAAAAACAAATAAGAACATAACATTTATTGTTATATTCATTTATTGAATCACTTCCAAACCCCAGCCTTGGATGCCATCAAATATTAAAAAAATAAAATAAAATAAAACATAAGATCAAATGGGCAAAAGTGGAAAAGGACAAAGGTGTATAGATGAAAGTTCCAAATAACTTAGTAGTGCCTATTATCTCTCTCCCCAAGGGCAGAAGGGCCATTACTGCCACTGTGGGACAGTGACATATTCTCCTCATTGCTGAATTGAACCAATCTCCTCTCTTATGGGTGATCACAGCAAGGGTAAGTACACTAAGTGAATCAGGAAAAGAGATTGCTGGGGGGGATGTCTGCAGACAAGGCATGAAAGAGCTTTTCTCTGGGTTTTACCAGGGCAATCACATTATAGGAAGAGAAACTTTCAATCAACTAGGAAGAAAAGGTTATTATCCCTGAAGTCCTTTTTTTCACCTGGTCACAATTAAACATCATGGGTTAAGAAGAAAGAAACTGTCATTTGAACAGCACAGTGGTCTAGGCACTTGATGGACACTTTGTTCATGTGGTCTCACTTGTGACTAAATGTCTTCCTCCCTCATCACACCCATGGGGCTACAGCAGAGAAGCTGGGCAACTTGTCCACCCTCCATCAGCAAGTGATAATTTGGAATTCAAACACAGGTCTGTATGACTTAAAAGCTTGAGCTCTTTATACCACATTTGGAAAACTTTGCCTCCCAACAAACAGGTTCCCTCCTTGCTCTTCCTCTTCTCCAGAAATATACTAACTCATTCCCTTCTCTTCTCCCTTACCGGAGGCAGGAATTCTTCAAACTGGAACATCCTTGCTTCCTCTCAGACACTCCTCTTTAATCAACTGTTTTGCCTAGAACATCTTCAAGGAATCCCATCTACAAAAACACTTCGCACTGGGAACTAGCAAAGCCAGGACAAAAGGACAAAATCCTTTTGAAATGGAGGGAAGAGACGTTGTTTTTGTTAGTCATACAAATGAATCTTGGGCATTTGGGTTTAGGTCTTGGACTTAGATCCGCTACTCCAAATGGTACGAGTGTGGCCAAGTATGGGAGGTGATCTAGAATGCCTAGATTACAGGCCTCCTCAGTGTATGCAGGGCCACAAGGATGTCTGCTTCTGGGGGGTGGAAATGTGGAACACCCTCGAGTTCTTCACTTTCTTTGCTTGCCTTCACACCAGCCTCTGCTGAACAGGTAAGGGAAAATTAAAGTGAGGGTGGAGTATGCATATTAAATATGACCTTTCTAACAGTCAGAGGCCCATCAGACACAACCCCCAGCAGAGTTTAATTTCGCCTACCATAGTTTGCACAACCTCCTTTCTGCTACCAAGGTATGTGGGAGCCTGGACTCCAAGAAAAATCACACACACAGTACTTGTGGATATTTCATCCAGGTTGTAAAGAGGCATGATATAGTATTCTCACCACATAACACTTCTTTAGAGACAGGAATGTGTCAGAATTTGGTGTCTCTCTCCTGGTCGACAATTGGAAAATCCTTCCTGGCTCGCTTTGGCAGCGGGTAATAGCCAACTTACTGCTTCAGAGATTGAGTATTACTCAACTTTATTTTTTTTTAATTTCTTTAATGTTTTTATTTATTTTTGAGAGTGACAGAGAGAAACAGAGTGAGCGGGGGAGAGGCAGAGAGAGAGAGGGAGACACAGAATCCAAAGCAGGCTCCAGGCTCTGAGCTATCAGCACAAAGCCTGGACATCGGGCTTAAACCCATGAGCCGTGAGGTCATGACCTGAGTCAAAGTTGGACACTCAACTGACTGAGCCACCCAGGCGCCCTGGTATTACTCAACTTTATTAAACTCTCAGCCTTCTGAGAATACTTGTGACTTCTATGTGCTACCAATATGCACATTTAAAAAAAAAATTTTTTTTTAACATTTATTCATTTTTGAAAGGCAAAGTGAGACAGAGCATGAACGGGGGAGGGGCAGAGAGAGAGGGAGACACAGAAACAGAAGCAGGCTCCAGGCTCCGGGCTATCAGCACAGAGCCCGACGCGGGGCTCGAACTCACGGACCGCGAGATCATGACTTGAGCCGAAGTCGGCCACTTAACTGACTGAGCCACCCAGGGGCCTCCAATATGCACATTTTAAAAAACTGGGCCTATAATCTTAATTTATGCTTTATAAATGACACCCTGTTAGAGTAAAAGTTAAAAATAGAATTCTCCTGAACTCAGTACATGAAGGATTAAAGTTTTCCCTAAGGCTGGGAAATGAGGGAAGATGGCCCTGAAGTGGTTAAGTTTAGCCTGTAATGACTAATGACAAAAGATATGAAAGAGAAAAGAAAAGTTGACTGTGTCCTGAATGTATTAACAGTTAAAGAATGTTTATTTAACCATTCCCTTTGTTCTGATTTCATAGTCATCAAGTGAATTTCAGGCTATAATTTGACATCTCACATTCAATTATCAACAGAAATAGAATGGACTGGTCATAGACTATAGTTCTCTGGTTAGTGTGACAACTACATTTCCTATTAAAAATTAATAAACTGGCACTCAATTTTAGATATCAACCTGTGAGCTTGGTTTCCATCAAAGTGTCACTGAGAAATGCATCCGTTCTCGTTGAGTTGACTAAAACTTCAAGCCTAGGGCTTCAAGCCTAGACAAGTTCAGGGCCAGATCATTTACTGTGATAAATTCACCAAAATAAAGCCTTCTCACAGGGTTCTGTAAGGTGTCTAGAAAGCCAGCTGCTGGCTCGGCCCCGACAACACACCTCTTGCAGACTGGGTCTGTCTTCACATTTCCGTGCCCTAACGTTAACCATAGCAGCCCATTAATTGCTGGCATCCTAGTCAGCCTTATGTGCAGGAATTTGCCACAAACAGAACACTTTCTTCACAATTAATTGGGGGGAAAATACACTTTGGTGGTTGTCTCATCCCACTGGTGTCAATTGTCGATTGTCACTTTGAGGAAGAAAAACGAAATTAAAGAAGAGAAAGTCAATAATCATTGCCCTCCTCTCACCGCCAAAACACCAAGCTAATGCACAAAAGATAACACTTAAAAAATATTCCAGACTTACAGGCTTTTTCCAATTTACTATACATGTTTACTTTCACCGGTTTTGATAAGGAAATACAAGATTTTTTTCCTGTGCAATTTTTCTCTGTCTTGAACATCTGAAAGCAGACAGATTTGCAAATCCATCATCAAGGTAGGATACTGTAAATATATTTTATTCATGTTTACCCATGTTATCTAGAGAGTTGTTTGCTTTCCTACTGCTTCTGGGGGGAAGTGAGAGTTCTACTTCATGGGACTACCCCAAACAACAGTAATGTAATTTCATGACAGCCAACATGAAGAAGCGCTTCCCTATCAGTTTCTAGATGTATTTTGGTTTTTTTTTTTTTTTTTTTTTTCGACATTTATTTTTGGGGGGACAGAGAGAGACAGAGCATGAACGGGGGAGGGGCAGAGAGAGAGGGAGACACAGAATCGGAAACAGGCTCCAGGCTCTGAGCCATCAGCCCAGAGCCTGACGCGGGGCTCAAACTCACGGACCGCGAGATCGTGACCTGGCTGAAGTCGGATGCTTAACCGACTGCACCACCCAGGCGCCCCAGATGTATTTTGAATTAAATCAACTGATATTTATTGAGTCCCTAATATGCATGCTCAGCACAGAGAAATCCCCAAGTTTATATTCATGAAAATGTTATGATTGAAGTCGGTTTTATGTGTTTATTTGAAATTGTGTTGGGACAGAGACAGGTGGAGGTCTTCCTTGGTTCTCTCGTGTTGCTGCCATAAAAAGCATGTTTTTCTTTTTCTGTGAAAAATTAATTAAGTTCTATAAGCCCCAGTTCTAACTCTAGTATGGGTGAAGGGGGGATTAAAATTTAACTTGAACCTCTCAGCCACAGAAGTCTAGGTATAGTCCATTGATCATTAATAGCCTTCGAAATTGGTTAACAATGGGATGGCTGGCTGTTCCCATGCACAGCCATACAGTCCTGTGGAAAGAGAGTATGCTTCTGTTGCTAGAAACTCTAAGCAATGCCACCATATGAACCACACTATTCCAACCCATCAATAAAATGTTGGCGGAAAGGGAGAAGACAAATATCTCACAAATAATAAGTGATAGCCATGACAAAAGTATATGATTTCTTACCTCTTATATTACCTCTTTTTAAATATATTTTTGTGTTTACTGTTTTTATAATGTAGAAGATGAGGCATTTTCTGAATGGGTGGGGAAACTGAGGAACCAGATTCCTCGGTGGCCTGGGACAATGTCCTGGGAACGCATTTTCAGGATGCCTTTGGAAAAAGGAGTGCACTCTCTCATGAGAAGATGTGATTTTGCTGGGGTTTGGCAAATAGACTATGCCAAGAGTTACACCGTTCTCTTTCCCATGAGTGAACATCAAGCTTCTCTGAGAACGAAAAGGTACAATGTTGCTGATTAGAAATAATACTGAAAGTTCAACAGACTAAATTATAGTGGCTTAGATCTATTTTTGCTTGTTTTTGTTCTTTTGTGGGGTATTTTGTGTGTGTGTGTGTGTGTGTGTGTGTGTGTGGCAGTGGTTGTTGTTTCTTTTTTCTTTTTTAATCTTTCTCCATTGACCTTACCTCCACTTCTGTTTATCCAGCCTTCTTCATAAGGTCTCTCAATAATTCCAGTGTAAATTAACTTAGCTTCTCCAGTCTCTGTGATTGAATATATGTGGAGACAACTGTCATTAACCATTCTACTTTAAGGCACTCTAGCTTCCTTTTAGGGAACGATTTCCCCTTTTGGTACATGATCATAGTTGGAGAGTAATTGTAGGGACAGGGTCCCACCTCTAAGTACACCTGATGTCAGCCCATTGAATGTTTTTACCCTACACTATGAATCTGAGCAACTGAGGCAAAATGAGTGGTTGACCATCATGTAGCAGTGTCACTATAACAGCAGAATCCTGACCAGACTGTTCCAGCCATGCTATGGCAGCTATACTTCTTGCTTCTCTGCTCTTCAGAACTCTCCAAAGTATTCCCTGTTCCCAAGCCTGGCCCCCTATCTGGCCTCCAACTAATTTTGAGAGCCCCCATGATACTTTTTTTTTTTTTTTTAACATTTATTTATCTTTGAGACAGAGAGACAGAGCATGAACGGGGGAGCGTCAGAGAGAGGGAGACACAGAATCTGAAACAGGCTCCAGGCTCTGAGCTGTCAGCACAGAGCCCAACACGGGGCTCGAACTCACAGACCACGAGATCATGACCTGAGCCGAAGTCGGACGCTCAGCCGACTGAGCCACCCAGGCGCCCCCCCCCCGATACTTTTTGAAATAACTTCATGGGGCGCCTGGGTGGTGCAGTCAGTTAAGCGTCCGACTTCAGCCAGGTCACGATCTCGCGGTCCGGGAGTTCGAGCCCCGCGTCAGGCTCTGGGCTGATGGCTCAGAGCCTGGAGCCTGTTTCCGATTCTGTGTCTCCCTCTCTCTCTGCCCCTCCCCCGTTCATGCTCTGTCTCTCTCTGTCCCAAAAATAAATAAATGTTGAAAAAAATTTTTTTAAATAAAAAAAATTTAAATATTAAAAAAAAAAAGAAATAACTTCAATTTTGCTTAGTCTGTGGACTTCTGTTGCACGCAAGTGATATCTCTTACCAACATACTATGTAAGTCAGTACTTGATTGTACATCTTTTCATAATTTTTGTACTTCAGTTTTGCCTCCCCAGCAGGATTTTTCGGTAAAGGGTTATCATTTACTAAATGCTGAAAATGTTAGGATAACAGAAAACATACACTGAAGGGGATTTTAAAAATAAGTAAAAGATAAAGAAACAGACTCCACAGCTAAAGCAATTTGCCATAGTTCACATACTTGGCAGTGGGATCAGGACTAGAACAAGGATTACCTGCTTTGCTGTTTATTACTCTTTCCACCAGAACAAGTTTCCTTCTTGTTCATTAAGTCATTTTTTTGGAAACATTAAGACTAAACTATGAATCATATTCTCAGATAATATTCAAAGAGAATATAACATGCATTCAAACAAGGAGCCCTAAGAGCAGTTATAGAGCACTCTAACAAAACAATAGAACTGCATCCGTCATTTTAGTATGTCATCCCACGGAGCTAATGGAACACAGGAAATAATTCCCGAGAATGTGCCAAAGAAAGTAATTTCCCATAAGAACCCAAGGAAATATACTCCTATAATGATGACTACAATAACTGATATACTATTCATAAGCCTTCATTTATCATGAGCTTTATAGAGTTATTTCCATACTGAACAGAAATTTTTCTCTCTGTTTCTTCCATGAGACAGCTGCAATACTTAATGTCCCAGGATTAACCAAAAGGTATCATGTTGGATTCAGAGTGACTATTTGCATAAGTGTAGCAGGGAGAAGTTTAAGGATTGTGCTGAGAGGTCTGTAATTCACATTAGAGAAGAAGCCAGGAACATTGCTGCAAGAGGGCCCAGCACACGTCCCTGGCTGCCTGTGCATTCTTTAACGTGGTTATGGAAAAACTGCACTCTAATGAGAGACAATGCATACTGCTCCTGCCAGAGATTTCCATCCCTGGGGTTAAAGCTGAGTCCGAGAGGATTTCCTGTTCTGGGGTTTAAATCATAAATATCAAAGAGCAGAATCTTTAGCTTCCATGTTTCCAGTGTTCTCCATACCTTCTCTATGTTAGCAAATTAATAGTTTGTTCTTTCTTTTGGCATGATTAATATGAACTATTTACAACAACACTTAAGCCCATAACTTCAATCTTTGATAAGCAGATATATCATGTAGAATCTAGATGTCAATTATAACTACTTGAGTATGTGCACCCCTCTGATGGGCAAGGATTTAATCCTCGGGTATGAAGAGCTGAGTGATAGGAGACCTGGAGCAGCATAAATGAATTTTTTATAACTATCTTGATATAACAGTAGCACTGGGGTCGTAAGAGAACAGATGTAAGATGTCTTAGTAGTTTCTTACCTCTGAGACCAGAATTACTTATAATTATATAGTATATGTTATCCATTAAATAAAATTAGGCTAACCAATCTAGGATATTCTACAAGGAGGCTAGGATCAAGAAAAGGCTTGAAAATTTTTTGAAAAAAGAAAGTTGCCATCAAAGTATTTTATCAAGGCCTACAGGCCTTCTGTTACTAGGCCTCTGCCCACTTTGCCAGAAGTATCTTCTATCACCCCCTGCTTCACTAAAATCCATCCACACTGGCCTTATTTCTTGATCTTACCTTAGAGAATTTTATACTTCTGTGTAAAAATTTGGAGTTTGGAATGAGTGTCTCTTTCTCATGTAAGTTTTCAACTCAAAGAGCTTCCCAGACCACCATAGCTAAGGGAGCCTCCTCCCCACCACCATCTTCTTAGTTACTTTCTACTCTTTCCTCTATTTGCTTCATAGCATTAACACCAAACACAATTATCCCACCTATTTGTAACCAGTTTACTTATAGTTTAAACTCTATAGGGCGGGGGGGGGGGGGGGGGAATCCATAAGCAGAAAATGAACGAATACAAATTATTTTTTTCCAACCACTTTCTTCAACCTTGCACTGTTCAATTTTCCTTCCCTGCCTTTTAACAATAACTCAGGCAGCTCCCAAAGTTGTTGGGTCACTTTCGGTTATTAAAAATCCAGACTCATTTATAAACCTCAGTCTCATTCTCTTTCTCAGGATGTCTCTTCCCAGCATGTTCCTTCACTCCTCCTCTCTCGTCCTTCCAATATTAGGGCTTCTGGAATTGGGGATGAAAAGGAAGAAAAGATAGCCAAGATCTTATGTAACTGTCTGCTTGTTGGAGGTTCTCTTTTGGTCATAGAGGCTTCTCTGGGTAACACCACCTAGCCTTTGATGTTCTCCCTGCAAAAAGCTTCCAACTGCTGGTTCCTCAGAAAACTCTGAGGGACCCCTGGCATATGCAATCCATTCTGGCTCACTTCTTCCGACCTTCCCACAGGAAATGCCCTTTGTATGTCACCAAGCTCTTAGTTGTCAAGATCTACTCAGCAGGTAAGGTTACTGGGAGGTCAGCTCAAGTCCATTTACAGTTATAGGGTCTATTTGAACTGGGGAATATATTTGCCATGCCCAGGTTAGAGGACAAGTCACTCCTCTCTGTTCTGCCATTTGTTTCTGATTGGTTTTCCACAATGTGGAAATGGCAGAGAGACAGATCAGCAAGTATGTGCATAAGCATTTGACCCCGCAGAAAACAAGAAGCAGTCTTGCTTTCTTGCAGATACCCCCAATCTCTATGGGTGGCTGTCTTGAAGCTCCCCTTCCTTTGCTTTTGGGGTTAAACAAATATTCACGTGACTTTTAGGGGACACCTCCCCAACTCTGCAACAATATAGTACTCTAGTACTCTAGTAACAAATGCAGTAGAGGAGAAGCCAAGCACCTTCATTTCAGGCAGCTGATTCTCTCTCATTCTCTCTCTCTCTCTCTCTCTCTCTCTCTCTCCTCTCTAATCCCTCTAGGAGAGGTGGAATGAAAATGGAAAGGACACTTGGGAGAATTACTTAAGCAACCACAGCCTTGAGGGGATATCTGTCTCCAATTCTTTGTTGTCTTCACAATCTGGAGCATTCAACACATTTTTAAATCTCAGATTTGGCTTTAGCCATCCATTGAGGAGGAACAAACAAGGTCTCTTACTAAGTACCCTGTATTAAATTGTATTTTACTTATGTGTGTTTATTTTTCAGTATCTCCCACCAGAGCAAAAGTTTAAAGAGGGCAAGAACACCCTTTATCTCTACCATATCCCCAGCCTCTAGTAGGGCTTGGCACAAGCTGAGGTACTGAATATTCACTGTAGTATAAATGAAAGTCTAATAGAGTTTAAGGAAAGTTGTAGTTTGAGGATTTTATTACTACCTTGTTTGCAGAAAAAGAAAAGGTATCCCAAGTCTACAGTAGTGGCCAGACTAACTTCTATAACTTCCAAGTTAGTGACCAAACTGTAACTAGAATCAAGGGTCCCCTCACTTTCTTTTTCTTTGTCTCTCTTCCTTAGTTCCCCAATTCCTGTTGTCCCATGTCCCTCTCTCCTTTCATTCTTCCCTCCCTCCTTCCTTCTTTTTCTTTCTTAAACAAGGAACAAAGCAATATACTACCTCATTTATATATATGGATAAACAGAGGAGATGATACTAAGGTGAAATTTTTGAAATGTTGGGAAACCAGAACAGCAAGTTGACTAATTTAGAGCAGATATATTTGACATAAAACTGAATTTCAAAGGACCTTAAGCTAAGCAAACAGAATATATCTATAAACCTAGTATTCTTCATATCTTTAATTTGAAAAAGATCCCTGGTCATATTAATGCCTTTTCACCCAAACTTTTTCAAGAGAGGATATTTCTCCAAATCCTCCTCCTTTTTTTTTCTTTCTTTCTCTCCGTCTCTCTCTCTCTCTCTCTCTCTCTCTCTCTCTCTTTCTTTTTTTTTACTCAGAATATTCTCTAATCAAATTGACACAAGGAGAAGAAAACTACTAAGCAATGTCTTTTCTGTTCATTTCAGGACTTTCCTAAATTCCCTCCTGATCTTTATCTGTAGGTTCACAAATGATTTCTAGTCAAGTGCATCAGGAAAGGTGATATATTCTAAGTCAATTCCAAAAGGGAAAGTCAAAGGACTTGCCCAGGAGCTATCAGGCTGAGCAAGCACACTATTTTTACTTAGATTGCATGACTATTTGAGGGAATCATTAAAAAGGAGTGTGTAATGATAATGGAGTAGATGGCAACCCTCCCCCTCCAAACCAAAAGGCCTCTTTTCTTGTCACAGGTTCGAACTTCTAAAATGATTTCCTCTTAAAATATTTCCATGATTTTCCCTTCATTGTCTCCAGCACCATGCCGTCATTATCCTAGCCCACATGAAGCAACCAGTAACCACTTTGGCAATTGCCACACTTGTAATGAATGATCTTTGAATCTTTCTTCCCACTTACTACATCTAAGCAACTATCAAATTGTCTATCAAATCTAAAGCCCTTCTCATAAGTGGCCCAGTACTTTCTACCATCAAGCCAGTCAATCTCATTGTAGGAAAATATTATGATTAAGTATTTGTCAGTGAAAAAAAACAAAACAAAACAAAACAAAACATATTATTTGGCCATACTGTTTCAAGTGTCTGATTCTAGTCTTTGAGTTACTTTACAATTTTGTAAGATGGAGATAACCTATAACAATGCATAATAATTATTGTCTACAATTGTGTAAATTCTGTCTGGTGGAGAGTCGATTAACTTTGCTCCCTTCACACCTACTCCCATGAGGCCAGTTTTACCTCCATTTGCACATTTATTTCAGTATTCCTGATTTATGAATGTGTCCTTTTTTTTATAATTCCCCCTTGAACTTATGACCAGTGTCCTTGTTAATGAGTTAAATAAAATCCTTAACATCTATTTAGTTTTATATCTGTATGAACGTCATGATTTCATCTTTTGGAAAAGAAGTATATTTTAACACCCAACGGTAATTCACTGTCACGTCTTAACATTCAAGGTCATCAGTAATATGGCCCCTTTGGCCATCCTACTCCCCATGTAAACTCTTCAATACTAAAATAGCCTAAACCATTGTGAGTACACTGTGGGAGTTTTTGTTTCCTTTTGCTGGCTCTTAGTCAAGACGATTCTTCTGTTCATGTCTTCTCTAACTCCACAGCTGGACCCATGGACCCATCGGTACATTGGACCACTGAGCCAGTCTTGATTTCATAGTCAAGAAAGCACCCTGTGTACATATATATAAGTCTGGTTGTTGTACAGCTAACAAGTTATCCCTCACTGATAATAGCAGTATTTGGGAATAGTTTTATGATCTGTTAGGTGATTGTCAGGATACAATACGGATATTTTAGGTGAGAGAGGATAATCTGCTTTGTTAACCTTTTTGTTTGTTTGTCTGCTTGATTATGTGTGAACTCAACTCAGTCAAGAAAACATTTTATTCTCAGTGAAGGTAGAACATCCCTTTGAGATATGCTCTTATGAGTTGTCATGGTTCTGTGTTTATTGTTAATCTATGATTGAGATTGCAGAGCTGAAGCTGCAAGCTCTCAGTATGTCTGTGCATCTGTAACTGAGGAAAACCTTTACCTCTCACTGGATGTTTGACGTTTTCCTACCTCTTGAGCACATAAATAAATTATAGTCTCTCAAATCCCAATAGCTCCATTCTAACTGGTTCATAAAGAAAAATAAGCACTTATATAACTCCAATATTCCCAAGTGTCTCCGGAAATTTTTAAAAAATGGACATGTAAAACAAGCCTTCAAAATTTCTTACAGAAACCTCAAGATCAGAAGCAGGTTTGCACAAAAATACAAGTTCACATAATAAAGTTGTATCTTTTACAATCTAGGCAGGTTTGATAACCTTTTGGTTTGAAAGGAGCTATCTGATTCTTCCTTTGTTTTATCAGTGTAGTTGTATTCGTTTGCTATTGCTGCATAACAATATTACCACAAACTTCTAGGCTTAAAGCAACACACATTTATTAACTCACGGTTTCTGTTGATCAATCAAAGCTAAGTTCATTAGACCTACTGCAGTAAGGGATAACACCACCTTGAGAGATCCTAGTAATGTCTCAAAATGGGAAAATTAGGGAAGGATAATTATAGGGCTCGGGGATCTGGGCTTAAGTGGTTGAAGGCAAGTTTGTCAAGACAGAAAACTAATTGACACAGGGGACAGTCCTTGACATAATAGTTTAGGATTGAGAAATATAGTAAGGCCAGCTTCTTGACATGAGTCTTAATAAGTAAATGTTTTTTTTTATAAGCTACCTATTTGGCCAAGTGAGCAATTTATTATCCTGATAGGAGACAGAGCTGTTTGGCCAGATGAACAAATCATATGGATAAATTGCTTTTCAGGAATTTCTTAAAGCAAATAGTAAAATTGTTTACTGGTTTATATCTTTTATACTCCTGAGTAAGAATTTCCTGGAACAAGTATGAAGTCAAATTGATATAGGGAATCTCAATTCTCACTCCCAAACTATGTAAATATAAATCATCTAAATTCTTAAATTTTAATTCTGATAAGTGATTGTCTAAGTTGCAGCATGTCTACTTAACTTAGCCAAGATACTTATTTAACTTTAAAACCTTGGACTACTCTTAAAATGAAGTTATTTAATGCCTAACCTTGGACACTTAGGCAATTTCTAAGTGAAATATAATACTGAAATGCAGTCTCTCGACATATTTTTAATATGCATGCTTTTGTTTCTTACAGTGGATGTATTTGTTGGTCATGTTAATGACTGTGTTCATTTTTCTAATTTAAAATGTAAATATAAATGTGTGTGACTCCAGAGGGTTTTCTGGTTGTATTCAGGAGTTTTGCTAATTTGCTAAACAGTGTACAATAGATACTTCTACATTTCTCTTCCAGTTACTCTATGAAATATAGTTTATTTGACTGAGAGTTATACTCTATACAGGTAATCAAAGACCATACTAAAGCAACAGTAGCAGAAACATGCAATTGTCAATGCAAGGCATGGGATGTGTTTTTGTTTTCAAGGAAAAGAGAAGAGTTTTGTCTGAAAAGGTCTGTTTCTTCCAGAATGTAAACAAGGATAATGTGAGACAAATATTTAATAGATATAGGAAGTTATAGTTTGGCAGAAAACAAACAAACAAGCAAACAAACAAACAAACTGTATTTGCCTCAAACTGCAAGCAATGAGTCTGAAAAGAAGAAATAAAATGTTTTCAAGTTTTGATGAAGTTCACCTAATTTTGATGGATTTATTTATAAAAAGTATATAATTATAATTGCATAATTTAAAAAGTAGAGCAAGGAGCTCATGAATCTTTTATTGCTACATATAGTATTAATACAAAACTAGAATTTTGTTTTCTACATATTAAAACAACAGCCTATCTCAAACTATTTGGTCTTTTCTTAACAAGGGATAGTAAATAGATACTCTTTCACATTCTCTGCGATCTGTCTGTGTGGCAGAAATTTCATGTCAAAACATCAAAACAGTCTTGTGTGTCTTGTGCTGACTTTGTCAAGCCCTTGATTAGTAAGCAAC
>NW_024412391.1:63083017-63092063 GCF_014898765.1 Herpailurus yagouaroundi | reverse complement strand
CTAATCAAAAGAGTGTCAAATTAAAGCCCAAGTTTTATACATAAAATATTACTCATATACATGTTTCTGAGATTGTACACATAACAGAATGAATTGAAAGGCCCTGAAGATCTATCTGTCAGGGCTCTCATTGTTCATAACACGTTCTTACTCGCAGGAAAAATACTAATCATATTATTACAAAAAAACAAAAACAAAAACAAAACAAAACAAAAAATCATGTACTGCACTCAGTAGAGACTGCACTGTCTTCAGTTTAGGCATTGTTGATTACCACAGTAAAATAACCATAATCACTTAGTCTTGTGATTTCTCTTATCTTCTGATGCTTGCCAAAAGGCTCAGAGGTCAAAATTTGTATCTTCAAAAAAGAAAGACAATGTCAGAGTTTCACAGAAAGGACTGTACTGTGTTCTTTTAATTGTTGATATTTCAACAAATAGGCTCATGAGTTGCAACTCTAGAGCACAAAGATAACACCGCCTGCACAATTGTCAGATATATGTGGGAACGAGTTGGGATTTCCAAGACCCTTTCTACTTTAGAAGCAGATGACTTCACGAAAGCAGCCTGATGACCAAAGCAAGATGCAGCAGAACAAGAAATACACAAAACTAAATACATGAGACTAAATAAATGCATAAATGAACTAAAGTTAGTTATTTGGATTGGAATACTGAAGGCATTTATTTGTTAATTGTCTATTTTCTGATATGTGTATGAAGAAGTCCTTTCTCTTACTTGGTAATTTACCTCTAATTCTTTAACTCTCAACTTCAAGTGAAACATTTTAAAAAGTGGCTTCTAACTCTTAGTGCCTCCTTCAGAATTTAAAACCAAAACACCTTTACTGAGTATCTATACCTTCCATGAAAATGAAGTTACCTGCACTGGGTCATTAAGAAGCTGTTTTCACCAGGTATCAAATTCTTATAAAAAATTATATATTGCACACCAACAGAGAATCTTATTATCTTCAATTGTGACACTGTCACACAAGGTCATACCTGAGGGTCACAGTTGAAAATAAGTGACATTTAATCAGTTATGGAAATTCTATCATTAAGCAGCATGTGTATTTTATGTGTAAAAGCAAGAAACCATAAAACAGGTACCACCCAAGAAAACTGGTCTGGTACCTGTTTTATGATTAAAGCCTCACAGCTCATAGGCTACGTCACTCACTGGCTGGCCAGGAACCACAATGTATTTGGGACTTCAAGTAGAAAGAAGTTCTCTGGAATCTATAAGCAATGAAGGTGAAATCTTGGTGGAGAGATTTTCTTGAGCTTGGTTTCCCAATCTTGGGATAGGAAAAAAAATAGATGTTTTTAAATGATTGAATCCTATATTCCTTAATGAAATTATTCAGCAGAATTTAATTCTTTGGCCTATATAATTGCTCAATACTGAATGCTCAAAGGGGCATATACGGTTAGTTAATACCTTTTGCTGAACTATGTAAACAAACATAATGAAACCAGACTTGTGTGTGTGTGTGTGTGTGCGCATGATCAAAAATAATCTCTATAGGTTACTTATGATCAAAAGAGTAGCTTGTTGGGGCACCTGGGTGGCTCAGTCGGTTAAGCGGCCGACTTCGGCTCAGGTCATGATCTCGCGGTTCGTGAGTTCAAGCCCCGCGTCAGGCTCTGTGCTGACAGCTCGGAGCCTGGAGCCTGCTTCGGATTCTGTGTCTCTCTCTCTCTCTGCCCCTCCCCTGCTCATGCTCTGTCTCTCTCTGTCTCAAAAATAAATAAAACATTAAAAAATTTTTTTAAAGAGTAGCTTGTTTAGCAAAATTATTTAAAATTTAGAAATAAAGCAAAAAGGACAGGACCTTTCAATATCATTTTGGTGTACTGTTTAACAGACTAAACCAAGGATTATTTAACTATCTAAAGGAATATATCTGTACTTGACTATTTTCTACTAAACACCTGGTCTCTATGACATACATGTTAACTTGTAGATATTGACTGGTAGAGAGCAAATTTAAGAACAATAGCTTATGAATTTACAAGTGACAATGAACTTTGAAAGAAGAAAGAATCTTTTATTGAGCATCACCTAAGTGTCAAAAACTATACATTACTCATTTAGTCAGAAAAACAACCTTGAGTGATAGGTATTATTATCTTCATTTTACAAGTAAGAGAGTTGAAGTTCAACAGGCAAAATGATTTGCCACATTGTTTAGCGAGTAAATGGTGAAGCCAGGTGTCAAACCCCGAACATTCTTTCAAAACCTACGCTCTTTTTACATTATTCTACCCCCGTAGTAAAAACTTTTTTCTAACAACCACAAAGTTATACCTGCCACTTCTGCAAACCAAAAATGATATCTAAATGTCACCAAAAAGAAAAATATGCTAGTTAAAAAGGCAGAATTTCATGATGGGAAATGTAAGTATATGTTCTGTGTGCATAGAGTAAAAAGATCTATGAGTCATCTCCTGCAACCCACTAAGTGTTTAGTTGAAGATTGCTCTTTATCATCTAGCTAGATGGCAATTAGAAGCGTGTGAGACAAAGTATCCCTTAGGAAAAACTGGCTCAAGAATAAATCATTTAAAGTGCTTTACAGACGTTACCTAATATATTTTCACATCCCTGTGAGCTACGCAGCCATACACAAAAAGCGATTCTAATTTGTTTACAGACCTTCAAAGGTGATACAGTGTAAAGTGGAAGGCCAAGATGAGACTAACAACATTAGACTTACCTGAGGCCCAGGGCAGTTTCGGCCATTTCAGTTGAAACACCACTAAGTTAATTAACCTCTATTGTTTTCCTTAACCTGCTTAATGAAAATGTCAGTACCATTTGGGCCAGAAGGCTGTGAAACCAGGCAGGTCATTTAGAATTTTTTTCTTGTTCAAGCTGCCCCAATCTGATCTGATCAATGGTTAACATCTTTCACCTTAGAAACAGTAGGAGACATTCATATTCTCCTTCCCTAAGGGATAGGGTGCCTTTTAAAAAGCAGTGAACTGTGAATTTCCAGCTAATTTAAACAACTCTTGTACAGAAAGGAGAATTTGTCTCAGCCTTTGAGGAAGACCTAGGGCAAAATAATTGTTACACTACCATCCCTCTCCCCTTTATCCTTAAAAAAAAAAAAAGTGTGCAACTTGGAATGAGGGGGAGATGCATTTTCTGTCCTCGAGAGAGGGTATTGAGAGTGGTGGCTGCAGCAGAATTTCACACAAGAAAATGTAGTGTATACACATTTCTAAACACATTTCAATGTAAACAAAAAGCAACTGAAAACAATGTTCTGATCATCTTTCCAAGCTCATTCCCACTCCAGTCTCCCCATGTCAGTAAATGGTCCCTGAAGCCATCAGTTGCTCAAGCCAAAAACAGAAGTCACCCTTGGTTCTCTCTCCTCCTCATCTCCTACATACAATCAATCCGTCAGTAAGTGTTGTCTGTTTTGCTTCTAAAGTCTGTCTCTAATCTGTCCACTCTTTTCTCGTCTTCTCTGATTCCACTTTTGTCCAAAACAGTGAAGTGAATGGGAATCCGATGGTAGGGAGTGTAGAACTTTCTCAGAAGTACAGATGTTTGGGAAACACTACAATTGGAGTGGAAGAAAAGGAGATAGAAAAGAAGCTGAAAAAGTGGGAGAAAGAGAATACAATTGGGATATGCAGAGAATTTAGACAAAAAACAGAGACCTAAGGTTGATTCTCAAGCATTTCCCAATCTGAAGACAAGAAGGACAGATGTGAACATATGGTGCATTCAGGATGTGTTTCTTACATTTAGACTATCATAACACATATGAAAATTTTACCTTTTACAACTTCCAAAGGATTATTGAGAAGATTTTTGTGTAATTTTTGTCAAGGTGAAATCTTTTGGCTAAAAAAAAAAATGATGTAATGTAATAAATAATTGAGTAACACTTGAGAATTTCTTATTCTTTTTTGTATCAGTTTTGGAATACTTGAGTAAATACAAATTGTATATTTGGGTTTTGTTTTGTTTTGGGTATACTCAACTTGATCAAAGACCCCAAAGACCAATATTCAAATTCACTGCGACAGAAACAAGCTTTAAATGTCCTGTAGGAGATTGTTCACTTGTTCAGACAAGCCAAAATTCAGTTTGGAAAATATTGATCTACCCCATACTCTCAAAAATTCCCAGAAGAAAAGTGCCTCAATTTTTTCCAGTGTTCTTCATTAAATGACCTTTAATTTGGATTTGAGAAACATTAATATTTATTAAGTTCAAGTCATAGTCATGTATTAAAAGATAATTTTTAGAAGAAGATATAGCAAGACTTTCATACAGATATAAAATGAACATGTGTCAAAGCTTTTCTTTAATTCATTAATTAATGAGGGAACCAGAAGATATTACAATTGGTTCAAAGGAGAATTAAAAGAACCACACATATATGGCATTAGGAATGGTGAAATAAATTTGCTTAACAAATGTTAAACTTCAAAACTGCTCAATATCCACAGAGCAATAATCAACTGAATCCCAATGAGATACAATTTGCATTTCTATGGACAAAAATCATTTGCATTACTATAAGTATTATATAACTTGGAGCAATGTAAAATAACTCAAAGACAATAAAAGATTCAGAGACCTGATAGAATCAGATAATCTGGACAATGCCTAGTTTTCCATTGAAGACAACTACAATATCTTGGTCCATTTCTAAGTCTTTCATAAGTTTTCTCTACAAATAATACAAAAAGTACTAACTCCCTGTGCCCCAATGCATAAATTCTAGAAGGAGAGGAATGAAGAAGACAAAGATAAACATAATAACTGAATAGATTATAAAGCACAGTGGGATATATCCCAAAAGACTGAGCTGGTAATTTCCCAAAACACACAAGTATGCACAAGTAAAGAAGATATCTGTTTTGACTGGACGGGGCCTGTGTTGAATGCATACTTAAGCACAGACAGGAACAAAGTACTATGAGAAATCAGAGAAAGGAGTTATATTCCCATAAGGAGCCATGTGGTTACTTTATGGAAGAGGCAAAATGGAGCAGGCTTTAAAGGAGAAAGTTCTTCTGATTGTGGTAATTATTTCACAGACTGTGCATATATCAAATCATCACATTGTACACTAGAAATATAAACAATTGTATCTGTCAATCGTACCTCAATAAAGCTAAAGGGGGTGGGGGGGGGGAAGAAGACAGGTTTTAAACAAGTAGAATGTGAGATGCAGAGAAAAAAGTATTTTAAGTTAAAGGAATAGTAAGAGAAAAGTGACAGATATATAATGTTCCTGGCTTGTGGGATAGCATGGTTGAATGAAATGAGAGCTAAACAGAAGAAATGGCAGTTTAGGCCAAACCACAAACAACTCTAAACATGTTAAGAGGCTGGGAATTCATTGTGTCCCAACAGGGAACCACCAAAGTTTTTAAGCGGGGAAATGACAAGACCAAATATAAGCCTCAGCAAGCAACTCTAGCAGCAATTAGCAAAAAAAAAGAGATTGAAAAGGTGAGACATTAGTGGAAGGAATTCAGTGGGAATCTTTTGCAATGATTAGGTTGGAACCTGAACTAGAGCATTCTAGGGAGGAAAGAGCTTTGAGGAAGCCAGAATAAACAGGATATGGTGATTCAGTAAGTAAGTGATTTGGGGTTTTTGATGTGCACCCGATATCAGTTACAATTTCAGCATGCACTCCTCCAACTAATGCATATTTATTTAGTTATAAAATATGTACTGCTCTACTAATGAACTAATATTATACATGTAATTTGAAACATTCATATGTGCTCACAAACTTTTTTTTTTCTCTTAAAGAGAGTGATTTAATTCATGTTTGGATGCTTAATTTCTAAATGGCTTATTAATTTTGATGGCTTCATATTAGTAGTAACTTTCACCTCAAACAAGATTTATGTATTTTACAACAAGATCTATGGTTTACAATGAGCAAATGAAAATTCTCACTTCAAACAATATTGATAACTTCAAGATTTTTTCTGATTTCTTACAGATTTAAGTTGTCCATATCTATGAATGTCATGGATGATATATAATCTACATATATATCTGACATATCCATATGTGTGTATATAATAAATTAAAGCCATGTAATATAACTGATGAAGAGTTTGTATTAGTTATAGAAGATTCCATTCTATATATTCTTGTTTGCTAGTGCTTTTATTTTATTTTATTTTATTTTATTTTATTTTATTTTTTGTTTACTTATTTTTGAGAGAGACAGAGCACAAGCAGGGGAAGGGCAGAGAGAGAGACAGGGAGACACAGAATCTGAAACAGGCTCCACGCTCTAAGCTGTTAGCACAGAGCCCGAGGTGGGGCTCAAACCACAGACTGACAGATCATGACCTGAGAGGAAGTCAGTTGCTTAACCAACTGAGCCACCCAGGTGCACCACTAGTGCCTTTATAATTAGAATCATCTTTAATTCCCATTCAGCATAGAGATTTTTAATGTGACTTTCTATTTTCTGAGTTTAAGTGAAAGTAGATAATACAATCTGTGAATCCATTTGCTAGGTTCATAGGCACAATATGCTTAAAGTAAAAAAATTAAGTGAGCCATTGTTGATCTCTTCACAAATGTGAATTCCCACATTCCCCTCAGGATTCCTCTCCAAGTGCACTTGACACGACTCTACATATAGACCAAGTTAGAGTACTGATGTACTTATATGAAATAGTAATAAAACCCTGTTTTACTGTAGTTAGGAATGTCGAAATAACTTTCTAGGCTTAAGATGAGCCATTCCTGCTCAGGGGTGCCATAACAACAAACCAAAAGTTAGATTGTGTTTCTCTAAATGCCCAACTTAACCAGAAATGCAGTGAAGCCAATTCCCAAAAGCAAGCTAGCTCTGGGCTGTATACTTATTTCCTTGTTTCTTCTCATGCCAAAAAGGTTGACTATGTGACTCCAGCCAATCAGATAGTTTCTTTTTTTTTTCTCTCTCTCTTCCTTGTTCTTTATTTTTAATCCTATAAAAATTCCCGGGGGCACCTAGGTGGCTCAGTCGGTTAAGCATCCGACTTCTGCTCAGGCCATGATCTCACAGTCTGTGCTGACAGCTTAGAGCCTGGAGCCTGCTTTGGATTCTGTGTCTCCCTCTCTCTCTGCCCCTCCTCCACTCACACTCTGTCTCTCTGTCTCTCAAAAATGAATAAACGTTAAAAAAAAAAATTTTTTTTTTAATGTTTATTTATTTTTGAGACAGAGAGAGAGCATGAACGGGGAAGGGTCAAAGAGAGGGAGACACAGAATCTGAAACAGGCTCCAGGCTCTGAGCTGTCAGCACAGAGCCTGACGCGGGGCTCGAACTCACAGACCGTGAGATCATGACCTGAGCCGAAGTCGGCCGCTTAACCGACTGAGCCGCCCAGGCGCACCCCCCCAAAAATTTTTTTAATAAAATAAAAATTCCTTGACTTCCACCCCATTTTGCAGCTCTGTGAAGGGAGCTTCATGAGGTGTTGAACAAAGTTTGTTTTTATCACCTAAATTGTCTTTTAAAATCATTCCTAATGGAAATTAACTATAAATAGAAGTTTTAGCACTTTATTCTATCAAATGGCTCATCTGTGATCACACCCCCCAGTTGGAAAACCTTACTTCAGATTAGGCAGAGGAGAAAGATGAGTCAAAGATTAGCAGGCATTGCTTCCGATTCTGTGTCTCCCTCTCTCTCTGCCCCTCCCCCGTTCATGCTCTGTCTCTCTCTGTCCTAAAAATAAATAAACGTTGAAAAAAAAAAATTAAAAAAAAAAAAAAGATTAGCAGGCATGACTTGAGGATAGTGGTGTCAATAAACTAAATGGTAAACATAATAGGATGGATGGTCTTGGAAGGAAAATAAAACTGGTATTCAACACACTGAGCCTGAGGTACCATGAGATACTCAGTGAAGCTATCCCTGAGATATGTAAAAGCGGTCTGGAGCACATGAGAGAAATCCAAGTTGCACACATGGATCCAGTGTGATAGCTGAGGCCAACTTGCAACATAGGTTTCCCAAGAAGAAAAGTAAGCAAACAAGAAAACTCTGAAAAGTACTTCCATATAAGGGCTTTGAAAAAGCAAGAGGATTCTTCTTGGACATGCACAGGAAAGGAAAGAAGAGAGACAGAAGGATGTAGTGGCACAGAAGTCAAAAAGAGAAGATTTTAAGAAAGCAAATATTCCAACAATGCTGTGCAGTCAAGAAGGATACAGCTAACATAAAGACATTGGATTTGGTAATTTAGGATGTGGTTGACATTTGAAAGAGTGGTTTAAGTAAAATAATAGGAGCAAAAGTCAGTTTTTGAGAGCTTAAAAATCAATAACTAGTAAGAAAAAATGGGAACAGTAACTAGATTGTTCCTTTAAGAGGTTTGATAGGGAGAAGAGAGATTATGTAGTGAGTTAAGGAAAGTACTTTAAATAGGAAACATT
Source organism: Herpailurus yagouaroundi (assembly GCF_014898765.1). Lineage (NCBI taxonomy): Eukaryota > Metazoa > Chordata > Mammalia > Carnivora > Felidae > Herpailurus > Herpailurus yagouaroundi. The sequence goes on along the minus strand of NW_024412391.1, from coordinate 63,083,624 downwards.
TGAGCTTATATGTAGGACAAACAGTGAAGAGGGAAAAGTTGAAGGTAGAAATAAAGAAGGGAAACTTATGAGACCAAGTTCTCAAATGAAATAGTATCCCAAGGCATGGATGAAAGAGATAGCTTTGGGAAGAGGAAGGAGGAATTTTTCAGATCAGAAAAGAACTATAGTTAATAATACTGTATTCCATATTTCAAAGTTGCTAAGAGAGTAGATCTTAAAAGTTCTCATCACAAGAAAAAAACTTGGTAACTATGCATGGTGACTGATATTAACTAGACTTACTGTGGTGATCATTCTATAATACTGTGTATATAAATGCTGTCATAATGTTGTACATCTGAGATTAATATGTTATATGTCAATTTTACCATAATAAAAAATTAGATCAAACAGTATGAATGGATACAGTGAAGCAGAAACAGTTTATATCAGAAGATTCTCACCTCAAAACTGTGCTCCTCCTGCTGCACTGGCTGCTCCATTTCAGTCTCTTTTTCCTATCTGCTTTGTCCCTGTGACCTCCTGTGGTACAATGGCAAATAGACATTTGGAAAGAAGAAGAAGAAGAAGAAGAAGAAGAAGAAGAAGAAGAAGAAGAAGAAGA
>NW_024412391.1:63080018-63082917 GCF_014898765.1 Herpailurus yagouaroundi | reverse complement strand
AGGAGGAGGAGGAGGAGGAGGAGGAGGAGGAGGAAGGGGGGAAGAGGGATAAAATGTGGTTGTTTTTGCTTTGCTTTGAAGTAATCACAGTTTAAGGCATTCCTATCAAATGCTTTCTCTTTTTATCAGTTTATTAGGGTTGATGTAACTTGCAGAGCATTAGTAAACATTCTGGATGGTTTAGGGATAGGCAAATAAACATGGAACCATGGTCTAGTTTTTAACATCATTAGATTTGGGCTTTAAAAACTTCAGTCTGGAAAAAAAAAAAAGTTCAGTCTGGTTAGAGGTATGGCAGAGAGGTAGTAAGATTGGATTTTTGAGCCAGAATTGAGGAAGATGAGTTTTAAAAAAATGGGAAATTTGGGCAAGAAATCATGCCTTAACCAAGGCAACAAGAGGATGGAGAGGAGGCAGTATATTTGAGAGTTATTTAGAAAGGAGAATGGGAGTGGAGCCAACGGAGACCTCAAAGTCAACTCCTCTTTCTAGATACTTGTCAGAGAAGGAAAGAGAGATGGAAAAGTAAACACACAGAAATACAGAGTCCATGGATGTATTTCCCTAAAAAGAGAAACTTATTGGTGGAAGGGAAACAGGAGAAAGGGAGAGTTTAAAGAAGACACAGAGAGAGGATGATTGACATAGGGATGACTGATGGAGTCATCAACACCCCAACAAAGGGGGACAGGAAGAGATTCAGAGGAGAGGAGAGGGATTAGCTTTAAACTAGAGGGAAGGAAGAAAGAAGTCCACAAGCTATTTACAATATTTCAGAAAGCCTTCTGGAAATTGCAATTAAATAAAATGTCAAGTTTCTTTACTTTTGGCAGGCATTAAATCAACTCCGCAGGCTAACACTGGTTATCACACGCTGATCAGAAATTCTAATTTGCTGTTGATGACATCATAGAAATTTCTAGGATGTTATTGGTGGACCATATGCTGTTAGCAGAGTTACTTATCTGGTTTTTACAATATCAGATTTAATTCTTCCAGCATGTGATCAACCTTGGATCAGAAGAGTGACAGCCAAAATTAAGCGACCATTTCCAGGGAACAGTGCCTAGTGTTTGTACACTTATTTAACTTTATTGCTTATTAGCATTACATCCATGACAGTGATGTATGTGATTTCATTTAAGTGACAAAATCTTTCAAGATATGGGGTCCATGGATGAAAACATAATAAAAAGAGTCCTTGGATGAAAAGAATTGGGATGACAATTCTCAATAGTCCCTTCAAACCTAACATTCTATAATTTTAAGAGGGGCTCATAAACACGAGTTCAGGAATGGCTAAATGGGAAAGTTGTAAAGAATACTTGAAAACACCCCAACTAACCAATGACTCACTTTTACAAGGCAAGTAGATAGGGAAACAGTAAATAACCATTCCCATCTGGGGGCAGCACAGGAGAGACCAAAAAAAAAAAAGTTGGGTGAGGGTAACAAGAGCTTAACAAAAGCAAAGGTATGCTTGCTTTATTGATAACCACAAAAACATTAACCATCTTTAGGAACAGGAATGATTAGTATGAACACACTTTTTAATGTTTGGCGTATCCACCTACTAACCTCACGTAAATACAAATGAAGACTGAGGATGTTTTCTCCCCGACACCTGCACTAACCTAGGTTCCTTCCGTACCTTGTACTCTGTACTTCAGTGTGCCTTTGCCCACTGGAACTGGGCAAACTGAGGAATTTTTTTAAGTGTCAAAAGAAATGGACCAAGAAAGTGAGTTTAAGAGTTGAAACTGGTCTTACCCGTGGGTTGAGTGCTAGGGCTATCAGCGGTTTCGACATCTGGCAAGCACCTAGGATCAGCCAGACTGACCAGCTAGCTTGACCATAAGCCCCTGGGACGTCGCATCCAGCTGCGCAGGTTCAGGGGGGTAGAAAGCTCAGGAAAGGGTGCGTTGCGGAAGGAAGAAGTGGAATAATGTGTACTTTTCTTCCGTAACTGTAGTTCTGTTGCCCCAACCTGGACTCAGGTGGTGGCCAGTACGACAGGAGAAAGCCCCAGAGCTCGCTTTCGGGCTAGGTCGGACCCCTCGTTCCCTCTCCCCACATCCCCATGTCCCTGACGCTGCCGCCGCCCGCTGGCGCCCATGACCCGGTGACCCCAGAGGGCCATCAGGAGCCCGTGACCCCGGAGCACTGGGCATCCGGACCCCCCTCGCAGGCGCAGCCGCTATTAAGGCAGGAGGCTAAAGGGGAGGAGGAGGAAGGGGAGGAGACAGGCGTCCAGGGCGCCTGGGGAACCGCCACCGCCGAGCCGGGGTGGCGAGTCTGGGGGAAAGCCGCTGAGGCGGCCGCGGCCGAGGAGGGCCAGGTGGAGGCCCGGGGCGCCGCGGCGGCGGGGTCAGGCTCCCCGGCGGGAGGCGCGGGTGGCGGCCGCGGGAGCTGGCGGCGGCTCCTAGCCTGGCTGCGGCGGCCGCCCCAGTGCTGCCCCTGTGCGGCGCCCCTTCCTCGCTCCGCCGCGCACTGTTGTCATGGAGGAACCAAGATGGCGGCTCTGGCCTACAACCTGGGCAAGCGGGAGATCAACCACTACTTCAGCGTGAGGAGCGCCAAGGTGCTGGCGCTGGTGGCCGTGCTGCTCCTCGCAGCGTGCCACCTCGCCTCCCGCCGCTACCGAGGTGAGCGGGCCCTCCCCCTGCCCGGGCCGGCCGGGGGAGGAGGCGACGCGGCGGCTGGAGGCCGCCCCCCTCGCCCAACACACGCCCACGCTCACGCGTTCGCCCGCCCGCCCGCGCGCCGGGCCGGCGGGGGAGGCGGTGGCCCCACGTGCCCCCAGGTGGCCCGGGCGGCGGGCCGGGCGCCCGAGGCCTAGCGAGCGGACTCCAGTGAGGGCCGCCCCTGGACTTGGGCCCGTGGTCCTGGCGCCCCCCCC